>NC_134061.1:658727-988091 GCF_965140245.1 Athene noctua | reverse complement strand
GCCAAGGGAGTCAGGTCTCTTAAGGTGCCATTACCAGTCATAATCCTTGTGACGGCAGAATGGGGTCAGACATTTTCCGTTGTAAAGGGTATAGAGGCTCCTCCGCCCTATGAAGAGACTGGTAGAGCTTCGCAATCCTCTCTTCCCTGGAAGACTTTTTGCTTATGATGCACCTTATGAACCTCTCTAAATCAGAAGAGTTTGTTTGAATAACAGCATTGCGAAGCCTTTCCAAACGCTGGTTACTCACTGCTGAAATTGGACGCAGCGCTACAAACAGATACTGCGGGTTGGCAAAAGAACCAGAAGTAGTCAGTGGTTTTCACAGAAGCTGTGATGCCATTGCTGGATGAATGTCTTTAGTCACACAAGAGGGAGAGGACAACCTCAGAAACAATTACTGGTAATTAATTGTTTTACAGAAAATGAGTCAACTGTGGTCTTGGTAAGGAGAGTGCTGCTCCCATGAGTTTCATCAGGAGCTCCATCTGTGCATTCCTCACCCGCCGCCCATCGCCTTTCAGCATCACTCCCCTGTGCATTTCGTCAGTGTGTTCAGAGAGGAACATTTCCATCGCCCCAGATTCTGGTCTGATTTTTCTCTAATGTGACCCCCTGGGATGGAGCCTTATACCCTGCATGTGTGTAGACCTACAGAAAATCCTATTAAATGTGAGCTGTTTTCATTCTACAGTCTGTCTAAATTGTTATTCAGCAGTCCTTCCTACCACTGAAAAAGGAAAAGTTTAAAAGCAATTCCCAAGAGAAATTAAGCTCTTCCAGTAAGCAATCCTTTCCTGTTCCCTTCCTCTACCTGCTACAACATGCTGTTATTATCAATGATGTTAACTAATGAATTCTAAACTCCTCCCTGCCAAAGCCCATTTTTTCCCTTTCCTGTAGATCTTTTCAGAACAATAAGCGACTGTGTCGCTTTTTCTAAGAACCGTGGATGAGGAGAAGTGAGTGCCAGGAGCAGACAGGGACCCCAGGATACCTGATCACACGTGTCAGGTTTCTGGAGCATCTGCCGGCCCTGGAGGCGGTGGGGCACGCTGCGCTCTTGGCCTGCCTGTGCCCTGGCCCGTGCGTTTCCCCCAGAAGAGCCCTTGCCCCACACGTCGGCGGAGGTCGGCGCCTCAGCGCCAGTCGGGGGAGAGGTGCGAGAGGCGCTGCACCTCCTCCAGCCATCCCGTCCCGCCGCCGTCCGGCACCCTGCGGGCGCCCGCTCCCTCCGGCGGGAGACGGAATGGCACAGCTCTGGTCTGGCAGATTTAACTTCAGACTCTTCACGGTGCTGCCTGTTTCCCAAAGACCTCGCACTCTTACAAGGGAGTTCAGACATGGGGAGAGACCTACCGCAGCTCTGGTGGTCCCTCGAGTTCGCTGGATGTGGAAGGGTATTTCGGATCGTTCTAAGACTTTGTGCTTCTGGAAGATTAGAAGGAAGAGAACAACCGTTCAATGCTGATGTATATACACTAACTGTAGTTCAAGGTTCCATAATCCTGTCTCAGGAAAGATGTCTTCTTAAGCTGTTTTGGCTACGTTAAGTGCATCTGCGATGTGAATGAATTCTGGCAGCCTTTGGAGATGAAAGTCATGTTTGCATCACTTTCTATACTGTTAAAACCTGAAATAAGCCTTTTTTTTTTCTTTGGAGAGGCTTTTGTTCATACAAATTCCTGATGCTGGACTGAAAGACTCAGTTTGGAAACCCAGTTCTTCACCATGAATAGCAAGTATCTCTGTGGATACTTACTGCAAACCGCAATTATAATATTGTGAAGGCAGAGCCAAGCCACATGATTACTGAAAGAAGACCAAACCTAAATAATACTCTTGTAAGTTGTTTAGGATGAGAAAACCCGTCTTTTCATTACCCTAGCAGCATACCCTCCGTCAGCAAATACTAGAGACCAGATTTGATAGGTGGAGAAGGGAACAACAGGCACTTAGAACTGGATGAAACCTGGACAGTTTTGTGCATCTGATGCACACAGTTATAGACTGAAAAGGGGTTTCACTTCATCTTTGGAAAGACAAATATATATTAAATAGCTGTTCTAATTTAGTATTGCCCTCTCATCTCCAATTTTATTACATATTTTATTTTCTTAAATAATTTATTTTCTTTATTTTCTTTATCAGGCAATGTGACCTGTATGTCTGGAAATTAATTTTGCATCTGTGCTCTCGATCCACACCCGTGTGCGTTGTCCTGTTTCACCCTCACCCCATTGTGCCAGCCCCTCTTCCACCCCCCCCCCCATTTTTTGGCCCTTTATTCCCCACTAGAGCCAGCCCTGAGCACACAGCCCCGCCTCAGCAGCTCAGCCCGGAGTTCTCTGCAGGGGAAATCCCCCTTTCGCCCTGCGGCCTCAGGCCGACTCTGGCCCCTCGTTTGCCACACGAGGCTCCTGTGTTACAGGGGATGATAGGACAGCCTGTGTTTGACTGGTTAGCCTGATAAATACCTGTTCAAAGTTTTTAGAATTAAATTTCTCAGACACACTGCTTTTATTTGCATTGCAGAAGTAAAGTTTTATTAGAGGCAGTGTTATCAGCAGAATTTAAGCCCTTAAACAAAGAACCAGTTGAGTAAGCATTGCAGAACGGAGGAAGGCGATGAGGCGGGTGACCAGGCGCTGCTTCCAGACTGTTCCAGATGCATCAGCTGCGCTGCAGAAGCGCGAGGTTCAGTCTCTGTCCCTGTTCGGTGCCGTTCAGCGGGTGCCGGCGTCACTGCCACGGCTCAGCAGATTCTTGACTGCCCTGTGTAAAGACAGAGCAAATCATTGCCTTGAGGGGAAATCGGATCTTCCCTGCTGAACTGAATTCTTTCACCTAACATGCTGGATTAGCAAGAGAAGCTCAGAGGTTCTGAGGCCAGCAATACCCTAGGCACTTTCTTAGAACTGTATTTAAAAAAGCATATCCCATCCTCTAAAGTTTAAAATCGGTATTTATATTTAGGTAGAGGGAGGGGCAAGACTCACTGTATTTTACCCCCCGATTCCTCCGTGACAGAGTCAAAGAGGTTCTCTCATTCCTGGGCCGGGGAATCTTGCCCAGCCCAAACTACAAAAATTTTTTCTGACAAAATATCTTGTAGTCATCAGGATGGGTGTAACCCACTAATAAACATGTCGTCATGAAGTGTTGTCTTACCCGTCATGTCACCAGACTGGGAATGAGAGTAGGAAGTAGAATATGAATGGGAGGATTTTCCACCTCCTTGGAAAGCTCCTTGGGAGGCACTGTAAAAAGAGAGCAACTAATTCACAAAAAAATCCCTGACCACTGGATATTCAGGCAAAAAAGATGTTAATGGAACTCCACGGACAAGATGTCTCTATTAGCAATTAAGTACACAGGGATTTCGTTTTATTCCCTTGCTGTACTATGGAATACGTACACAATGTCTTGCTGTCCCTCCTGCAGCAGCGCCCGGTACTGCGCAATCTCCTGCTCCAGGCGGGTCTTGATGCCCAGGAGCATCTTGTACTCCTGGTTCTGACTCTCCATCTCGCAGCGGATGCTGGCCAGCTCCTCCTCCACCGAGTTAATCTGCCCTTGGATTTGTTGCAGCAGGCAGCCATAGCGAGATTCGGTTTCGGCCAAGGAGTTTTCCAGAGAGTTTTTCTGGAGGCGGAAATGCAGGTGTTTAGGAGCGGAGCTCTCCCCCTGCCGGCCCGTGCCGAGGAGGGCAGGGCCCAGCGATCCTGCCCCACGTACCGTGCTGAGCTGCGCCTGCAGTTCGATCTCCAGGTTCTGCATCTCACGTCTCAGCTCAGTGAGCTGGTGGCTGCTCGTCTGGATGTCCTGGCTGCTGGAAGTGACCTGCTGGTTGACCTCTTCGATCTGCAGGAGACGAACCCCAAACTCACTTTCTGAGTGAGAAAATCCCCTCAGGGAGCAGCTCTGCTGCCTGGGAGCTCAGAGAGCCAGGGAGCCTCTCCCTTCCACCCCGTCCTCATCGAGGACAGCCCCCTCATTGCTCCGTGGATCCTGACGTTCCACCCCCCTTGGCCCATCAGACCGGGCCTGCTCCCCCTCTGCCCCTGGAGCTTTTCCGCGGGGGCTTTTTCCCTCCCGTTCCCCAGCCGTGCCAGTGAGGTGCAGGTGAGCAGCCCCCTCCTCTCAGCCAAAGGCATTGCATGCCCCGTACTACCGGGGCGTCTGGGGATCCCACACAAGGAGACGCCACGTTGTGCGTTGCTACGTACCTTGACTTCATACCACTGCTCAACCTCTCTGCGGTTCTTCTCGATGAGCTGCTCGTATTCGTTTCTCAGGTCGTTCAGTATCTTTGTCAAGTCTTCGCCGGGGGCAGCGTTGACCTCCACGCTCACGTCGCCACCAGTTTGGGACTGGAGCTGTCTCATTTCCTGCAGAGCCCGAAGAGAGACACGAAGAGCACGGGTCATTTCTTGTGCTGGGGCCACTGGGCAAAGCGGTATCAAGGTCCCAAGGAACGACAATCACACGATGTCAGGCTGAACTGATTTGACACGTAACTTTGGGAACCCTGAAGAATCAAAGGACTCTGTCTTGGGCACGTTCTTTATCACGGGGTCGTACCTCCTCATGGTTTCTCTTCAGAGCAATCAGCTCGTCCTTCAGGGACTCGAGCTCGGCCTCCAGTGAAGATCTAACCAGAGTCAAGTCATCCAGGAGATTTCTCAGGCCATTAATATCAGCCTCCACAGTCTGGCGAATGACCAGCTCATTCTCATACCTGTGCCCGAGATAAGAGAGAAAGAGAAGTGGGGAAAGGAGATGATGACAGTCAGCAGCACCCATCTTTCCGAGTCAGTATCCCAGTAAAACATGACGACTCGGTAACACCACTCGGGGCAGTGCTGCCTTGTCTCCTGAGATTATGAGCAGGATTTGAAAGACAAGCAATATTCACGGAGAGGTACTCACTTCATGCGGAAGTCATCAGCAGTCATCTTGCTGTTATCGATGTCCAGAAGCAGCTTGTTATTGTCCACAGTGGCAGAAATGATCTGCAAAAGGGGAGGTTGGAGAGGAGTCTTCCTGTGCTCAAGACATCCAGCACAAGAAGCAAGAAGATGCCAAGAATTTTTGTACGGATTGTAAGGAAAGGCCTTGGTGCTTCCATCTGCTCTGCGTGGACAAAGGCAGTTCAGATCTTGCCCTCCAGGTGCTTTGGCTTTGCAGCCCTTGCGGCTGCACTGGGTGGGACTGGGAGGACTGGAACCCCCCCGTGCCTGGTTTGGAGCCGCCTGTGCGAGGTGGGATTTCCGTGAGGTGCGCCGGCGTGTTTGTGCCTGGTGGAGCCCTCCTCGATGCCTCAGGCCGTGCCCGCAGGGCCCATGGCTTTGGCTTGTGGGGCGGTGAGGGGCTCTGGTCCCCCCAGAGAAGGGGGGCGCAGCTCGGCAGGTTTCTGCCCGCGGTAGCACCAGCGAGGCCGCCCAGGAGATCCCTCCCAGCCCTCCAGAGCCAGCGCCGGGGGGAAGGAGCCGTCCTCGTGCAGGGGAGCGGCGCGCGGGAGCTGGAGGCACCGTCACCCGGGGCTGTCCTACCTGATTCTGGAGCTGTTCGATGGTCTGGTAGTAGGGGCTGTAGTCCTTGGAGACGCTGGGAGCTTGTTTCCTGTACCAGTCCCGGATGTGGAGCTCGAGCTGAGCGTTTTCCTCCTCCAGCCTTCGCACTTTGTCCAGGTAAGCAGCCAGGCGGTCGTTGAGGTTCTGCATGGTGACCTTCTCATTGCCGCTCAGAAGGACGTCCCCCCCCGCCCCAAAGCCTCCGCCAAAGCCACCGCCAAAGCCTCCTGCCAGGCCGCCCCCAAAGCCCCCCGCGAGGCTGCCCGCGCTCAGGCCCCCCCCGTAGCCGGCGCCGCACGCTGCCCCGCCGTAGCTGCCCCCGCCGATCCCAGAGGAGGCGTATCGCCTGCAGGAGACGGAGGAACTGCGGCCTCCGCCGCCACCGCCGGCGCCTCCAGCTCCGCTGCTCCGGTAAGAGGTGCTCGATGTTCTCTTGATGCTGCAGCTCATGGTGGAAGGGATCAGCTTGTGGCCCAAGTGCAAAGCCCTGCACAGCTCGACGGAGGAGATGAGGCTGCAGCCTCCCGTCCCCGCTGACGGCTACTTATACCTTGCTGGGTGGGTGGCACCTGCCAGGCAGTCCAGCTTCCCATGGCGTTTGCCAGCCCGAGCGCTCACGCCAAAAGTGATGTGCTAAGGAAATTTTGTCTGAGGTAAGTAAAAGGCATTACCGTTCTGCTCAAGTATGTCTGTGTTGATTCATACAAAACACGCACTGCAATTTGATGTGGGTGGCTTTTTGTTGGGTATTTTGTTGGATAATACAATATCTCATAGCTTCTATTAATCTGGCAATAAATCACTAGTCATGGGAGTTAATGAAGGCTCCGCCTTGACAGTCTGTCTCCTTCAGTGTTCTGGGTGGCGAAATGCAGCTTTTGTCTTCTTGCTGCGATCACAATGATTCGTAAGACCCGCAGCCTCCAAGGGACATTCATTCATTAAGTTATCCAAAATTTACACTAGGTATTTAGAAATCTACTTCAATCTACTGAAGAAAAGTATTAACCTTTAGAACTGCATTCCCCTGTCTGGGCAAGAACTTTACACCGAATCTTTTACTCTGTTGTCGCTGCTTAGACTGAGGAAGGTCCTTCTGGTATTTAACTTTTTCTGACAGTGCAGGACGGTGATTGCAGTCTTTTTTCTTGTTGAAGAAAACTGGGTGACAGCCACAAAGGTAGTATTTTCAAGGGAAAACATATGAGTCTTTTCCTATCAAACGTCTATTAATTTTATTTTATTTGTTTGAAATGGACTCATAGGAAATTGAGAGGAGAAATGTTTGATATTTCATATTTTCATCATCTATTTAAAATACCCATTTCTCAGACTGTCCTTGAAACATCCAGTGCGGTAGAAAATAAGTTCAATGAAACGCTACAGTGCCAAAGATTAGATCTTAAAAAAAAATAATCTTTAACTGAACTTGTTACAGTGGCTTGTCTTTGCCAGCTGTGAGAGTGTATCTTGCAACACAAAACACAGAGTAAGGAACAGCTGTGTATTTTTTTCCACTGTCTGTGCACCGTGGGATGTTCAGTGAGTTCCTGTTTCCACCTTTACCAATCCAGCTTCTATGAAACCGAGAAGAGCCTTGAACAGAAAGAAATTCTCAGGTTTCCAGCTGGGCAACAAATATTGGCCGCGTAACTCCTCCACGGGAGTCGTTTGGCTCCTGTCCCCCAATTCCATCGCTTCCGTGGAAGACCCCAGCTCTCTTCCATTCATCCAGACACTGTCACCATCCAGACACACAGGGTCTTCCTCAGTCTTTGTTCAAGATACAGCGAGATTCCTTATTCCCCTCTGAGACACTTTTTTAATTTTCCTCAGCCACGGCAGTGGCTTTCTCCTGAAAACCCTTCAATCCCTCTACCTGGATCCCGTACCAGGTGCCGTCTCCGTTCTGCCTACTTTAATCCCTTCTGAACTTCATCCTATGATGTGTCAGACTTAGTGCCTGTTGGTCAGCAAGGTAATTATGCGACAGGAAGATAAATACTCTTTAAAGATTAATTTAAAGTGTAGCTTGACATCTGGAGGGAGCTGTAAGGCCAAGGTGCGGGCGGGATCAATACAGCACCCTCTAGAGGGCTCTGGCGTAAGCGCAGCAGATGACTTGGAATTCATCACGTCACATCCTATCTCTTTCTCGGTGGTGTGTGCAGTCTGAGTACCCGAAACAAAGGAAGAGAAATCGGCATTACTAGAATCTCATTCTTCCTCTTGTGTGTCCCTGGAAATATTTGTGCAGCACAAAGTCTGGTTCGCACGTCTGCAAAGCCTGGTTCATGCAAGCAGGGTACAAACACAGATTTTGGTTTGGGGTAGGTCAAGTATTTCTACTTCCCTGAGTGGTTTCCAAGTGTTGAGAAAGTTTGTGTGGCAATGTGACCTGTATGTCTGGAAATTAATTTTGCATCTGTGCTCTCGATCCACACCCGTGTGCGTTGTCCTGTTTCACCCTCACCCCATTGTGCCAGCCCCTCTTCCACCCCCCCCATTTTTTGGCCCTTTATTCCCCACTAGAGCCAGCCCTGAGCACACAGCCCCGCCTCAGCAGCTCAGCCCGGAGTTCTCTGCAGGGGAAATCCCCCCTTCGCCGTGCGGCCTCAGGCCGACTCTGGCCCCTCGTTTCCCACACGAGGCTCCGCCGGCCTGGGCGCGTTTTGGTGACACTTGGCTTCGGCAGGGACGTCCTGTCCTGCCGGGGCTCCGACAGAGCCTCCTGCAGACAGCTCTGCCTGCGGGGAGCTGCAGAGACGGGCGCGCGGGGCAAAGTTCTTTTTGTCAATAAGTCTCTGGAAATGGGTTTAATCCATGGGGGTGGGCTGCGCTGAAACAGGTTACTGTTTATTTTCATAAACAGAGTTGTCCCACTTGCTGGAGAAAGCTATACTGTAATTTCACATAATGACTGTAAAAAAACATCTAAAAAAGCAGGACAGAAGAAAATGCAAGGGCCAAAAGACAGCTAATAACCAGAGGGCTTTCCGATTATTTGCTTGTTGAGTTGCTCCAAGCTGTCACAGCAGCCAAGCAATCAAATTTTTTGCAAACTCCAGTCAGGAAGGTTTTTAAGTAACAGTTGGATGTGGCTGAAAGGTTTATGTTCATTTTCTTTGCAGTACAGAACTTCCTAGATCTAAAAATAAACATCCCAGGTACTTTCCCATGGACTCCATCGTCCGAGATCCCCAGTTTGTGCATTTCCAGGTTAAACCAATGAGTGTCAGTCAAGTTTCTGCGAATCACAGATTGAAAAATTCCTTTAATTTTACAGTCGAGGTTCTGTAACCATTTGTGGTGCTTTGTGCCCGGCCTGGGTGGGTGCGTATTTAATGCCAACTTCATCGGCATTCCCGTAGTGCTGAGATTCTGCAGTGTGCTCTGGGCTGATTATGATCTGCCCTGAATGCTCAGAAATTGTGCTTTAACTCCAGAGTTCGTTACCAACTGCTGTGGCGTATCATCAGCTTTTCTACCCGGAGGCGTGTGTGGGCATGGCTTTGTATTTTAGGTGTTTACACCTCCAGAGTGAAAGAAAACCTCCACACAGGGTTCTGGTTGCATCAGACAGAAATGAAGTTTTATTAGCGACATTTTGATACAGAACATCCCAAGTCACCCACAGGTCGAATCTGTAAAGCAAGGAGCTGAAGTGCCAGAGATTGAAGCCACAAAGCGTGCGGGCAGCAGCGTGTAGCGTGCGTGGCGGGCGGCCCGCCCGAGCAGCTCTGAGGGGCCTTTCTGCACGGATGTGGAGAGCATCTGCCTTCCCTCAGGAGCATGGGGAATGTGAGGATTGGGGCCAATTTCTGTTTGAAGGGTCTTGCACTGTAGGATCCTCGATGTTTATTCTCAGTCAAAAGATTTCCTGCCGTACCCTGTTTAGAAATAAAGCAGGCGTTAGTTCCTTCAGCGCCGGCGCTGAATCTCCGAGGCACCACTAGCCACCAGGCAGGAAAGCAGCTTGATTATGCAATAGGTGACCACGAGCATTCCGCCGGCGTGGCACAAAAGCAGCGATGTTTGTGAGGGTCTGCAAAGAATGAGAGGGATGAAGAAGAACAGCCGGGTTTCAACTGCGTGAGCAGCTGTTGGGACCCGCAGATTCAATAGACACTGAGTGTGGGTTTCTTAAGCAGAGTCGATCCTCTGCACATGAGTTGGGAAGAATTATTGATAAAAGTAAATCTAACAGTTCCCAGAAATTTCCGTTTCTCCTCTGGAAGAGTATGTTGAGGCAGAGTATAAAGGAGTAAGGATGGGCTGAGAGAACCGTGTGCCCGTACAACAGTTCTCACCTTGGCTTTCACCCCCGCTCCTGCAGGACTGAGACTGGGAAGATGAAGAGTAGGAGTGGGAACTGCTGACGCCTCCTGAGATCCTTCCTCCTCCTCCTCCTCCTCCTCCTCCTCCTCCAACAATACTACCGCTGCTTCCCCCTCCTATTCCTCCGCTTCCTCCTCCCATTCCTCCTCCGCAGCTGCCTCCTCCCATTCCTCCTCCCATTCCGCTGCCAGAGGAAATGCCTCCACCTCCATAGCCACCACTCATGCTACTACCTCCTCCTCCTCCTCCTCCTCTTCCTCCCCCAGAAGAATAGCCGCCACCTCCTATTCTACCACCTCCCATGCCTCCTCCCATGCCTCCTCCCATGCCTCCTCCCATGCCTCCTGCTGGGATTCTGTAAAGAGAAAGAAAGGAAAAAAAAAGTTAATCAAATGCATTTTTGATGTCAGAAGGAAATTATTTACAGATACTGCAGGGAAGCTTGCACTTCTCGTGTCTGTCCTTTTAGAACCTAGCACAGATCCGCAAGACAACTGATGTGTGCCAAAAATCAACCTCTCTCAATTTCAGCTTGAATGTGCAAAAGGTTTTGCTTTACCCACATTCTGCTCAGATATTTCTTGCAAGATTTAGCAGTGCTGCTTTGTCGGTGTGTGGTGTCACTGCGCTCCGAATTGGAGAGGCAGAAAATGAAGCTTTATCTCTTCTTTCCAGCACCACTTACAAGCAGAAGCAGGCTCACTGCGTAACAGAAACCCAAGGAGCTTGAGCCATCAGAGAACTGCACACTGAGACTTTATGAAGGTTTGGAAACTATGGTCGGTTTTCTGCTTGCAGGCTTTTCCGAGGTGACCTCTGTCTGTTCAGCTCCTGACCTTTTCTGGAGCCAGGGCAGAGGGAAGTCTCTGTACATGGGTTTCCCTGTCCAGCCCCAAATCGGTAGCTCAGAATTCCTGCATTAATTTTTTTCACATGATTCATATTCTCAACAGGTTTGCCAAGAAATGTGTAGTGCCTCAAACCGAGGAGGCGACTGGTCAAGGGAGCCGAATTAGCCTCATTTCTGCGCAAAATCTGTTTTGCAAATCTAGACTGTTGATTTCCTGTCTTTGTGACTAAGCTGGCAAGCCGGGCTTTACACGGGGCTGTGGTCCTTTGTCAGGTTACGTACACAAGGTCTTGCTGCCCTTCCTCAAGCAGCGCCCGGTACTGCGCAATCTCCTGCTCCAGGCGGGTCTTGATGCCCAGGAGCATCTTGTACTCCTGGTTCTGACTCTCCATCTCGCAGCGGATGCTGGCCAGCTCCTCCTCCAAGGGGCCGATCATGCCCTGGATCTGCTGCAGCTGCATGTTATAGCGACGTTCCGTGTCTTCCAGGTTGGATTGCAAAGAGTCTACCTGCAAATGGAAAACAAAATATACTGTTTAGGGGAATGTGGCAGGCGTAACTCATTTTTGTGGAGAAATTCGAGATCTTCACAAGCCGGAAAAAAGTGTATCTTTGAAGATAAGTAGTGCAGTGTCCCATTCTCTAGAGATGGAGCACTTTCTAGGTGGAGCCCCGCTTTGATTCCAGTGACACATACAGCCTGTCTGAGGTGAAGCAGGAGCAGTTGCCTTTCCCTACCATGCTGATTTGCGACTGCAGCTCGATTTCCAGGCTTTGATATTCACGTCTCAGCTCAGAGATCTGTTGGTTGCTTGATTGTATCTCCTGGCCACTTGAGTGGACTTGTTGATTAACTTCTTCCATCTGAAAAATTCACATATAAAATTGAGGCATTTTTGATAATAAAAAACATTGTGGGGTTATCATGAAAGCAATTAATAGGAATGAAGGAAGATGTGATGTAGATTGACTGTGTACATCTCCCACACACCACTGCTAACTCACTCTGTGTAATCCCCCTTGCTACAGGAACACAGAGATCCTTTGTGCTTCGCCACGTAACCTTAATACTCCAGCACTGACCTGTGACAGTAAACTGCTTAAATCATTTAAAGTTAATGTCCCTTAAACAATACGTGGTAAATTGCCTTTCCTCTACTGTAAACTGGCAAGTCCCTGATGTAAACAGGTCCAGTTGTTTCTGAAAGATTTAGTAACTGAAACCCCCGCTCCCGTGCTTTACCTTGGTTTCATACCAGCTTTCCACCTCTCTCCGGTTGTTCTCAATAAGCCGTTCATATTCACAACGCATCTCATTTAATTTTTCCATCAAATTAATGCCAGGAGTAGCATTGACCTCCACATTGACATCACCACCAGATTGTGTTTGCAGTCCTTTCATTTCCTGAAAAAAAAAACAAAAAAAAAAAACAACAAACCCCACCAGGTTCTTAAAGGGTGAAGTGAGGAGAAATGTCATAGTTTCAAATAAAGGGACGTGAATCCTCAGACAGCTGCATCGCTCCTGCAAAGGGAACCTCACCTGCCCTTGGCATCAAAGGGAGCAGTTCTGCCAGTCCCCGGGCAGACTTTACAGCGAACAGCAGCACCACATACACCTTGACCCTGGCATTTTCTCCTCAGGGTCATACGGAATTCTATGCAGTGTGCTCTTTGTGAACATCCTTTTATGTGTTTTTGTTCTCAGTGGGAAATATCACTGCAGATAGTATAAATATTTTCTTTTGACTCCTCCGTACATTCTAGCCAATTTTCTTTCCATGACTTCAGCCACAAAATTGTACTTTGTACTGAGAGCCATTCATCTCCCTGGTCTCATTTTGCCACACGTTGACCTGGGTGTCTTATTATATCAGTTGTGGGCAGCTATGGGTGCTGCATACTCCTGAAAATCAAAGCCAGGTCGTGTCGAGTTGGATGATCAAAGCCAGCGACCCAAAGCTGGTTGCTGCTAGTGGAAGAAATCCACAGGAAATTCTCTGAGCGTTGAGCTTTCGTTAGTTATTATTTTAAAGTGTGGAGAAACTTACCTCTTCGTGGTTCTTCCTGAGATAGATCAGTTCCTCTTTTAGGGATTCAAACTGTGTCTCCAAGTCAGATCTGGCCAGAGTCAGTTGATCCAAAAGTGGACGTAATCCATTAATATCACTTGCCACGCTCTGGTGCAGAGTATATTCAGTTTCATACCTAAACAACAGACAAGAAAAAGGTAAAAGTGCTGCCAGACCTCTTTGTTATCTTGGTTATGACCAGTTCCCACCAGTACGTCTTTCATCTTTGATCCCATTGCTCAGTTCTTAAAAGAAAGGACCTAATTTAATTCTCTTTCCATCTCCGGTAGGTTTGTTTGATTTCAGTACAATTTCTCTCTCTGAGATTTATACGATGAAGATTATGTTTATAAATCTACATTCAGGGATGGAGAAACTTCAAATGTAGTCCTTCAAATGGCACTCTTCAGTAACTTGTCTGGAGGAAAATAATGAAAAACTAAAAAAATCATTCTCAGAATGCTTTTCCCAACAATTCTATATTCTGTCATTAGAGCCAAGAGGCTACAGCACCTACAGAGATTAATTGGCAATCTGAACTGGGGGGGGTGGTGGTGAAATGAGGCAGGAAGGGAAAGACTCACTTCAGTCTGAAGTCATCCACAGTCATTCTGGTGTTGTCAATGTCGAGAAGGATCTTGTTAAGGTCCACGTTTGCACCAACAATCTGAGAGGGAGAGGGCAGATGTTATTCAGGGATCACCTTTTCAGCCTGACAAACAGATAGAGGGAAGAAATACCTGTGCAGAAACGCATTTCAGTGGCTCTTTATGGTAATGTCGAGCCTGACTAGTGCTGCAGAACCATACTGAGAGAGAAGAATTTATTTCTTCCAGTTAAAAGATCTTTTAAGTGCCTTTGCTGTCAGTTTTGATCCATTAAAAATATACTGTTGGAAAGAATAACTAAATAAACTCACATTCAAAAAATAGTGGGTAGACGTAACTACCATTGCATTTGGCACCAACCGTATTCATGTAGGAGACAGGGGACTATCGACTGGCTGAGGGCTAGAGCCAGACTAAATGCACATCGTCTCGTCCTCTATATTCACAAGAAGATACAATTGATGTGGCCCCTGGGAGCACAACATAAGCAGGCAACGATTTTATCCCCCCTTGGAGAGCGTGAGGGACAAAGAGGCAAGAGCGCAGCGCTGAAGGGAGCACTGGGCAGGGCCGCAATGGTGCACCCGTGGTGGTGGGCCCCTGCACCAAACCACGCTGCCCGCGGCAGAGACAGGCGTGCCGGGGTGCACGTACCACCCCCGGCAGAGAAAAGGCACCACGCAGGCTGCTCCCCGGCTAGGACAGAGGGGGGAAGATGTTGCGCCAAGGCGCGATACTCGCGGCAGGAGGCGAGTGCCGTTCTAATGAGGGTCTGCCCAAAGTTAGTCAAATTACATCATACCTGGTTCTGCAGTTCTTCAATGGTTCTGTAATATTGGCTGTAGTCCCTGGTGGAAGTGGGACCTTGATTTTTATACCACTCCCTGATCAGGTGTTCAAGTTGAGTATTTTCGTCCTCCAAGCGTCGCACTTTATCCAGGTAGGAGGCCAGGCGGTCGTTAAGGTTCTGCATGGTCAACTTCTCATTTGTGGAGAGCAGCCCGGAGTCTTCTCCAAACCCCATTCCACCAAAACCACCTCCACCGTAGCCACCGCCGCCGCCGCCATAGCCACCGCCACCAAAGCCACCGCTACCCCCGAAGCCACTAAATCCACCTCCGCTGTATCCACCGCCGCCAAAACTGCCTCCCCCGAGGCCAGCTCCATAACCACCGCCCATTCCGCCAAAGCCACCCCCACCTGAGCCGTAGCCTCCTCCCATGCTCCCACAGCTCATTCCTCCTGCGTAGCTGCCACCACTCATTCTCCCACCGTAGCTACTGCGGCTAATCCTTCCGCAGCTGCCGCTGCTAAAGCCCCCTCCATAGCTGCTCCTGGAAGCTCCTCCACCAAAGCTTCTCCCGGAAAAGCCTCCACTTCCTCCGGAAGAGGTGTATCTTCTCGAGGACATCGAGGAGTATCCACCAGACTTACGCACTCCACAGCTGCCACCCCCTCCACCCCCTCCGCCACCGCCACCGCTGCCACCACCACTGCTGCTAATTCTGGTGGTACTGGAGGAAGACTTAGTGCCACAGCTCATGGTGACAGCAGGGAAGCGTCTAACCACGATCCCAGATTTAGGTGCACAGCCTGATAAGATTCAGGACTGCAAATTTTCATCCCCAGCTCTCTCTATTTATACTTTTGACAGTGGGTGTCACCATCAGGGTGTTTCCTTCTCCCGGGGCATTTACCAACCTTGTTGTTTGTGCCAAGAATAATTTGCTGAACAATATTTTTGTGCTGATATCTCAGGCAATCTAGCCCATTGCTGGGTTTGTGGTGTTTGTTTAAGACCGAACATTTTGTATCTTTTGGGTGGCATTCTTTTCATTTGGCTTGCTCTGGAATAGGTAGCCTTTTGCCTCGTGCAGCCTGGATCTGCTTTACGATGGAAAAAACCACTTTCTACAGGATCCTGTCGAAGCTCACACTGAGAGAACGTGCACCTGATGGAGCTCTACAGAGAGAATTTTTGTTCTCAGTTCTTCCCTAAAAGAAAGCAGATTAGGCCCAAATCTCTCTTGTTAGACTGTACATTTATTTGTTCAATTATTAATCTCCTTTCTTTGCTAAGCTTTTTGTAGCTGCTACTGTCAAAGACTGTTGTTCTCTTTTGCTCCTTCATATTTTGTGCATTTAAGATCTTCTACACTGCTTATATTCTTCTTCTCACTATACATGATAGGGCAAGAGTTTTATTAATAGCACTGTGTGACTTGTCTGTTTGGATTGTCCAACCTGTGGATCCCTGCCGTCACGTAGAGAACATGTTTATTTATATGAGAATCCTGTTTCAAATTTCGAATTTCTTATTTGAAAATGAAAATCCTTCCTTGGTGAGGAACAGCACGCTGGAGAGCTAAGTCCTAGAAATCAAAGAGAAAAAAAATTAATGGATTTTTTTCACCAAAGAGCTGTTGATCTAAAATAGGAAGATTAAGAATACTTTAATTGTATTATGAAGTCAATTGTAGCACAGTTATAAGCTGTATTAATGCAGACAAAGACCTATAAACTACTGTGTGGGAAGACCTTTTATGGTTTAATATAAAACTGCTCATTCTCTCTGTTGTTACTGTGTCATACATTACAGGTGATAGAGTCATTATATATACTGCTCTTAATGCAGAGATCCTCGAGACTCTGTATCCCGAGAGAAAAGCTGAAAAGCCTTTTACACCAATCCGCTGAAATCAGACTGAGAGCACAGAAGAAACTCCACGATATTTCAGTCTTGCCCTGATCCCCAGAAGTTCACCCAGGATGGACTTGCAGATGGTTTTCCTCCCCATCGTTAGCTTTGATGCTAAAGCAGAGGATCTGAAGACAGAATCGCATGTTTCTGAAAACTCTGTGAGAAGGGTCGGAGTCAGGGCGAACAGTGCTGACTGACGCTGGGTCCAGATGACTGTCACCTGCGAAACACACTCCTGTTCCCATGTTTCATCTTTGCCCTGGGTGAAAGCTGAATATTCTGGTTCCAGTGCGGAATCTCATTTCCTCGGCATCCACCCAGCTCTGTTCTTACTCTGAAAGGTTTATGAGAAATTCACCTCTGATTTTTTAATACAGTAGAGACCTCGTTCATGCAGACAGCCAGTCCCCACGGCTTAGCTGCAAACAGCAGCACAACCATCAGCGTCTGTGGCCCTGCTGAGCTGGAGCCCGAGCTGCTCCAGGTTGCTTGGAAGAAAGCGCAGGTTTCTCCAGTGACAGTTTTGTCCTGCGTTACTGAAATGTCTTCATCACCTTTCTTCCTCTCTGGTTACTCGTCCTCTAATGACCGTAAGGTATTTATGAAATGTCACGATCTTGCCCCAAACCTCAGGTGCAGGGACCGAGAGGCTGCTCCCGAGTTGCTGCCCTTGATGCTGCTCCTCAGCATCTCCAGCGGACGTTTGCAGGCGGCGGGGCAGCGCAGCCCGCGCTTCCCCAGGGCCACCTCGGTTTGGAACCGGATTGTGCGTTGCTGCTGGGTTTTACACTCTGCTATCGGTTTCCGTGTGCGTGATTCTCTTACAAACTGTATTTCTGCCCTTAACTTCTGGACATTTTTTATGTTAAATTAAGGATTATTTAACATTTTCTGAGTGAATCCATTGTCCTGTCCTTTGCACTGTGCTTTTGCCAACATTGCTTTATTGCTGCTTATGCAATCTCTTTCAAAAGCTCCCTGATTTTATCTTGCTATTTGATATACTCAATGGCTTAAAGGTGACGAAAGATTTAAAGTAGCTTGATGATGTGATAATTTCTCTTTGATTCACAGCTGGAGGATGGTAGTGTCACCTCAGCAGCATAAACACCGTTTCTGGGCTTTTGCGTGTTCTGTTACTGGTGCTGAAAGGTGTAGCTTGCTATACCCAAAATGGTTTTTCTTTTTAGCGTTGTTTTGCCTTTGTGTCTGGGTAATGTCGTTTTGGTCAGTGGGGGCCCTTTTTCACAAATTCCACTACAGTAAGTAAAATGGATTATCATGTTCAAATTTCCATCAGTGATTCCGGTGATATTCCCTATGGATGCTTTTCACAGACAAGCTGGAACAATCTATGGGTTTGTTAGCGGGAGCGAGCAAAAAATTCTCTGGAATTATTAAAACAAGAGTAAAAACATTTGCCAAAAGAGCCTCTTAATCTGAGAAACGGCATTGTTTCCTATTTTATTTATTGGTTGTCTTTTTCTATATGCACTTGTTCTATATGCACTTGTTCACAGCAACTTTTCCATACTGGAAGTTTCTTCTGACATATCTTATTGTATGCATGGAATTTTTTTTTATTTTTTTTTTTTAAAAAAAAGCAATGAAAGAAGAGTCAAGCCATTGAGGGTGGAGAACTTTAGATTACCCCAGCATTTCAGTTTAGTTCTATATTATTACCAGTGTCTATATATAAAGGACGGACACAAAAGATTTTGCCTTTAGATCTTTGGTAGCTTTTAAGTCACATCCTCATAAAATGTTCCTTTTTGTCTTTAGTGTTGCTATTATTTCGGTTTTGTTGCTAGCTCAATCTTAGTGCTTTTTATAGAAATCCTGCTGGCTGTTAGGGTATGCCGCATTCTTAACAGCTGAAAATTTTCCTTGCGATATTTTGTTTCACAGTCACTATGTTCTCAAAGATGTAGTTTGTCTCTTTGGACTGTAATACTAACGGACCTGAAAAATACAGGTGAACTCTGAGTATTTCATCCTCTTGTAAAGTTGCACCATTGAATTCCCTCCTGGCATATTTTAATTTATTGATTATTAAATATTTATCTGCACAAATATTTACGAACCAGAGAAGATCCATCCTGTGGACAGGATGAATTTTTCCTTTCTGAGCTCATTTAAAGAGCCTTCAAAAATTTTTGTTCTCTGACGCTTTCCACCGGTGTGTTTATCATTTATGGCATTGCCTAAAGGAACTGGCAATTTTAGGGCTTTTTCCTCATCTCTTTCCTATATACGATGCACAGTTTAATCGTTACTGGTTTTGTGTTGGTACAGCATCCAGCACGCCGTGTACCATCGCTGGTTCCAAACCAGACCCGAGGAAGGACGTTTGGAGCGCAGTGACCAGCGTTGCTCAGCCCAGAGGATCCGAACGTTTTGGCACTGACTCCTGCTCCTTGCTAAGCTCAGCACATGCCACATTTCAAGTACCGCTGACATTCTTTCACTCTCTCTCTGTTATTGTTTTCCTTTTAATCAGGCCTCCGTGATATATATCAAAGAAGTGACTGCCAAGCATCAGAATGAAGACAAACTCTGCGAGCAGCCCACGCTGCTGTATATTTTAACAAAACCAGGAGCCTGATACAACAGGCTGGAGCTGCTGCGTTCAGAGCAGACCTGGAGAAAACGTTCTCCCTTGTGTGTGCACTGAAAACCAAAACCATTTCCCTTTAGTTCAGTGTCATTCTGATACCGTACCTGAGGCAAGCGCTGGAGCTGAGTCTCTTGATCTCTTTAATAAACTCTTCCCATCACTCTTAACAGAGATTTTTGTGAGAGGATCTGTTTTCACCTGGGAGTCTGTGATCACTCTTCATTCCTACTTCATCTCGTAATGTCCTAGTGAAATCACAGTATTTCCAAAGAATTTTAGACTAGACCCACCAAAGAAAATGAGGACTAGAAGTTTCAAACCTCTGGCACGCTCCTAGCACACACTTTTGTGCAGGGTAACTTGGATCTTCCGTGCAGTAGGTTGACAGGAGGGATGCCTGTTGCTCAGATCCTGAAAATGTACACACCATTTTTGTCATTTGGCTGTGACAGCCAGGGGTCAAGGCTTTCGTGCAGGTTACAGGCTGCTAATTGCTGCCTGCCAGCTGCCACTGCTCAGTTCTGTCTTTTTGAGCCAGAATCAGAGTTGTCCCTCTGTGATTACCCGTCTCCTACAGGGTGATGTCAATTTTACTGGAATAATTTTTGTTGTTGGTACCAAAATGGAACAGTGTTTTTCACATTGCCTGCAGCAGCTGGAGGGCACGATAAAAGCAAATGAATCCCAGCCCGTAAAGGCATCAATCCGCATATTGTACTCTCTGTTGCTCCAGCTGACGGATGGAGGAGAGGCATCCGCTCTCGGAGTGTTTCACGGGGAGGAAGGTCGTGCTGGCCTGCGGGAGGCTGCTGGGCTGAGCTCTGCCGAGGGTTTACACACACTCCAGGGCAACCTGCCTGGTCTCTGCTTGCCAGGGGCAAGTGGGAAGGAGCTGGTGCTTGCTCCCCTTAGCCTCAGCCTCGTCTGCACAAGTGCAGCAGCAGCCTAGAGAACTTGTTAGTCGAAAAGTAAGATGTAGCAAATGTAATAATTCAAGGTGGTTAAATACTCACTGAGCCAGGAGCTGGGAATTGGAGCTTTGGACTTCAGCCAGTCTAAGGGTAACTAAGTCCTGTTTATGCCCGCTGCCTCTGGGGATCTGCCCCCTGCTTGATTGTCCACATAGAGAATTATTATCACAAAAAACCAAATGACTGCCTAAGCAACCTCCTCATGGGAGTGAAGAAAGCGCACGAGGCCGTGCCTGTGGAGGAGGGCGGGCTCTCAGCAGATTTCCCACTTTCCCCCCTCCCGCAGCAGGGCAGTGCAATGGCACACTTGGCTGTGCTCGTTCTGAAGCCCATGAATGTCGCCTGCGTAGCATCTGACAATTAATGGGGCTGACAATTAATGCTAAACAAAAGAGACATCAGCAAAATATATGCATAGGCAATTTTGAAACGACATCTGTGCCTTCGAATGGACGGATGAATTGCCCTGGGAGTACAAACACAGGAGTGTGTGTGCACATTTCTTTTTGCCTAAGGTTGTCCTGAAGGTCTTGTTCTAACACGTACCACAGTTTTCTTCCCAGAGCACTAATAGGAACACCAGATAAGTATCCAAATTGCAACATTGTGTACTCATAAAATTAAAGCTTATTATGCTGATTAATGCCTAACAAAATGCATGCAAATAAAACGTGTGAGCCTCTCCTCACTACCCTTAATATCGCTGGAGTCCCACTTCAAGCATGCCCTAAACTTTGACACCTGACACTACAATATCTGTATTTCTTACTCCTGCTTGGCAATAGGTTTTCTAGCTCTGTTCCTCTACATAAAGTTTTTTCGCATCGCTGTTATTAATTCAATCCTGTTCTCTCAGTAAGCAAATGCTAGTGACGCCCTAGATGCAGATTTTTATATATACAAAATGGAAAAAGGAAAAGATACTTCAGCTGACACTTTCTTTTAGGGGTAGTTGTCTTCTTGTCTGAAATGAGCACTAATGCCACCAAAAGTTTATGGGTGGTTTGTATTTATTTTGCCACACACTGTAACCTGTAGCAAATAAACTTTATCGCGAAGCGTCTTTGCATTACAGCTGCAGACTCACACAGATCTGGGGTTTAGGTAAGGAAGAGCACGGAATGATCAGTGCGGAGCAGTAAAAGTAGGGAATAGTAACAGCATATTGTTTATCCTAATTGCTCGGAAATTTTTCCTTATTTCTGTGCGTGATGATAACATCTCCGTGTGAGCACTGGAGCGGGCAGCCAGCACTGCGTCCCCACCTCCGCGTGTTTGCGCGGAGCTGCTGCTCCTCCCAGGGCTGAGCTGCCGGGAGGATTCTCCTTCCCACACTTTGGACTCTTCAAGTTTCCTTCTGCTTTGCTCTCACGAGGACTTGTTTCAGTGGAACTGCTTCTGCAAGGTTAGACGCATAGAAGCTAGATAATTAGATAACTGGCAGTAAAAGTACTAAAAGTAAGTAACATTTTTGGAAAGGGGCAGGAGCAAAAGGTGTCAGGAGTTCCCAGAGCTGCCACGACGGTGCTGGGCAGCAAGCTCCAGCACAGACAGATCCCTCCTCCACCTAAATTGTATGTGACCTCCCTAATAGCCTCCCGGGTGCTGCTGTAAGGCCAGAGGTGAGGTGAAGGCCTGTAAATCACGCTGTAAAAGCCAGGCAGCGTGCACTCAACAGAAACGTTTTTGAGATTAACTTGGCAGGCTCCTGGGGGAGGTGTGAGGAGCAGGGCTCCTGGAGCGGGAGCGTTCTTTAGTTCAGGCTGCTAATAGGTCTGAAAAAGAATTGTAACAGCCTGCAAGAGGTGTTAAGGCTGCCAGAGCAATCAGAGGAAGGAGGTTTGGGGGACAGCTAGTGATATACAGACAAGTATGATTTTATGCTGCAAGGGATTTAAAATTAAGTAGGAGATTTTGCAGTAGGAGGGAGATGGGGGGATCCTGGAAACGGGATCCACGCTGCCGCTCCGCAGCCAGGTCAGGGGGGTCAGTGTGTGCTTCTGTATGAAGGGTCCCTTGGCAAGACACGCCAGTTCCTCAGGCCCCCATAGAGACTGGTCAGAAAAGAAAATTTCTTCTTAGATTTTTTTTTTTTTCTTCTCAAATACTAATCACATTGGCCAAGAGCCTGGCAGAAGGCGATGCCGTGAATCACTGGCACAGCTCTGCCCAGAGCTCAGGTGTGCAGGATTCCCGTTCCCACAGCTCAGTCTGTGTTTCTCAACCTTCTCCCGTGGGTGATGCCTTCCTCAGAGGGAAAAAAACCACAACCCGTGACTGCAGAACAGAGAGAAAAACTTACCCAGTGATACTGCTATCGGGTTCCCTTTGTTTGTGTTTAAGCAGATGAGTCAAGAAGCGCCAGCGGTGAGGGATGGATCAGGGAGCAGGGCTCGGGTCAGGGGCTCTCTGAGTCGTTTTCAGGTGAAATCCCCCAACAGTTGGTTTCAGCAGTTCAGCCCAGGGCGGCTGTGCTTACGCAGAGCCCACACTTCGGTGAGCCCCCACCAGAGGTGGGAAGTGCTGCAAGGGACAGGGCGTGGGGGAGCGGCAGGGGGAACCCTCCAGCCAGTTGGTGCCACCCGGGGCCTGAAGGAGGGAAAACAAAAAGTTCAATCTCTGTCTTTTAGGGCATTTGAACCTTATCGCCGCGAGCAGTCCCTCTCCTGTGTGATCTGTAGCAACCCTTAAACCTGGTTTTGGAATCTTCTCTTGGATATTTATTTTTTTTTCTCTCAACCTACCACGGGGGTTTGTAAAATCATATGCTAAATATTAATAATTTGCCAGTCTTCTTTGTAAAGTGTGTTCCTGTTTGTACTTAGATGTGAGAAATGCCCCGAAGTGGAAATAAATAGAAGAGGCCAGGAATTGTACAGCTTCCAGACAGCAAGGCAGGGTTATGATCAGTAAAACCAGCCGTGACTTCCTTCCTCTGTCGGAGCATACGTGTGCTCCGGGGTTCATACTCCAGCCGTATGAACGTACTTTACCACGCAGCCAACCCCTGCCACAAAGGAGGGATATCCCGTTACTGAATTTACCCCTTTGTCATCCCGTAGGTAGCACTGGAAATGTGCTCATTTGGGGTAATTAATTGTGGGTTGCTTGAGCTCTGCACTCTGGGGTGTTTTGGCGCTGGGAGTTGAAAATTTCCATCTTTAAATTCCACGATAAAAAAGTTTCATACTGCGTTTCCGTGACTCCTTAGGAAGTCACCAAAGAATCTTTCTAGGCAATAGCCAGTTCCTTAAGCCCACCCTGTCTTTCCCTGACAGGAGTTAATAGCAGAAACCAGTAGGGTTTGCGGGGGTCACCAGAACATTGTACCTGGCAGTGTATTCTTCAGAGTTTTGCCCAGTTAGTCTTAAATGGTGAATATGTCGCAGCAAACTTCTGGGTGTCGTGCAAAACCTGGCAAGTTATTGTGTGTTCCACAGGTAGGGCTTGATATTTGTAACTGATCCAAACAAAAATGCCTGCTAAAGGAAATTTCTCCCAGACATGGCTTTCTGATTGCATCAGAGAGAAGCAAAGGTTTATTTGCGTGCTTTTTTTTTTTTTTTTCTATTTTATTGACAGGAGTACCAATCATGGTAGAGATTAACCCAGGTAACAGTGATTAGGAACAGAAATTCAGATGGAAGAAGCAAGTAGGCCATGCAGAGGGTTCTGATGAGCCCCTGGAGTGAACAGGGTCGGGTAACTTGAACAAGCGTTTGCTCTTGCTCTTCGCAGGGGCACCAAGGGCCACGCTCCGTGTGGCCTGGCCGGGTCACGGCCCCCCCGGTAAGGTCCGGCAGTGGGAGCGCTGCCTTCGCCAGTCAGTCCTCAGACTTCCGAAAACTCCCTGTTGAAAGACGAAGGGAAGCAAGAATCTCTTTGAAGAAGCGTTATCTCATTCAGCATTTTTTATCTTTTTGTTACTTCGTAATTGCAGACTGTGCAGTTCTCAATGGACTCGATTTTTTTTTTCCCCCCAGCATTCTAGAACAGTTAGAACAGTGACAGACAATATTTGTCCAAGCATGTGTGTTTGCAGCTTTATCATATCACATGGACCCGCTTCTATTCTCAACTATGCAAGTGTAAATCACTCTTTAAATTTAGAGTGACTGTAGCATTGTAAATCAAATACAGATGAACTTAGAATCTGTATTTATGTGTGTATGGATATTCACAACAAATTTTTAGAAGTTAAATGTGAATGGCACATAATATATTTTAATCTTGCCTACGAAGCATTAGTATACATCGAACTGTTGCTAGCCAGATAGGAGGTTTGATCAAAGGAGTGCATTTCTATGGAGGAGTTTGAAAAGCCTATTAATTTTGAAAAACCAGATCTCATCTACATCAAATCTTACCAAAAATTCTTAGTCATTACACAAAAGCCTTCTGAACTCACTGCCTTTGTCTGCGGCATCAAGAGAGTCTGCAGTGTTCTCTCTTTCTACATTGATGGCTTCAGACCTTTCAGTCTACAGCCGGTACTTTCATGACCGACTGTCAGTCTGGTGGAAAAACTGTGTTTGTGAGACAGACTGCACCTTTAACTAAGATTAATATCCCTGTTACTCCCTTGGTAAGAAGAAATAAATGGAAGCCTCAGTGCAGGATCATTCCCCACCTTTTTTTGTAAAAAAAAAAATAAATCAGAAGTGGAAGGGAATCTTTCTAATAATTATAGCTTCCTGTTCGTTTTCAGTATTTTCAGGCATTTGTCTGAGGTGCTGTCAGGACCTGGAGCCTTACCCTGTCTCATCGTTTTTATGGCTTCAGACACTTCCTCCATTGTTGCTCCTCTCTCCAGTGTTTTGTTCCCTTCCAGGCAGAGCCTCATGTTTTCAGCACCTCCTGGAACCACAGCCAGGAAATCAGACATGGAGACCTTTCGTGCACTCCCCATCTTTTGCTACTTGAGGATTTTGCAGCTAATACCCCTCATATTTTAAATGTCTTGAGCGTCCCAACTGTTTTACCACGCTTTAACCATTTCCCCCCCTTAGTACCAGTTACATTTCTAACGTCTGTCTTCATTCCAAAACTACTGATTTCTCTGGTTCCCTGCGGATTGAGAATTATTTTTCCCTTCTCCCCCTTCATTTCCTCTTTCTACACATCCTCCAATACAACCTTTCATAACGATCTCTTCATGCGAGTCACTTGTGAAAATACTGGCACGTTGATATGTTACTGTAGAAGAACAAATGTCAGGGTGGACTTAAAACAGGATCAGGAAAAAATAGCAAAAATATCTCCAGATTTCCAAACAAGGAAGGAAGTTGCCGTATCCCTTCCTGCTATTCAGAGAGAAAAGTGAATGGGAGGATGTACTCTTTTATTTCAGTTTTTACCTTGGCTTTCACAAGACTTGCCAGAATGGGACTGGGAAGATGAAGAGCGGGAGAGGCAGGATTTGCCCCCTCCTTCGCCACCGCCGCCTCCTCCACCTGAGGTTTTACCAGAGGCTCCACCTCCTGTTCCTCCTCCGCTCCCTCCTCCTCCACCTCCAGAATAAGAGCTTCTCCCGCTGGATCCTCCTGTTTTTCCTCCACTGCTTCCTCCACCTGAGGACCAACCACTTCCTCCTCCACTACTTCCTTTTCCAGAACACCAGCTGGTTCCTCCATGGCCTCCTCCTCCTCCCGAAGATCCGCCGCCAGCTCCTCCCTGTGAGATGCTGCAAGGAGGAAAGGGCGCGTATGTCAGATTTACACAGCACGGCCAGCGTCCGCCGTCCTCTCGGCTTATCGAGGCCACGTTCTGACTCCCTCTGAGCTCTCATATGACCGAGAAACTACTACTGTGTGAAACACATTCTAGAGAATGGGTTTTCAAGTATCCCTACTTAAGGACAAATTGACTGATCTGCCTGAGGAAGAAAAAGGAAGATAACGTATGGGTTTAGAAGGCTTTCAAAATATCTACCTTGAGTATTTATAAAAGGCAGTTATTTTCCTCCTTGCCTTTCATTTCCATATAGAACTGTTCTGCCTGATTGTACTTAGGAGAAGAAATGGCAAATTATAGCTCTAAATACGTTTGTAAATGGTTTTGTTCAGTTCATAATAAGTACAGAATAATCCAGCTTTGTACACTGCCAGCTGAGATTTAGATTTCGTGTGAATTCTTGCGATTATAGTAAATATGTGGAGGCTGAATTCGTCGCACTTGTTCCTAATATGAATTTTGTTACTTTTATCTTCACCTGTCTGCAGAGATGGCATGTTAATTCGTCTGAATGCACACACCTAATACCCTGTTGCCCTTCCTCAAGCAGCGCCCGGTACTGCGCAATCTCCTGCTCCAGGCGGGTCTTGATGCCCAGGAGCATCTTGTACTCCTGGTTCTGACTCTCCATCTCGCAGCGGATGCTGGCCAGCTCCTCCTCCAAGGGGCCGATCATGCTCTGGATCTGCTGCAGCTGCATGTTATAGCGACGTTCCGTGTCTTCCAGGTTGGATTGCAAAGACTGTAACTGAGAATGAAAGACAAAATACAGTGTTCGGGGGAATGCGGCACGTTAGGGGAATGTGGCAGGATGGGATCGTTCTTACACCCCAAATGAGAAAAATGTTACATGGTGGCAGATGGGCCAAGCGTCCTCGTTAAGGGGAGTGCTGGCTCTCCCCTCATCCCAGCACCTCGCAGCCCCTCCGCGTGCCGGAGGCTCAGGAGCAGTTGGTACCTACCATGCTGATCTGCGACTGCAGCTCGATTTCCAGGCTCTGATAGTCACGTCTCAGCACAGAGATCTGTTGGTTGCTTGATTCCACTTCCTGGCCGCTCCAGTGGACTTGTTGACTCACTTCCTCCATCTGAAAAATCAATACACAGGATCGGCGGGTTTGAGTTTAACCTACAGTGTCAGCGTGGTGGTTTATCAGGGAAACGTCTGGCAACACAAGAAGCTGAAGCAGGGCCACTTGCAATACGGGGGCTGTTTAAACTTGTTTATTTGGCCCTGCCAGCGCAGTTCGAGCCCACTTGTAATTTCCTTTATTTTCATCAAAGGGATTCTACCCTTATATCCTAAAGGCAATGGATGTTGTCGTTCCAAGTGTCATTCATCCACAGGCAGTTCTTACTGAAAGTTGGCATTGTTTTTCTTTTGTAATGTGAACATTCACGTTGTAACTTTTTACCTTGCTTTCATACCACCTTTCAACCTCTTCACGGTTCTTCTGAATAATATTTTCATACTCTTGTCTCATATCATTCAGTTTTTTCATCAGATCCTCTCCTGGAGCAGCATTCACCTCCACATTCACATCACCACTGGACTGTGTTTGCAGCGATTTCATTTCCTGCAGAGAAAACCCAGGCCCAAGGCAAATAAACAAAGATTTGCAAGAGTTTTGGAGTTTACAAGTCAGTCGATCTGCTCTGACATCCGAAACCATCCTGGACCCTTTCCACCACATATATATGTATGTTAGGTTTTTCTTGTTGGCCTTGACTTCCCAGCCCCTGCTTGCTGGGAGGGACTGGCAGGGTCTGGCCCCGGCACTCGGTCCGGCTCCAGCCGAGCTGCTGCACCCGAGGAGAGGGGGGAGCGCCGTTCCGTGCAGGGGGTGTTACCTGCGGGACCTGCCCGCGTTTCCCATACCGTAACGTTCCTGTTTTCCTCTGCAGTTTGCATTTCAGGGAGCTGTCTCTTACCTCCTCATGGGTCTTCTTGAGGTCGATCATCTCCTCCTTTAGGGACTCAAATTGCATTTCCAGGTCAGACCTGTTCAGCGTCAGATTATCCAACAAGGGTCGCAGGCTGTTAATGTCAGCCTCCACGTTCTGCCGGAGAGCGAGCTCCGTCTCGAACCTGCACCAGGGACAGTGCGGAAAGGTCAGCCCTGGTCTGGGTTCTCAGTCCTTCTCCTGCTGACGTCATCAATGAAGTTCGTGTATTCCAGTATCTCAGTGGCTGCTTTTGTGGCTGTACTTGGTAGCACGTGGCGTCTCTCAACCGGTAGAATTAGAAAATCAGCAGCCAGTACTTCAAGTTTAATATTAAAATTTAATATTAAGAAATGTAATAAAGTTTAATATTGACTTTAATATTAAAATGTGGCCTTTTTCACTGCCTCTTACTGTAGACTGTGCAGGCTTCATCTATCTGTTTCATCTGACTTTCCATGAGAGAAAAGCACAATTTTTATTTTCTTAAAAGTAAAGCTTTTTTTAAGCCTTGACTCCACAGCCACAGGGAGTATTGGAGATCATTGCAGAAGTAATGAAGAATTTTGAAGGTTTACTAATTACTTCAGCTGGGCTGCCATGGAACCAGGAGGAACCCTAGTCTCTAAGGATTGATATTTGTTTACGGAATGAATTTATGAAACTAAGTTGAGAACAGTAGGAGAAAGGAAATCAGTGCCCAGAAAGGAGGAATATATATTTACTTTATCCTGAAGTCTTCTGCAGTCATCCTTGTGTTATCCAGGTCCAAGAGTACCCTGTTGGTTTCCACAGCTGCAGTCACAAGCTAGAAGAGAAGACAATATGCTGAGGAAGACTTGCCCTGTGAATCTCTCAGATTTGCACAAGGGACAGAAAATATGAATGTGATTGTCTTGTCATAATGCCCGGGTATCTGCGGGGAACAGCGTTTCCTACATGCAGAGGCCTGGAAGGGTCATTTCCAGCACAGAACAGAGAGGTCCCCGTGCGGAAACAGCATCAGAACTGCAAAAACTGTTCTGTGAGTACGGGAGGCCCAGTGGTGGCCCCGCCACAGCTCTGTCTCGCCTTCCACGCCCCGGGCCCAGGGCTGCACCCAAAGGTCAGACCCCGCACGTCCCAGGGGCGATGGGCACCCTTTGTCCCGTGCTCTCCAATCCACTGCCGGCGCTCTGAGTCTGCGCTTGCAGCCGGCGACCGTCTGTGGTGTGTGCCGCGGCGGGGGGCATTGTTTCTCCACCGCCAGCTGAAGATAGTTGGATGCACAGAAGGCGGAATTTGAAGCACAAGTGGCACATTCAGAGAGACGGTGAGGTTAGAAGGATCCACGCGGGTGCCTCGAACATTTTACACAATCACAAAAAGTCTGTCAATGCTTAAACTTCTCTGGCAAAGAACACCCTACCTGATTTTGGAGGTCTTCAATTTTTCCATAGTAGTGGCTGTAGTCCTTTGTACCAGTAGGACCTTGCTTTTGGTACCACTCCCTGATTAACTGTTCGAGCTGAGCATTTTCCATTTCCAGATTTCTGACCGTGCCCAGGTAAGAAGCCAGGCGTTCGTTAAGGCTCTGCATGGTCAGCTTTTCGTCGTTGGAGAGAATTCCCCCATTCCCTCCAAGAAAGCCACCACCGCCAAAGCTGCCACCGCTGAAACCAGCACCACCACCACCAAAACTTCCCCCATAAGCACCAGCAAACCCGCTCCCGCCCGACCCAAAGCCTGTTCCCATGCTGCCACAGCCCATTCCCCCTCCGAAACCGCCGCCGCTCATTCCTCCTCCGTAACTACTGCGCCTCATCTTCCCCCAGCTACCACCACTTGCTCCCCCACTGTAGCTGCTCCTGGAGCTTCCTCCTCCACAACTGCTGCCAGAAGTCCTGCCGCCACCACTTGACCTCACAGCGATCCTTCTGGAGGAGGCAGAGGAATACGTGCTGCCCCCCCCGCCGCCTGCGCTGCCCCCGCTGCCCCCTCGCAGGCAGCTCCTAGAGCTCTGCTTGGAGCCACAGCTCATTCTGGCAGCAGCGACTGACTCAGGTTAAACTCAAAGCTGGTCCTACAGCTGTTCTGGAATCATAGCTCCAAATTCCACCCTGCCTGGTCGGCATTTATAGCTGAGACAGTGGGTGTCACCGTCGGAGGGAGTACCTTCTTTCCGTGGGCATTTGCAAGCCACAGTTTTTCTGCCAAGGGTAATTTGCCAAAGGGAGATGTTTGACAGTGTCAGGAAGCTTAACCCATACTCACGGTGTTCACGACCGTTTGTTTATTAATACAAAACATGTAATTTCTATTGGGTGGCTCTGAATTAGGCTGATCTTTTCCATGATCTAGTCCACTGACTTACAGTCATCTGAACTCATCCCACTCACCTCATCCTGTTACATCTCTTTCAGCACAACAATAAACGGCCATAAAATGGGGCAGAACGAATGTTACTCTCTCTCTCTTCCAGCGTTGCCATTCCTCGTGCTCTTTCCCCTTTCAGGTATTTGTCAAGAAATGCCAGATGAATTTTTTTGCACTTACGTGATATTTTAATACGTTCTAGTTTATGGTTGTCTTACACTGTACGCTCATTATTTTTAGTCCTTTTTTGCTTTATGCCTTTCGGAAACACATCACAGGATGTATTTTGTAGGGACACTGGCCCACTCTGACATCTCTAATTTCTCATAAAAATTTAATGAACATTGGCAAATATACATGTCAGCAATTTATTCTGTCTACAATTATGTTTTATAAATAACAATTTAATTATGAAAAATTGTATGACAACTGGGAAACAGCTCTGTGTAAGGCTGTAAGGACAGGAACTGTGGCAAGTTGTTGCAGGGAATAATTCTTCATGGGCTCGGACCAAATGCAGTTGGAGGGTGGTCGAGAGAGCTGGGGAAGTACCCTGGCTCTGGGCTAGTCTCCCTTGACATGTCTGTGAACAGGAGAGGTGGCGTGCTCAGGGATTTCAGAATTTCAGTCAGGATGTTTTCCTTCCGCAGTGCAAATACACACATACTTGGAGGAGAAAGGTTAAGTTCTGGTTTGGGGATTAAGTCAATGAACTGTACATCAAAACAGCGTTTTCCCTTCAGATTTTTTTCCATTCATGGACACAGCATGACCAAAAGTAGGAAATATTTGTTATCTTGCATCTTTTAAGATTGTCTCTTTTTCAAATGCCCAGCAGTGGATAGTTCAGCTGAGCTCTTACAGCAACCTGCGCCTTAAACATTGGAAATTTCTTTCCTGCGTGCCCCTCATGTCTGTGCTCCTTCCCAGGCACATGATCTTTAGCAAAATGCCCGCTGTTAGCTGTCATTCCTTGTAGGTTGGACTAGTTGTGTGATCGCCAATTTCCTGTATTGATTTGGTATGTTATTATTTTCTCGCTCAGCCTTTGTGATTTGGTTGTTGCTAATTTAGAGGTTTGTTTGTTATGGCTTATAGCAAGTGTTTGTGGAAACATCTTTTTATAAATGCCCCTCCCAGCACACCCTCACCCACACAGTAGGACACACCTAGAGTTTCTTCTCCTGCTAGACTTCATTTCTGAAATGTCTGAGGAAGCAAGGCGGCCTCTGGCTTGTAGAAATTGAAATGGTTCACTACAAAACTCAGTGGAGCCTAAGTCGTGATTTTAGCTTGTTCCAGTGAGAAATCCTTTTCTCTTGAGGCGCACAGAATTCTCTTCTATACTAACAGTTGCTTTGGCTCATGAAACCATTGGGTTACGTTCTGGTTAACTGTTGGCTTCCAGTCGCTGACACCCATGTTATAAGGACGTGGATAAGTTTCGGTGATGTTCTGTGTAATTCTGCAGAAGGGGAAGGGTTTGGGTTGCTTTTTTTCCTAGAAAGATGTTTATGACATCTTTTGTGTGAGTCATTCCTCTCAGGTGGACTAAGCTTCGTGTCTTCTGTTCACAGAAAGAACATGTTTGGATAGTTTAAATATCAGTGAGGGTGCTTGTGTGCAGCATACTTCATGGCTTCGTGCTTAAGTCATGAAAAAAAGATTTAATGCCATTTTCCCCCTAGAATTTGTGCAGGCAACATACCTCAAGAGTGAAGATCAGCTCCGTAAAACTGAAGAAGCCTGATGGATTCAGTGTATCTGGAAATGACCCGTCAGATCAGAAATGGAAGTCACGGAACAATTGGTTCCTGAAAGGAATGTTTTGTTTTGAAGTTTGCCTTGATGGAAAGCAAAAGATGGAAGCGTTTTTACGAGATGGCAGGTTTTTTCTGCAGTCAGGTCTCATAGGATTGTCCCGGCATTTGCAAACATACTGAGCTAACTAGACAATGTATCCGGCAAAATCCAGAGATAATGCTGTAGAAGAGAACCTGGAGGGCTGGAAAAACCTTAACATAAGAGAGATTTCAATAATCTCTGCAAGAACTGCAGGGCTCCCCAGTAGTACCTGTGAAAAGGGACAGGGGAGACGTTAGGAGATCTCAGGCTGGAGCTGCTGCTCCCCAACACATCAGGGCACATCCACCCTCCGTTGGTTTGCCCTTCGCCATCCCTCGAGTGCAGCACGGGGAGCCGTGAGGGCTTCCCCTGGCACTGCCCCTGCTCGGAGCTGCCTGGCTTCACTCCGGGATGCTCACAACCACCCGAGCATCTGAATTCCCTTTCCTCTACTTGCCCGCCTCGGTGGGCTTACCAGTGCTGGGAGCAGGCCCTGGCATATCCTCTGGCCATGCTGAGGACAGTTCTCAGTCATGGGCAGGTGAATAAAGCTGAGAAAACTTCCGTGCCTGCACCAGGCCGGGGCTGAGAGGCAGCTGGGGAGCGGGGGCAGCGTGACATCTGTCACCCGTGAGCGTCCCTTACGCACCCTGTGGTGTGTGTCCTCGGCCCTGGCTGCTCGCAGGCGTTCAGGCAGTCTCAGCCGTGTTGGCTATGAGTATTAACATGAGTATTAACATGAGTATTAAAGAGCTCTTCTGGGTTCTTTTCTGCTTGAGAGACCTCTGAGAGGCTGCTCCGGAGAAGCTGCGATCATCTGCGCCTCTCACACTGGTATAAAATAAAAGTGTGAATTGAACTGCAAGGTGAGATTTAAAACACAGGACTTGTTTTGAAACAGATTTTTTTTTTTTTTTTTTGCTGGGCATAACTATTGGAGAGCGTACAGTCACCGTGTACCCTCAAAGCTGATTGTTTCATGGCGTTCAGGAAAACCTGCCCCTGCGCGCTGAGCGACAGGCTGCAGGTCACAGCCCAGAGAGGAGGGGGTGGAGGAGGAGGAGGAGGAGGAGGAGGAAGATGCCCCGAGGGTGATGTCACCATAGTTGTTTGTGGTGAGGCCTCTTCCCTTTTGCTGTGATGAAATTGTTCCCAGCTCCTGCCCAGAGCAGGACCGGGGACTATTTAAGCCCGAAAGGCGCAGCCAGTGTGAGCACGAACGCACCCAGAGCACTTAACGGCTCCGCGGCCACGCAGGCGTGCGCTGGCCCAAAGCGGAGGCTGGGAGGGAGCGGGGCCCTTCTCCTCGGGGCTGCGTGTGGCAGCAGCAAGGGGTGAGGCTGAAAGGGCCTCTGCGGCGGGCTGGGGCGCTGGCACGGGCGGGCACACACGGGCAGCCCCTTTTCTGAGCTCTGCATTTACAGCCTCCTGTGGGGGAAGCGCTGGGGCTGCTGAGAACGTTTGTGGGGGTACAGCTGGACTGTTACCCACCCTCTTAGGTGCTTCGGTGGTGGCGAATCTTCGTCCCCTCTTCCTGCTTCTGGTCAGGCCCTGTCAGGAAAATTCAGTTTGCTTCTGTTGCTACACAGAGCAAAACTGTGAAAGATCTACCCGGGGAATATGACTAATTCTCATAATTATCCATTATAAACTAACGTCCATTATATAATCATTAAGCAATTTCGTTAACACCAGATAATCCCGTAGAACAGTATTTCTCCATAGTAAAGAAGCCCAGTCCCTGAAGTACGACTGTGCTGGAGGGAGAACGCTGGTCTCGTCCTGAGGATGTGCACTGCTCTTCCTTACGTTGAGGTTCAGCTCCTCACACTTAGCATGACACTGTTTCCTCTCCACTCAAATTTAAATGGTGAGGGGTTTTTCTTATCCCTATAGAAAAATCTGAGAAAATTTCGTTCAGATTAGTTGAAATTTATTAGGGCTCAATCATGTTTATTATTTTAATAATGGGTTAACCGAGAGTTCTAAACAAAAAGTCATTCCCACCTCACGATTCCCAATTATTTACTCTGCAATGAGGGCACAAGGTGCTTTGGAATCTTTTTTTCCCGCTAACTCAGCTGTTGGTGCCTGGTAGCAGTTTCATCCAGAAATATTTGGGATTGAAAATGTTGACAGTTCCAACTATTTCCAGTGAAAAGTGTGATTTTCTCTAAATGCACCTTTGTAATTAGAAATACTTGTGTCAAAAACCTGTGCCCCATTCTTCTCCCAGCAGCGGGACACTCAACCAGAGGACTTGGGTTTGCTCCCACAGCAGATTGTACAACTGTCCTGAACCCCCGGTGCCCGGCAGGAGCATCTTCAGATATTTTTAACTTTGCCCGGTGGAACGGCACACAGGATGTCTTGACCATTCTGTTTTCTTTCTTTCTATGTATATTTATGGCCACATCTAAATAAAATAAAGCCATGTGGTTTTAGAGCTCGGTGAAATTCTCTGTAGACTATCTGCATGTGATCATTCCCTGCATGCCAAAACATGCTTAGGCTTTTTTTAAGTGAAGTTTTTATAAATATCTGTTTTGAAGTGAGAAAGTAAGTCCCCACCTCTCCTGCACTCTTCTGCAAGACGGGGTGTCTTGACATCACCCACACCCGAGATGCGTGGCCACGGGGGTGTCCCTGCAGCGAGTCCTCGTGGCCTCTGGTGGGGCCCTGGCGCAGCGCATTCACCCCCCCGACGGTTCGGAGGGGCTGCAGCGCTGGGGTGATCTCTGCCCTCCACGAAAGGGCAGCCAGTAGGACCCAATCCAGCAAACATCTCTCCTGTAGGAAAAAAAATAATCCTTGCATGCCGTATACTTGATCTGTTACTCATTCGCTATTGCAGAGACCAGTACTGATGAAACATTAAAGGGCACCTTCAAAAGATCCACCACCCAGTGGAAGATGGTGATTATGATAGGAACTGTAATTAGGTGAGTCAGAGCCGTAAGATTGCAGAGTACAAACCCTTTGGTTGGGAACTTCTTCCCTTTGGGTCTAACCAGCCCCTTGCACACCCGGCTCCTTGGGGTCTCAGCTAATGTGCGACCTCGGTCAGCGACGGCTCTGAACTGCATCTCTGCCGCCGTCACGCAGCCACAGCCCCGCAGAGAGCCTGGGCTCGGCCGTGGCCCTGCCCGGCGCCGTGCTGCAAAACATGCCACTGGCAAAACATAAACAGGGGTTAGCAAATCCGGGCAGCGAGTTTCAGCCTGGCCTCCGTCCTCTGCTCTTACACCCAGGAGAACGCAGCCGGGGCCTTCGAGGCGGCAGGGAGGAAGGTGGGGAGGAAGCTGCAGGTCCCGTCCAGCCGCGTGCGAACGGCAGCGCTGAGCCCCGGGCCGTGAGCTGGGGCGCGGTGCCAGGGTCGGTACCTGGTGCCGTGGTTTCAGCTGGCGGGATCTCCCCGGCACGTCCCGCACACGACTCCCCGGGTCAGCCCAGTATTTCTGTGAGAGCGTGAGCCCAGCAAGGAGCGGGGTTTGCGCAGCCGCTCCAGGCCCCACGGCGGGCTGGGTGAGGGCCGAGTGCCCTCTGGGGAGCGGGGCCGGGGCGCGGCGCCCTGCCCTCTCCGTCCCCTCCGGCATCGCCGGGTGCCCCGCGGGGCCGAAGGCAGAGGGGTCTGCAGGGCTCGGCCTGCGGGCGCGGGGACAGGCAGCACAGGGCGGGTACGATGCCCCCACCTGCAGGTACGTGCCGGAGGACTGAAATTCCTGAGTACTGTGTATCCTTACATTCTGATAGAATATTATTTTCATCACATAACATTGTACTTTCGTTGTGCTGTCTAACAGCAACTTCCATTTAGCCACAGATAGTATTAGGCAAACTCATCTGCGTCTCCTGGCCCCTTAGTAAACTGCAGGTCCCAGGTTAAGCGGCGTGTCTGGTCTCAGGCCCAGGGCAGGGTTCGACACCATGGGCAGGCAGAGGAGAGCGGGCCAGGGCTGGGCCAGACCCCGCACTGGGCGCAGGAGGCTCCAGGCCGGCCTTTGCTTCGGATCTGCCAGTTGGGAACAGCTGACACCTTATGGAGAGAGCTGGGAAGTACCAGCATGGCCGCTCTGCCCCATCTACCGGGCACCTTCTCCATTTCCTTGTTCTTCAGCACAAGCAGCGTTTGCATGTAATGATAACTTATTGTTCCAGCTCCTCTTTAAGTTTTTATTGGAAATCAAATATAGTGCTTATGAAAAACTTCTGCTTGAGTCTTGGCACAAGCTGGACAATGACCAGCTTTGCCCTTTGTCTGCAGGCGAACACAGGTTCGGTTTCTCTTTTGTCTGAAAAAAAAACCCAAAACAAAACAATATAAATATTTTCACCAGGTGCTTCAGGTCGATTCTTCCTTATGTGGTGGCAAGAGGGGAATGCCAGCGCAATGGCAGTTAGAAAGTGAGATCTCAGATGCCAAATTCACAGGATTTTAGTTTCGATGCGAAACCATCTCTCACTTCAGGGAGGATTTGATTCGTGCTGTTTAGCCAAAATCCTCAGCTGGGGGAGACGAGCGGCGGGTGGCACGTCTGCAGAGCCCCGTGTCTTGTACAAGGGCTTGCACAGTGCCGGGAGCTGCCGGGGAGAAATCCCAGTCTGGGAAGAGCAACATGCAACGCTGGCACCGGCCCAGCGCAGGGCTGCGTGCCCCTGGCATCGGCCTCCCCCCTGCACAGCAGCCGGTTCTGCTGGCGCCTGTCCCGGGGCTGGAGCCGGGACAGGCCGAGGTGGGAGCGGGGCCAGCGGGGCTCTCCCAGCCCTGCCGCTCGCAGCCGCGTCCGCCAGGGATCAGCCTTGTCGCTTCTCTGCTTCGAAGCCAAAACACCTCCCGCCCTTGGCTCCCCGCGTCCTGCCGCGCGTCACCCGCCGTGAGCAGAGGTGGAAATTCCTCCCACTGTGTGGTTTACTCAGGAGTGGGATTTGGGGAAACACACTTGCTTTTATGCTTCAGATATTCTTTAGCAAAGGACCCCAAAATATTTCACGTGAGTCTAGGTGTGGGAAATGTTCGGGCCGTGCTATATCGGCTATAAAAAGGGCTTTCAGGCCATCTGCTTCTTCCAACCTGTGGGTGTCTCTGCACAGCTACGGATGCCCAACCACCCCTTGGCTGTCTCAAGAGGAGATTTGTGACAAAATGTGGATGCTGTCATCTCAGCACCTGCTCTCAGCTCTGCGTACAGTCACCCAGAGAAGGGGCACTCGCGTCGTGCGGTCCCTCTCCCCAGGCAGGCGTCTGACACAGCCGAGATGGGATTTGCTCAGCAGAGGCAGACTCCGCAGACGGGCTCACATTACAGAAGCCCAGAAGACAGGAGGGGTCAGAAGACACCCCCACGCCCCCCCCCCCCCCCCCCCGATGACTGCACTGCAGTGCTGCTAAGACGCGTGTGACTGACATCACAGTCACCAGCAGCCGGCGCATCTCCCGGCCTCATGCCCCGACGGCTGCAGAGCAGCTGGAGACTGTGCCAGGGCTGGCTGCCGGGGGCCGGATGGACGGACGGACGGACACCATCCTGAGCCTGCTTTTTCTTGGATATGTTGGTCACGGATCTCTCTGTTCTCCTTTCACTGGTGAGCTCCAGCCTCACTCACATCCCCCTCTGTGGCTCTGCAGTGAGTTTTAGCGCCAGGCTCAGTGGGAAGCCCCTGCCTGGCAAGGCTGCCCGGGCAGGTCCCGGGGATGCTGCGCGGGGACGGGCAGCGCTGCCGCAGGCTTTGGCAGGAGGGGGTGGGCAAGACCTGCAAGGCCAGCGAGGCCATTGCCACTGGCAAAGCAGCTTTGTCCCCAGGGGAGTACGACCCCGAGCACGTCAGTGACCCTTGTACCTCGAAGCACCTCATTTTCTAAAGGAACTCAGTCTCCAGACACAGGTTTCTTGATTGCATCAGGCAGAAGCAAAGTTTTATTAGAGAAGTTTTTTCACCAGCAGGTACATCAGTGATCCTGACTAACTCAAGTAACTTCTAGAGATTGCAGCGTTAGAGAACAGAAGGAGCAGAACAGAGAAGGTGGCCCCCAACAGGCCCCTTCAGAGACACGGCAAAGCATCGCTGAGTTACTTCTACTTTCTCTGCACAGAGGCGTGCAGTGAACATCGAGTGTTCTGTCTGTGGGTTTCTCTGTTTGTCATCTTCTGGTCCATTCCTCCTTAATCACAAATTCTCCTGCAGGTCACTGGAGAAAAGACAGAGCAGCATTATTTGATTGGAACAGAGATTAAATCCTTCAAATAACAAAAATTTGGGCCTGCACAGTGCCCTGATTTCAAGAGGATACTGTTAAACAGGAGCAGCTGGCAAACAACCCAGGAAACCCCAGAAATTCCCTAAATAATTGTGTTTGAATGGGAATTTGCGCTTGTGGAATTACAGATTTGCTTTTCACTGCTTCCAGCCTCTTTTGCTAAGCTTCGTTTGGCTTCTTCTTTACTTCTACTTCCAGATTTTTTCTTTATGCTTTATTTCCCCACCTTTTTCCTCTTAGTCCTCGGGCTCCCTCTTGTCTCTCACTTGCTTCCTGCTACTCCCTATTGAGTCAAGACTCTCTTTAAACCTGTTTCTTAGTGAAGCCAACTTTGCACCTCAGTCGGATCCCCTGTAGCAGATTGTACCTGTAGCAGAGTAACTCTCTGAGAAGATGCCAGTGACACGTCCTAGGCGTGTGTGTTGTCTCCTGGCCTTGTTACAAAGGAACAAACTGGAGAAAGTTTTCCTTTTGTGAAAACACCGCTCTTACCTTGTATATCTCCAGTCTTGCAGGGTGGGACTTGGGGCTGGCAGTGGGAAGATGAAGTTGTAGTGTAGGTGTGGCTCGTCCTAATGACTCCTCCTCCTACACCAGTTCCTACTCCGATTCCTCCTCCATGACTAGTGGGAGAAATTTGGTGAGAGAAACAGGGAATTTTAGAACTTTACATGACGCTGCTGACTGACTACATGACACAAAGTCTCAAACTACGTCTGTTACGGGGGTTAGAGTATTTTACACTGTGTTCTTTTTTCACTTTCAGAGTTGCTTTGCATTTGTGCTCCCCTTTGGAATGGAAATGCAATGCAGAGTGTTGCAATTAATTCTTATTTTGACAGTTCTCACCCATATTACTTTAGGAAAGAGGTTGTGATGAGCGCTGACATAATACCAGTAGTTACAGTGCTGTAACTAGCAGTTACGATTTGGTTTCTCTGCTTTGCAGATCCCAAAGAGCGATGTCTGGTTCTGATTTGAATGTTCATCACAGTAAAGTTGTTCTCAGCGAAAGCATTAAGATGGACTAAAGATTATGTCAGATTCATGGTCTAATACAGATCCTTGATATTTTCAGTTATTCTCTAGTGGATTTAGAATCTACATACATAAGGTCCTGCTGTCCTCCTTCCAACAAGCACCGGTAGGTCTGAATCTCCTGCTCCAAACGGCACTTGACGTCCAGTAAGGTCTTGTACTCCTGGTTCTGGCACTCGATTTCCGCTCTTATTTCAGCCAATTGCTGCTCCACGCATGTGATCTGGTTCTGTAGCTCACCGAGGAGGGTGTTGTACTGGCACTCAGTCTCAGCCAGAGAGGATTCCAAATTATTTCTCTGATAAACAAGAGAACCAAAGAAACAACATTCATTTAAGGGTCACCCTGGAATTTATTACTTCCAATCCAAAAATGAGAGAGCTATTCACCCCCACCATGCGGATTGGTGGGTCTGGCTGTTCAGGCTGGGAAATGCAGCAGCAGCCGCGTCCCAGCTGTAAATAAACTCACCACCCACCTGGCTGAGCTGGGCCTGGAGATCGATTTCCAGGGCTTGCAATTGGCGTCTCAGTTCGGTGACCTGGTTGTTGCACGTCTCTACCTCCTGACCGCTTGTAATAACCTCCCGATTCACCTCCTCAATCTGCAAAACGCCAATCCAGAATAAAGAGCTTCAGAGAGTGTCTGTGCGAGTGGGACTTGCTTTTACAGAAGCCGAATGCAGTGAGCAGCTAGCCAAAAGAAAAGTGAGCAGGGCGAGTTCTCTGTGTGCTGGGCGTTAACCGCCGGCTTCAGCTGCTTACTCTTTTTACAAGTCGCTTTCACCTCGGGGCTATTAAGTCTCTTTAATCCAAATGTGGGATATCTCAGTTCCAACAACACAGCACAGAGCCTTGCGGCAAATGCTGCTGCTCCAGATGGGACATAACCAACTGGTCAGACAGGCCTGTGTCTGCTGTGGAACACGGGGCACGACGAGTGCTGCTCTCGGGCTCTGCTGTCAGGGGAGAAGAGCTGACTGTCTCCCTGCACTCCTGTGCCCTGCAACGTGCTGTCGGTGTGTTCCGCAGCAGCGTGTGTCGCTCACCTTGCACTCGTACCAATCCTCGACTTCCTTGCGGTTGCGCGCTATCAGTGTTTCATACTGGCATCTCAAATCCTCCAAGATTTGCCTGAGATCTGGTCCAGGGCAGGCATTAACCTCCACGCTGACGTCTCCAGTTGATTGTTTTCTCAGGCAATTCATTTCCTGGAAATAGAACCCGGATCAGACTCACACTGGCTTTTGAAAGACAGCAGAGCAGCGCTTGGTGGCCAAGAGCAGCGCTCCCTGCGAGAGGAGCCTCCCAGCTACGGCTGTAGAAGCACTGGGAGATGGCGCAAGTGTTTTCCCCAAGAAATCTGTTGGGTAATTTCTTTTCTCAGTCACTGGAATCAGCAGCAACTTTCACCCCCCTGAGGCTCTCCCAGCGCCAGCGAAGCCCCGAGAGCCGCAGCCGCCTCTCTGCTGCCGGAGCTCCAGCACCACCCACGAGGCAGATGGATCTCAGCCCCAGAACTGCCGGATGGGAACGCTGGGGCGTGAAAGTGGTTGATCTTTGCTTGTAAATGTAGAGCACATTTGTGTAGGCAAAGTTTTATGTCAGGGCCATGGCGCTGGGGGCGAGGGCAGGACCCACCTCCTCGTGGTTCTTCTTCAGGCAGCAGAGCTCCTCCCGCAGCGACTCCAGCTGGGCCTCCAGGTCAGACCTGCAGAGCGTCAGCTGATCCAGGACCTGGCGTAAGCCGTTAATGTCAGCCTCCACGCTCTGGCGCAGGGCCAGCTCCGTCTCGTACCTGGTTTGGGCAAGAAGCAGAAACTCAGAGGGGTAACCTCTCTCATGAGCTCGGTTTATGCGAAGATCCCTCCCCCCCGTGCTCTAAACTGTACTTTGCTGGCTAAGCTGAATGCACCGCGCGTGGCGTTTCTGCCCGGCGCTTCGTGTCTGTTGTGTGAAAGCTTTTTCTCCCTCCTCTACTTCTTTCCAGCTCCTGATCTCTGTATGTTTGATTTCACTTATTCAGCCGCATTTCTGTTGTGCTGATCCCAACCCGCACCAGTCTGTGATGGAAATGTGCCAACCACACCGCTGAGGGCGGTCCCCAGCCCTCCCCAACAAACACTGTTGCCAAACGTTTTACCCGAGAATACTAATTAAGGGAGGGCTGGTGACCACGAGCAAAACGCCTTTCATCACTCCATCCTGTCCTAACGTGGTGTTGCAGTGAGACTTGCCTGAAGTCTCTGTAATTAGTGCACCGAGACTCCCCAAGCAAGATGAAAAATGAGCAGGGAGGAGGCAATGGGGCTCGTCTGCAGAGAGGGGCACTCACTTCACTCGGAAGTCGTCGGCAGCCATCCTGCTGTTATCGATGTCCAGAATGATCTTGTTATTATCAATGGTCGCGCAGACAATCTGGAAGAGAGCAGACCACGAGAGGTGTCTCACTCCTCTCTGCTGTTATGCTCTGTAGGTCTATCTAGATTGCAGTTGGGCAATTCCTTTTCCTGTTACCTTCTTACTTAAGTAACCTCGCTCCTTGAGCAGAGCAGATGCGGGGGGTACCTTTGCCGCCTCAACTCACAGTCGGTAAAGAAACGAGGTCAACTGTGTAGAGGTTGGGAGTCAGAGTTGTGAGATGGGACTTCCCCATTTCGAGATCTGAAGGCAAGTTCCAAATATGCTTCCAAATAGAAGCGAAATTGAAAACCCTTCCTTAAGACATTAAATCTCAACTGACATTCAAGCTGGCGTGTTCTGGGCTTCAGGCTCAGGGGTCCTGAGGGAAGATGGCTGGAAGGGACCTTTAAGCCTTAAGAGCAGCCAAAACTTTCATTCTGGACATACCAGTGTCAAGCTGCTGGTGCCACTGTGGCAATCCATTCCAAATACTCAACTCCTCCTACCCACAATTTCTAACGCTTTGTTTGATACAGCATTCGATTTGTATGTCTTGCTCTTCTCCTACAGTTCTCTGCTTTGCTTTTCCTTCTGGACTGACACCACTCCATTTCCTCAGAGCGCACTTGGTAAAATCATCTTTATAATTGCCTAGTCAAAACACAATGCAGCAAAGCATCCTTTTCCTTTTCAAGGGTATTATCCCACCTGTACCACCTGGCAGCGTGTTACACACCCACGCTCAGCCATGCCATCGGGGAACTTGCCAACATTTCTGCTTGTGAAGACATTTAGCAGCACCAACGTTACCCCTAACAATGGCAGTAGGTTCTAAACATGAATTCAGAAATAAGCTTTAAATAGGGGAGGAGCAGCTGAAAAGGGGATTACCTGATTCTGAAGATCTTCGATTTCTTTGTAATAGCAGCTGTAGTCCCGGGGCTCACAGGAGAGGCCCTGTGTAGCGTACCACTCTCTGATCCTGCACTCCAGTTCAGCGTTCTCCTTCTCCAAGCACTTCACCTTGTCCAGATAGGAAGCCAGGCGGTCATTGAGATTTTGCATGGTGACCTTCTCATCGCAGGATGAAAGCAAACAGTCGCCACCAAGACCACCAACGACCACACCGCCTCCAAGGCCAAACCCAAGGCCATTGCCATAGCAGTTGCCACCTCCATAGCTCCCACCAGCCAAGCTACCAACACTCAGTCCCCCTCCATAATTCACTCCACCGCAGTAACTCCTTCCAGAAAAACCTCTGCCACTGCCTATCCCATAGGAAGAAATCCGTGCTCCACCACCACCACCAATGATACAGCTGCCACCACTGCTCCTGCCTTTGCTAGACACAGTAATAGTCTCCTTAATGTTGCAACTCATGGCGACAGCAGTTGGAAATGCAAGCAGAAGCCCAAAGCAAGATGCACAGCTTGATATTAAATCAGACTGCAAGTTGTCCGTTGCCGCGAAACTCTATTTATACCTTCCACAGTGGGTGTCGCCACTGTTTCTGCTTCCCATAAGGCTGGCTACTCTAGCCATTGGTGCCAAGAATAATTTCTCAAAGGGAAGTTTCCTTTCAAGAATCCTGGTAGACAAGGAAGATACTTTACATGTCTCTTGCTAATTTCAAAAATACATTAGCAATAATGTTTTATGAATCATCAGCTTTTTGTTTATGATGCAAACTTTACAACATTAAGCCAGGAACAACACTGTCCTAAATTATATACCAGGAAGAAATCATTAAAGGTTATTGCATCAAAGAGCTCTTTATCTCATTAATTTATTTTCATTTTATTTTGAGTCGAATAAGCAGTTTTCATGCAAGGTGCTGATGTTGGAATATGTAAGATGAAAAAGAAAGCATAAATACGAAGTTTGACTCTCGAATGATGTATGAGGAATGATGTAAGAACTCTGTGGAAAGATCAGAGACACAGAGATTAACCTTTAAGTCTCTCCACTGGCAAAATGACAAATCCAGAGCACTCTGCTGGGAGACAAGTGAGGCCGAGGAGTGATCTCTTAATGGACGTGGATGAAAGGTTCTTCATACGTGATCGTGGCTCTCCAGTAATTCACAAAGGATTTGTTTCTTTGTGTGGAGAGTGTAAAGTAAGGGAAAAGTGCTTTAAGTGTTTCCTGTTGTTCAGTGAAAGATATTTCTGCAGTTTGCATCATTATGGATAGTGATTGTTGCTGGGGAGGGGGGGGGGGTGTTTTGAAGCAGTGAATGAAACATCCTGTGGGCAGTTTTGCTCTTAATATGTGCTGCATTCTAATGAGAGGTTTGGGACTACTGTCCTAGGAAATATAAAGGCAGAATTGCTGCTACAGCTGGCACAGCAATCACTGCCCAACACAGTTCCCCACCGGCCTGGAGAAGATGGATTAAGCACAAACTAGAGGCTCTTCTCTGTCTCTAACCTCTCCAAATCTTAGCTAGGCAGAGAATTAAAAGGAAGAATCAATCCTTTCAGTCTTCTGACATCAAAATTCAGGCTAAGCTCATTTTCATTAGATGTTTTGCTAAGACCCAAGAGCAATGGCCTTTTCTCTAGGGAGAACCTGTTTCTACTGGTCATTGAGCAAGAGACAGGCGTTCCACACTTTTCTGAAACTAACTGTTCACTGCAAGAAATTCTCCAAGCCTCCTTCGCCAGGGAACGTGTGAGCTCAGGCTCTTGCTCAAATCCTCGCTCTGTGTCAGGATTGTGGATTAGAATATGGCGAGTAAATAATCCCATTTACTGAAGGACTGAATGATTCCAGTGTTCCTGAATTTGCCCATCATTTTATTGCCCTTATTCTGCTTATTTCGGTTGAAAAGATGCCTCCCCTTATCTCTGCACTCTTGGATGTTACTTATCCAGTCCAAAGAAAGCCAGCAGCATTCCGGTGCTATCTGCAGCAGACTGGAGACAGGGGTGTGGAGAGATTTGCTCCGAGTGATTTACTCAAAGAAAAAGAGCACGCCTCTGGCAGAGTCCGCAGCTGAACCCAGGTCTCCTGTATCAGCCTGCAGTGCCTGGCTGTCAGCACGCCCTTCCTCCCAGCTCGTGCTCCACTCCGTCCCTAAATACAAAGGAGCAAAGCTCAGAATAAGGAAAAACTCCAGTAAAGTTCTTGTGTATAGGAAGGACTGCCTGGATTTCATTACTCGGACTGGAGAACATAATTGAAGTCAGGGTGTGGTGGTAAGAATGAACCGAAACTGCCGTGATGCTGCAGCGCTGGAAGCGTCGCCTGGCCTGCCTGTGATTCTGCAGGAGTTTCCCAATAGCTGTCTGCAGCAAGCATCTTTTCTGAGTGAGCACACATCCCTCCCTCTGCTCCACAGTTATCATTTTAGCACATCAGAAGAATGCAGCAGAAACATGGGATGACTTACTCCTCTGTGGGAGTGGAGGATGTCTGCGTGCCTACTGCGGTAATTGTTGCGGAGAGCCGGGGTGATGGCTCCTGCTCCCCTGCAGTCCCTTGGTCCCTGTGGCTTTACCTGTCAGACCCCCCCTTTCTCTGTGGGCCTCCAGCAGCACCTTTGCCCAGATCCTGGCACGGCTCACGCCTGCCCTCTTCCTGGCTATTTTTCCTTCTTGTCTTCAGCAAATGGGTGTGCTTGTTAAGCTAAGATAAAATTAAATAATTGTTCTAAAGACCTTAAAAAAAATAAATTAAGCTCTCCCTCCTCCTATTTTCATTCGGTTATTTGAACTCATAAGCTTCCTGGGTCTGTCTCATTAGCACAAAGAAATATGGAAATCTCATGGAAATGTAGTTTCCAGCCCAAGGTTTGCAGCTCCATAATTTGCAGCTCTTTAATATACGTCTCGTTTCCAGGGTGTTTTCTGCTGGGGAGCTGTTTATCACAAGCCACCTTCTCATGCTCTCCGGACGCATCCCAACTTGCAGGTCCACAAACAACATCACAGTGTCTTAGGAGCCGAGTCTGTGCCCCCTGGGGGCTCTCCAGGGGCATATTCATAAAGTCTGGATCATTAGAGTCCTTCTGGACGTGTCATTAGGCCTCTTTCACCTCTCAGGAATTTAGGACAGCTCCCTTGTGAAAGTGCCGGCCCTGGTGGGAAGGGTGGGAGGGGTGGGGAGGCCTTGGCCGCAGCCCGGGGAGCGGAGCAGCTAGATGTCAGCAGCAGTTTGCAGGAGAAGGAAACGAGCCCAGACCTGGTGGGAGGCAGCCGGGGCTCCCAGAAGAAAGCGGCAAGCTTTTGTGTGTTGTAGGCAGCCGAGGGTTCCAGAAGACTGAAAACTGGAAGAGCCTCAGTACAGTATCTTTATAGTTTTAGAAATGAGAGTGTGAGGACTGACAGATTGGGAAGGTTTGAGGCCGGAAAGGGCGGCGGTGGGTCATCTTCCTGTCTTTGCACTGAACAAGGTGGGAGGAGACAATGGGAAAAGGGAAAGATTTGCTTTCCGACAGCGAGAGCTCTGAGAACGGCTGGGGTGTACACAGAGGAGTCCAGCCAGTGGAAACTGGCCTTTAGAACCATGATAAACATTTCTTTTGATCTCTTGTGAAGCACCGGTCTGACACGTCTACTGAGAGGTTTCTGCATCAAGTCTGGGACTTCCTGTAGGGCTGGAACTGATCTTTAAAGACTTGATTTAAAAGTGCCGACCTATGGCCACTCTTGTGAGTCATGACTGCAGTTGTTCCGGTGCTGCATTTTCTTATTTTGCCCTGCCCCTGGACGCTATTGGGTTGAGTGTCTGGTAGATGAGATAAAAGCACTGAGACGTCTCACCATGGTCTTCTACAGCGGGAGAGGGGCACCTGTCACCTGCTCCCTGGTACCTTAATGACTGAGGTTGCTCCCCGCAGGCCTTGGAGATGCCGCTTTCCTGGAAGGTTTCAGGCTGGGTTGAGTTCATTTCTGTAGCAACAGAGAAATCGGTGTCTACGTACAGGAATTGATGCTAGAAAAGTGTCCCACACTATACTGTCTATATGGTCCTGAAGTGGTTTTGCCCTTGTACCCTTTCTCCTCCTCCTCCAAGGCTGCCTGTTCCATAACCTCCAGCTTTTGACAAAAAAAGGAGTAACCAGAAGTTTTGCTTTGCCAGGTCATCTCATAAATGAATGTGTCTCCTGTAACAGCCACATCGTGGTGTACCAGATCCACCAGCAGCCATAGCCAGCGCTGCTGCTTTAGCTGGGAACCTGCAGGGTGGAGTGGACACGTCGAACCGACCACGGCTTGGATTTCTGCACTAGCAGACAATCCTCAAAACACCCTCCAGCTCCTCGTGGCTTTTAACTGAAAATGCTCCAAACCCAGAATGAGTCTGCAGGCTCCCCAGGGCTGGTTCCCTGGCTGCACCCACCAGAAGAGCTCCAGGGCCCCGGGTGCGGCTGCGCGGCGGCTGGTCGAGGCCCGCGGAGGGGGAGATCTCTGCCTTCTTGTGAGGTTTGGGACCTAAGGGCGCTCTGTATCCAAAGGCCCTGCCTGGCTTTTCGCTCCGTTGTCTTCTCCGTTGAGCTGCCCTTTTCCAGCCCCCGTCCTGCCCTCCCCAGTTCTCCAAAGCAAGTCTGTTGCATGTAAAGATGATCTTTCAACAGTTCTTGATGTTCAGGTTTAAACTCTTTGAAACAGAAGGATGACCAGTAAGTGACTCAGTCACTGTGTGAAAACAGATAGGAAATAAACCCTTTGACTCCAGTCCTTCTCCCAGTGGGAAGATTCCTGTAAAATGGAAGGGGTAGGTCGGAATATAAGCCATGTCAGCAAAACTGAATCAGCTGTGGAGACCAAGATCTCCCCTTCAATTCCCCAGGCTGGCTGGTGAGGCGTGAGAGGGCACAGCCCAGATGTGGCCACACTAGACTGGGGCTGTGGCAATCTGTCTCCACATGTTCCATCACCGACTTTCAAAATTTTTCTGAAATTTTGTGTTTTAACACCATGCTGTGCGGGAAGCCCACGGACACCTGCCTGGCGAGGCTGTCCGGGCAGGGACGGGCAGCGCTGCCGCAGGCTTTGGCAGGAGGGGGTGGGCAAGACCTGCAAGGCCAGCGAGGCCATTGCCACTGGCAAAGCAGCTTTGTCCCCAGGGGAGTACGACCCCAAGCACGTCAGTGACCCTTGTACCTGGATCAGCACCTCATTTTCTAAAGGAACTCAGTCTCCAGACACAGGTTTCTTGATTGCATCAGGCAGAAGCAAAGTTTTATTAGAGAAGTTTTTCACCAGCAGGTACATCAGGGATCATACTACTGGCTAACTCCAGCAATAGTCATGGCGGTTGGGCACCCGCAGCAATACAGAGTAGAAAAAGCAAATAGCAAAATAAAGCAGAATGTGGCCCAACGCTCTGCTTAGCCCTCTGACACGTTGCTTAGCATTGCTGAGTAATACAAAAGAGCACGCTCCTCGCCCTTTGCGAGGGCACACAGTAAATATTGTCTTTCTTCATCCACGGCTCTGCTTCAGGGCTCTCTTGTTGGATATTCTCATTTCTCTGCTTAATCACAAATCCTTCTGCAAGGCACTGGAGAGATCAAAGGAAATATTACTTTGTTTATAGCAAAAATAGATTCTTTCCCACACTGTCATTCTATACACGTGATCATTTCGCGAGCCAATTCAATTAGAATTTCAGATAAATCGTGTCCCTTCCTGGAAAGGTCTGCCTGTCGCCTGCCGGTCGGGCAGATGGGACTCGTAGCCAGCTGGAGCGTGGTTTGCCCTTTTACATAAAAATGCCAAACGGTGGAAGCTGCAGACGTTGCACCAGCAGCAATCTGGGTGAGGGAACGGCATCGGGGTCCTTGCCAGAACAATGCCCCTGCTCACACTCATTCTCCTGGACCAACTGTCGCCATTTTTTATTTTTTTTTTTTTTTTTTGAGTTTGGCTGGAAGTTTCCCCTTGAAATTGTACTAGTAGTTTTCTGCCAGTATTCCCATGAATCCTGTGTGCTTTTTTTCTTTTTTTTTTTCTGGTTTCTGGGCACTCTGCTTTCTCCTACTCTTTCCTTTGCCCCAGATTCCTTGTCAGTCCTTTCTCCGTGTTCTCTGTGGCTTGCCTGCCTGCTGACTCTGTCCTTTTCCATTCCACCCCTCTTCCCCCTCCTCCATTTTTGCAGCTCTCATGCTTCCTGGGAGAGTCACAACCCCTGAAAGCCCTTGGGGGAGCCACTCCTCTGTGGCCTCCCATCATGTATCTCCCAGTAGCCTCACAATAAAACTTCCAAATAGCCCCTGTAAGCCACATGGGAAAGATCTTTGTTACTGCCTGGGCTTGTTGCATTAGGACAGAGAAGACTCTGGCAATCTTGCCGAGTGCTGCAGTCCTTACCTTGTATCTCCGCAGCTGCACAGGATGGCATCTGGGAAGACGAAGTGTACGTGTGGCTTGTTCTAATGATACCTCCTCCTCCTATTCCACTTGTTCTTGCAACTCCTCCTCCTAGCCCCGACGACTGACCAATTCCTCCTTGCTGACTATGGTGACAGGAAAATAACATTTTAGTGAAGAAAATGACAGATGAACTAAAACTACAGTTTTCCATTGTCCCTGCTGCTCTCAGTCTGTTTTCCTATTTGGCGGGAAATTGTCAGAAGGTCGCAGTGACCTTTCTTCTTGGGGCAATGGCTGGCACAGGGGGGGAAGCAGATTGTCACCGCTGACAGCCCGGCAGCCCGGAGAGGTCAATAAGGGTGGCAGAGCCGTGCCGTGCCGCCGCCTGTCGCTCACTCTGCTGTTACGTTAAAATACCCAGAACACAAGTATTTCCCTGAATCTTTTGGGGCGTCTCAAAGCCACTTACATGAGATCCTGCTGCCCGCCCTCCAGCAGGCAGCGGTACGTGTGGATCTCCTGCTCCAGGCGGCACTTGACGTCCAGCAGGATCTTGTACTCCTGATTCTGGCACTCCATCTCCGCCCGCAGGTCAGCCAGCTGCTGCTCCACGCACGTGATCTGGCTCTGGAGCTCAGCAAGGTGGTTGTTGTAGCGACACTCCGTCTCAGCCAGCGACGACTCCAGGTTGTCCCTCTGAGGAGTGACAGGTGGCACAATACAAATACAGGCGTGAGAAACGCTGCATTTAACTACGAATTCTTACATCAAAGCTCAGACAGCTGAGCTTTACGCCAGCTTACCACCCACCTGGCTGAGCTGGGCCTGGAGATCGATTTCCAGGGCTTGCAATTGGCGTCTCAGTTCGGTGACCTGGTTGTTGCACGTCTCTACCTCCTGACCGCTTGTAATAACCTCCCGATTCACCTCCTCAATCTGCAAAACGCCAATCCAGAATAAAGGTGTTCGGGGAATGTTTAATGTTAGCCAGATGAAGGAAGGAGCAAAGAAACTCGCAAAAAACATGAAATGGGAAAGGTTGGGGTGAACTGTCTCATCCTAATGGAGTGTAAAGGCTGCTCGTCATCCCTCTTGTTCTTCTAACAGTAGTGCCGTCCAGTTCTTCTCACTACTTACTGCTTTTTCTCACTACTTACTGCCTCAGGCCTCACTAACTTAGCCTCAGGCTTAGTTGACAAGGACGCAGAGTGGCCGTGCTGTCACTCAGTCAACTTAAACCAATGCTGAACGCTGTATGTTGTGTGGCTTTAACGTGGGATAAATCTCTGTGGAACCGATGCCTGGGTTAGCTGGGGAAGGTCAGCGCTGTGCAAATTCACTCACCTTGCACTCGTACCAATCCTCAACTTCTTTGCGGTTGCGTTCAATCAGCGTTTCATACTGGCACCTCATCTCCTCCAGGATCTTTCTGAGGTCTGGGCCAGGGCAGGCGTTGACCTCCACGCTCACATCTCCAGTCGATTGTTTCCTCAGACAGCTCATTTCCTGGAAAAGCCACCCAGATCGTGTCATTTTTTTCAAAAGAAGGAAAAAAAAACGAGGGAGCTGAGCTCCCCTGTAGGGATGAGCAGAGCCCCTCTCTGCCGCTGGACCCTCACAGCTCCAAGTTCACATTTATTGCCTCCATCAAGCACTGCCCCCACAGCCAGCACCCCAGGGCGAGGGGCCCTGCCTGAATTAACGCTTTTGGGGCTGGGGGCGAGGGCAGGACCCACCTCCTCGTGGTTCTTCTTCAGGCAGCAGAGCTCCTCCCGCAGCGACTCCAGCTGGGCCTCCAGGTCAGACCTGCAGAGCGTCAGCTGATCCAGGACCTGGCGTAAGCCGTTAATGTCAGCCTCCACGCTCTGGCGCAGGGCCAGCTCCGTCTCGTACCTGGCGGTGAGAAAGAAAGCAAGAAAGAGTAGTCGGTGTCTGACACCACCATTTGCTCTTTTTTTTTTTTTTTTTCATTTGGCCATCCATCTTTCTTACAGTATTTTCCTAACTAGCCCCACAGGACGCTAAGAACAGCGGTCTGAGGCTTGCTCGGACAAATCTGCTCTCAGTCTGCCTTCTGTGGAGCTTCCTCCCTGGGCGGAGGGGTCACTCACGGCCATCCTGCGCTCCAACAGGAGAAATCAAAAGCTTCCCCTTTGAAACTGAAGACAGACCAAGTCTGTCAGTGGCAGCTCAGGTGAAGCCCTGCTGCTCTCTGTCTGCAGGTCACTTCTGCTTTCGGAAGAACTCTGATCTCCACTCAAAACCATCTTGTTATCCCAAACTTTCCACCCTGGAACTGCCACTAATTAGAGCAGCTCCAAAGGTGATGGATGAAAGGGCTTTTCTGCCCGGCCTCCAGCCTGTCCTGGCCAGAGGATCCCGGGAGAGCTGAGAGCTCCGCGCCAGCCCTGCGAGCGGGGCCAGCACAAGGGCACAGCCGGGGCTACTCACTTCACTCGGAAGTCGTCGGCTGTCATCCTGCTGTTGTCGATGTTCAGGATGATCTTGTTGTTGTCTATGGTTGCGCAGACAATCTGGAAAAAGAAAACTCACTCCTCAAGTCTCTGCCCTGTATCCTCAGGCTCAAGGGTACCCCTTGACTGGTGCTACCAGACCTAACCTCCTTCTCTCTGGCTTTTTTTCTAAATATTGTGTAGCAGGCGTGGGGGAGTCGAGGCAAGCAGCAGTCGGAGGGTGTGTTCAGTGGAGTACGGTGAAGGCATTAAAACGATAAAATATGTGGTTCAGGTGCAGTCAGTCAGGGAGGTATAATTAGTGTCGTCCAGCACCTACCGCAACCCACTTCACCTTTTAAATACAAACCTTACTTTCACGGATAAGAGATTTAAAAGCTTTGTTTCGAGACTTAATTATAAGTCTGTCTCATTCTGTTTCCTGGATTCTTTTCACTTTATTCTTCTTTGTGCGTTGACATTCTAGAATTTTTGCCAAACACACTCTGCAAACGTTTTTAATTTTAAATTGCATACTCAAAATGTGCTATGGCAGTGCTCTCTTTGTTCTTATTTTTAATTAGATGTCCTGTATTTCACAATTCTGTATGAAAGAATAGACTTGTAAAAAAAAAAAAAAAAAAAAAAGGAAATAGCGTTTAACTGGAATTCTGCAAGACTGAGGACAGAATAATATAAATTCGAGGCAAATGAATGCAATCCATTATTTATTTCTCTTTTAGTTGCTTTCTTGGCATATATTGATTTAAACACCTTGGCACAAACCTAATTCAGAAAGACGACTGAGCCCACCCAGATATATTACATGCAGATCCCATTTTCCCCTTCAGATATATCCGATGAAGAACAGCAGTGGAAACAGTCCAAACACTCGAGGTTTTTACCTTTGAGCTCTGGGGCTTTCTACAGGCAGTTGCCTTAATGGCTGTTTACAAAAAGCATTTTACAACAGTGAAACGTTACTCTTGATAACTGCATTAAGTTGGGAACCAACACTGGGGGAGAAGCTTACAAGGGAGAAAGCCGCTGAGAAATGACGTTACCTGATTTTGAAGATCTTCTATTTCTTTATAATAGCAGCTGTAGTCCCGCGGCTCACAAAACGGGCCCTGCTTGGCATACCACTCCCTGATTCTGCACTCCAGGTCAGCATTTTCTTGTTCCAGGCACCTCACCTTGTCCAGGTAAGAAGCCAGGCGGTCGTTAAGGTTCTGCATGGTGACCTTTTCGTCACCAGAAAGAAGAATGCCATCACCAGCAAAACCACCTCCAACTACCCCTCCACCAAGACCAATACCAAGGCCACCTCCAATGCCACCGCCAAAGCGAGCGCTGCCACCGCTGAATCCAATGCCTGAGCATCCTCCGAGGACAGCGGCTCCTAAGCCACCTCCATAGTTCCCACCAACCAGACTGCCAGTGCTCAGTCCTCCTCCATAATTCACACCACCACAGTAGCTTCTACCCGAAAACCCTCGGCTACCACCTATCCCGCAAGTCGTGTATCGTCCCGAGGAGACCGAGGAGATCCGTGCTCCTCCACCACCACCACCGCCACCAATAACACAGCTGCCACCGCTGGTCCTTCCCCTGAGAGAGCCAGTTGTCTGCTTAATACTACAACTCATTGTGAGGACAGCTGCAGATCCAACCCAAAGCCCAAAGCAAGATGCACAGCTTGATACTGAATCAGACTGCAGGCTGGTTGTTGCCGCAGATCTCTATTTATACCTTCCAAAGGGGGTGTCACCTGTAGCGTGTTTCTTCTTCCCACGGGGCTGGCTAGTCTTGCTGTTTATGCCAAGAATAAATAGCCCATAGGCAGTTTCCCTCTAGAAATCCCAGTTCACAAGGAAGATACTTTACATGTCAGCAGCTTATTCCAAAAAGTAAAATAATGTTTTATGAGTCATCAGCTTTTTGTATGATGCAAACTTTACAACAAGTCAAGGAAAAAACGTTGCCCTCGATTATGTACAAAGAAGAAACATTGGTATTTATAACATCAAAGTGCCTTTTATCTTTTATTAATTTGTATTTATTTTATTCTTAGTCCAATAAACATTTCTTATATCACATGCTATGGTAGAGTATGTGGAACAAAAATGGGAAATTAACATAAATTCTCACTTTTGAAAAGTGTGAATAATAGTGACCGTGGTAGTGAAAAGACCAGGGATATGGCAGAGCAGATGTCTGTCACCTGGCACGGGGACAGACAGCAGGTCTAATACATGCTTGACTGTGAGATTTCTTAAATCACTGAGACAATTCCCCCGTGGGTTTGGTTCCCCTTTCGTGGCTTATTTGTCTTTGGTCATGCAAAGGCAAGAAGTCTGCTCACGGTCTGCAAAGATCGGGCCTGCTAAGAGGTGAAAGTCTTCTGTGTCCAGATGTTACACAGACTTGATGTAAGCCGAAGTGCATGAAGTACCTCTCTGTAGTTATTTTTCAATTACTTTAATTGCCGTCCATGCTGCCTCAATTTGTGGTGATCGTAGATAAAGAAAGAGATGACAGAAAAGGGAGTATCCATGGGCGATATATCCAGTTCCCTGGATGGCCTGAGAGGTGATCCCGCAGGTCTTTGCCATTACTAAGACTGTGCTGAGCACAGAATAAGGAGAAAAGCTTTCCATGTTTCTTAACTGAGTTTGTCAGAGCAGTAGCAGGCATTAGCCCAGCCTGGCTAGTGGTGGGAGCAGGATCTCCAAAACCAGACAAGCAACAGCCAGAGGAGCGTTCGGGGAACTGGCTCGGCCAGTGCAAGTCCCTCTCAGCAGACTCCTGTAACGAGAGGAGATTCTGCTCTCCAGGGGACGGAGCCTTCTGTTCCCTACAGCGTGGAATTTCCGAGCAACTCTTACTCACAAGTAACCTTTGACTCAAGCATGTCCGTATTTACAGGAGCAGTTGTGATAAATCCTCTTTGGCGCTGAGTGTGGCACCTGAGAGGGAGCCCTGAGAGCAGCCGTCACCTCCAGGAGGAAAGGCAGAGAGAACCTACGCTCGTACGCGCAGCCGCCTCTCACCTACTGCTGGGGAGCTGGGTGCCTTCTGTCACCATGGCAGGAGAGTGTCCCCAAGCATATATATAGATGTGATCGTCGCCTCACCAGCCTAAGTTAGGACTCCCCACTCTCCAGCGAGATAATTTATTTCTTTACTTAGATCAGAAATGATAAAAAGACGCCTACCCAAGGTTGGCAGCATCCTAGAATATTCATTATTCATATGGTGCAGTGGAATAACTTGCTCAAGGACAAAGCCGGAGTCTGTCAGAGCTCAGATGCCTGGCTAAGAGTGCAGTGCCTGAAATACAAGTCCATCCTGCCCCTGGAAACACGTCCCCCTGCTCCCCACACAGCCGAGACTCACGATAGTGAAGATCACGAGCAAAAAGGAGGACAGGGAGTAAATCTGACTTTCATCCGTCGTTTTGAGGAATATAATTGAAGACAGGGTGTGGCTGTGAGAGCCAACAGAAATTAATATGTCTGGATTGCTTGGAGCTTTGCTTCTGCTGTGTAGGTTTTCAGAAATTACCCAACAGCAATCTGCAGAGAGCAGCACTCCGGGCTGAGCTTGCCTGACTTTCCCTTTCAGAGTCTGTGGTTTAGGAGGAGACGTTGCAGATGTTGGACATTTCTCTACGGGTGGGCAAGGAGCACCTACACCTCCTTCTTTCAGCGATTACCTACTAGGAAGAAGGGATGAGTCTTGCTCCACAAACCAAACTGGTTTGCAGCGGTGTACGGCTGTTTACTATACGTCCTGGCAGGAAGGTCCTCAGGCTGCTCAGTCCCATTTTACCAGGGAAGATTAGAAACAGTCATGCAGTTCTTCCGAAGGACTTGTATTTGGGATTAGGGACATTCTTTGGAGCTTTACTGGGCTCGTGCCAGGACCCGGCACACGGGACTGGTGCAGCAAATGCATCCAAAAGCCAGTCCCTGCCCGAGCAGCCCTTAGAGCCGCCTGGGGGCTTGTCCCGCCTGTGCTGGCGGGGCCGCGGGCCCGTCCCCTCCAGGCACTGTGGCATTGCCCCGCTCCTCACCGCCGAGCCAGCCCTGGCTTCTGCTTTCTCTAGCTGTGAGCCACCATCTTGGTCCGAGACATCCATCAGTCCCCTTTTGTTCCCCGCTGAACTGATTTCTCTCCCTTCACTGTGGTCCCCTGTAGCCTGGGGGCAGAGCCTCGGCGCAGAACGCTGCATCGGAGAGGACTGTCCATGTCTAAGACATAAAAATGTCCCAGAAGGATTTACAACCTAAGTGTAAGACAGGAGGAGACAAATTATTTCATACAGGGGAAGTAAAGGAAGCAATGGGAGGCTGTTAGCCCGTGCGGCTAGCAGTGGGCTCAGCACGATGTCAGTGCAAACGCCGTTAGGTCTTGTGGGCTTTATGGCAAAGAAGGGAGATCTGAAAGTGGACAAAGAGGTAATAAGTGTAAATATTGACACACAGCGCTGGCAGCTCCGGAGGAGGCCGGGAGGTGTTACATTTTCCATCAACGCTGTGGGCTCTGGAGTTCAGTCCTGTGGGTGCTGCGACTGTCCCAGTGCAGAGTCTTTTTGCAGAACGCCAGCCCGTCTCCTCCCCGCTCTGCTCGCGTTTCTTATCAAAGTTGATAATGTTTTCTTGTGTCAACTACAAGAAGGGTGTGTCTGATTTGACAGAACTTTGCTTTCATAAGCATTGCTTCAGTGATGTTTGTGCAACCACGCTGGAGTATGATTTTATCTTGTCACTTGTAATTACCATTAATAATTTGCATAATGGCCATTAGGCATCACTTATTAAACATTTCTTTGATGTGATACTGAGCTGGCTCCAGACCTCATGCTCCCATCTTTCAAATGTAGACCGTGACTTTTTTCTGGCTAATGACTCATTGGTTTATACCACCATGTTTAGCAAAATTCCTGTAAGGCAAGTGAAATAATTATCACCGTGAGTTTGGTAACAGCGTGATCCTGGGTCTTAAATACGCCCCAGAGACCAAGGTGATTACTCTGTTTCAGTTGCTTTCTTGCTGACTGTTCACATCTTCAGACTCCCTCTGAACATCTGTGGCGATGAAGCAGAAGTTCAGCAGAACACGGAGGTGGACAGAATGAGATTTCTTCCTACTGAAGATCACAATCTTCCCCGATTCCCTTTGTGAGGGGTTTTCATTTCCTCCCAGCACCCACCAGACGATGACGGTGCAGCCAGATTTCCCAGCGTTTGCATCTCTGGGAGCGCTGCTCGTTATCTTGGGAAAGAAGAGGCCCAGAGAACTGGCATTAGGCCAGATGGGAAGAACATGCTGATGGGTGGACGACACTTCAGCCGTTTCCCTCCCGCACGGACGGCTGAGTGCAGGCGGAGGAGGAGCAGGCGCCAGCCTGGGGTCCCTGCTGGCAGGGCCGCGGGGTCAGAGCAGAACCTGCCAAGCAGAACGGGAGGATGCGGGTGCTGCCGGCACTCGGAGGCTGCTCAGGGGTTCGAGAGACACCAGCAGCCAGAGGCGTAGGCCAGCCAGAGCCTCCCCAGAGTGTCTTCTTTTTATCTTCGTTTCGTATTTGTACTAAAAAGTCTCTTCATTTCAATACACTCAATATATGGTTCATACTGGCAGTTTAAATTACTTTATTCAGTGTACTGAGATGAGAAATCTGCTTGATTATAGTTGTAATTTTCTCTGTAATTCTTTATAAATACTGCACAAGCCTGTAGAGAAAAATACAAACCCCACAGATGATAGTTACTATGGGTGCGAGTGAGACTGTACCTGCCTGCTTACTTTATAAAGTAGACTTTTATAGAGGAATTATAGTTTATACATCACACCAGAATGTGGCCTGCTATTAAAAATGCAGAGTGCCTGTCATCAGGTGTAATTGCTTGTGCAGTGCGGCCCGGTCCTTAACTCGGGGCTGATTTCCAGCACTGGCCATTTGCAAAACTAGCTGCTTGCTTTCTGTTTCTCCACTGATGTCTTAAACCTCTGGTATGTTCACTCCTCGGGGGGGTTTCTGGTGGTGGTGTGGTTCCCAAGTGTCTGCTCTCTGTAAGACAGAGATCCCTGCTGGACTAACCCTGGGCCTCCCGTCCGCAGCCGGGGGGGTGACGCCGAGAGCTGCCCCCCAGCCCAAGCGCCGACACGACTCCCCCTCTCCGCTCTGCGCTCCCGTCCTTGCTCTTTTTATCCTCAGATTTCTCTCCCAGTCTTTCACCTTCAGCCTAAGTCTGAACCTTCAGTCTCAGTTGTGTCTGTGTGAGGTCCTTTGCAAGATTTGTACATTAAGAGAGAAGAACGAGCCCTTCGGAGCCGCCCCCCGCGTGGGGCAGCCGTTTGCCCACAGTCACTGTCCTGGGTCTCTTCTTGTCCTGCGTCCTCTGCATTTCATTTCTCTTCTCCTCCCCATCTCTTCCTGCGCTCTTTCCACTGTCAGCATTTCCCATCACTGTCCAGGGTATAAACTCACTGGGCAGGGAAGGCACCTTTTCATTTCTGCAGAGCATTTAATGCGGCGACCGTAGGGTGCTGTGCGAACACCGAGGCAGGTCAAATAGCACTGAGATGCACAGTGTGGGCAGTGCTGCAGGAGCGGCAGATACAGAACTTAGCAGAGAAAGTATTTAACGCAAAGCCTTGTGCAGAAGCTCATTAGAGCAATTACCCTCACAGGGATAACGAGAGTCTGTTACTGGGCCAGAGAGCGGGGAGAGGCCACCGCCCCGGCTGGGGCCTGGGACCTGGGAGCACGAGAGGTGGCACCCGAGCAGAGGTTTCTGCAGAGCAAAGACCCCAAGCACGAAACAAAAGCCCCGGCTTTGCGGTGGATTTTGCCGAGAGAACAGCTGGCTGTGGTCAAGCTTTGGCTTCCTCCATGTCGTCAACCCCGAAACATCTGGGCTGTTTCTTTAGACACCGACACTAATTCACACTCGTGTCCCCTGAAGTCTTCTTGTTAGAAGCCTTCATTAGCCCTCCGTACAAAGTTCGTTGTCAAACCCCATCCAGTATTTCATTGCGGAAAGGGGCTAAGGAGGAGCAGGGCTTGGAAACACCCCCGGCAGCCCGGCTGACACGAGGCTTAGACACTGCTGCTGCGGAGAGGGGACAGGCTGGCTCTTGAGTCGCCACCTGCACAAGCAGCAAAATGCAGCGGTGTTCCTCAGTGTGTTTGTAATTCCTTTCACTGCGGTAATAAAAATACCAGCACTTTTTATTTTCTGGCTGTTTATTGTGTCTTACTTTTAAAAAAATTCTCTCCCACATATTAATTTGTCTCACCCTTTTATCTTCCCACATGTTGCCAGCTGGTTCTTCCCGTTTGCCCTTTTTTTTTTTTTTTTTTTTTTTAAAGCCATTTAGAGGTTCTTTATTTAGCATTTTCTCTGCGAATTGTTTTCTTCCACCAAAAGGGTGTGTCAAGTCCAGCAGAGCTCTGCTTTCAAAATTACTACTTCAGTGTTATTTGGGAAAACTTGTTGTTCTTGATTTTATGTCGTTACTGCACATTCATAATAACTCAGTGCTGTGTATTATGTTATATTAGCACACACCTAGTTTAATGAAAAGTGAATTTTTGCTCAGCAGTCTCTTTCAGTAGAAGACTGTCAGTCAGGCTGCCTTGAAATTCCTTCCCTGCCCTCTCTCCAGCCTCCCTCAATGTTTCGTTCTCGTCACCTTCTACTTCATGTCTTAGCTTATGCTTCCTGCTCGGGTAGCCAACGTCCCTTTCCGCAGCATCAGCCGGTCCCTCTCCTCCATCCTGCTGTGGCTGCTCCTCCATCACCGTCCTGCAGCCACTGAATTCCAGAGGAGCAGGGCACCACATGGGAACATTGCTTTTTTTTTTCTTTTTGTTATGATTCCTTTGTGGGTATAGATCAAAGGTGGATTCCTAACCAAAGGTGTGTGATAAATATAACTATCTGCCGAACAATTTTTTTTAATACTTGTATATTAAGTTATTAATTTACTTGTAGAAATTATTTCTCAGGTTCAAGGCTGTGTCAGTAGTAGCAAAGTTTTATTAGCGACAAGCTTTGGTAGTTGTTAGACAACTGACCGCAGAACAGAGTAGCCGGAGTGGAGACCAGTGATTAGCTCAAAGCAGCCCCGCAGGGTGAGCCAGCAGGCAGCGCGGGTGGCGGGAAGGTTCTGCAAAGTCCCTTCTGACTGTGCTATAAGCAGAGCTGAGAACTGTCAGGGTATTTTTGCCTTGCTTTTTCCAAAGGGTTTGTTCTCCGAGAGCGCTCCGCAGGGGATGTGCAGGGCGGGTGGCAGGACGCTCTCTTGTCTGTGGTGACCTGCCAAGGGAGAGCAGAAGCGTTGCCTTGTGGGGGGTTCCCTTACAGCCCCCGTGCTCTTGTACTGATCTTTCTTTTCCCGCTTCTCCCTGCCTTGCTTCATTTTATTTATCTGTTGAAAGACTGGTGACTGACCGATCCTCATTTTCATATTGTGCTGAAAGTCTTATTTAAACACGTTTACTACTAGTAAACCCCGAGTCAAACATATTTTCTGTGCATAAATTTACAAACGCCCCGTAGCTGCATCCCTTGCCACGACTTTCTACCACAGCTTGATTCATCCCCGTGCTCCACCACCGACAGTCGCAGCCGCGATCCTGCCCCTCTCCAGAAAAAAACTGTCTCCAGCCCCTCGTTACCGCCCTGAAAAGCCCGGCCATCTTCCCCCCTCCTCTTCCCCAGGTGCGCAGCGGGACTAAAACAGAACTCGGAGTCACCGTCCAGGGCCCCCGAGGACACCTCACCTTCCCCGTGCCCACGCGGCGGACGGGTCTAGGGCAGGCAGGGCTGGCACAGGCCGGCCTTCAGCCCGCCGCCTCGTCCAGCTGACGCTGCCGGGACGCCTCTTCCCAAGGGCCCTCTGCGGAAAGGAGACAGCTCTGGTAACCAAAGCCCCACATCCCCCCCGAGATCCGCCCGGCCCCTGGGGCTGCTGTAGCCTTGGCCTTGGCTCTGTGTCTTCAGTCCCTGTTGGCCACTTCCCCTTTGAACCCTGAGGGTCATTAAGAGCAGATTAATTAGCACATCCTCCCTGCCGCCTGTCTGTTGACAGCAATTGCTTTTGCATCTTGACACAGTCAGGATCACCAGGGGCTCTCAGACAGGCTCTGGCAGTGTCATTTCATCCATTGCAACTGGCATTTTGGAACAAGAACTGATTTTTCATGTAACTAATTTAGGACTGGAGAGTCCAGGAGAGCCGACCTCGGGGCACCGCCATTAAAATACCTCGTTTCCAAACTGATGGAGCAGGTGGGTGCTCCGGCTGGTTATGCGTGTATGCAGCCATTTATGAGATTAGCAGCATGCCTCACCGTTTCAAAATCTCAGGCACTGGGAGGCAGGGAAGAGCCAACTGCTTTACATACAAATTAAATTCCCCAAACTTTAATTAAATTGTTGTGCGAAACTGAAAATGTTTAGATAATTTATTGTTTCGGTTAATTTAACTGCCAGTCCCTAATCCTGTCTAGCTGTGGCAAAGCCAATAAAACTCAGTTACATGCCAGTGTGCATAAAAGGCCTTGCCCAGCTCCCAGTGAAAACCAGCCTGGAAGGAGCCGCGATGCTGCGCCCTGCCCCGACGCCTGGGGCTGCTCGGGGGCCTCTCCCGGCCGCCCTCGCTGGCCCAGCACGGGGACGGGCTCTGGCTCCCACTCTGGACGTAGAGCAGAGCCAAAGCCTCACACGCCTCCTGGTCTGCTAACAGGCCCTGTCTGGTAACAGGTCACTACTGGTTCCTCACCACAGCGCTGCTTTCGCCGCTGGTACCACGAATTTTCATACCCCTGTAAGTCAAAGCAAAGAGATTTTACTGTGCCCGGCTCTGTCTGTGGGCTGCGTACATGATGTCGTGCTGCCCGCCCTCCAGCAGGCAGTGGTAGGTCTGGATCTCCTGCTCCAGGCGGCACTTGACGTCCAGGAGGGTCTTGTATTCCTGGTTCTGGCACTCCATTTCTGCCCGGATTTCCGCCAGCCGCTGCTCCACGCAGGAGATCTGATTCTGCAGCTCAGCCAGGTATTTGTTGTAGCGACATTCGGTTTCCGCCAAAGAGGATTCCAGGTTTTCTTTCTGAGAATGGAAACACCACAAAGGTACCTGGGGGTGCCGCAGGCTCAGCCTGGCTGGGTGCAGGCGCGACCCTGGCGGTGCAGCTTTCTAGAGAGAGCAGGGGGGCGGAGGCGTGAGCCGCAGTGGCATCACCTACCATGGTGAGCTGGGCTTGGACGTTGATTTCCAGGGCCTGCAGCTGACGTCTCAGCTCAGTGACCTGTTTGTTGCTTGACTCGATCTCCTGGCTGCTCGTGATGACCTCCAGATTCACCTCCTCCACCTGCAACGTTAGAAAAGAGCAGCCCTTCCCTCACCCCGCCACAGCATCTCCTGTGCAAGGCCACCACCACGCTGCTTGTGCACGCCCCGCAGAGCACCCGAGTGTTCCCAAATCCGAACCCCCCCGTTTATTCCACTGTAACACCACGCGGAGACCCCTCTGCCGTGAAGAAGAGCACTGAAACTGGGCAGTACGGTGCGGTGCTGGGCAAATCGTGACACCATTGCTGATGTTGAGACATCTCTCCTTTCCCCTTCTCCCCCAAGAGGCAGGGCAGGGCACGGTACCTTGCAGGCGTACCACTGCTCAGTCTCTTTGCGGTTGCGCTCCATCAGCGCTTCGTACTGGCACCGCAGATCCTCCAGGATCTTCCGCAGGTCTGGGCCGGGGCAGGCGTTGACCTCCACGTTCACATCTCCGGTCGCCTGTTTCCTCAGACAGCTCATTTCCTGTGGGGAATACGTGCACCGTATCAGTAATACTGACACCGGGGGGCACTTCCCTTCTTCCTTCATCTCCATTCTCTCGGAGTAAGGGGCGATCTAACCTCCTCGTGGTTCGTCTTGAGGCAACACATCTCTTCGGTGAGAGCCTCACACTGCAGCTGCAGGTCGGTCTTGCAGCTGGCCAGCTGGTCCAGGACGGGCCGTAAGTTGCAAATATCTGCATCCACGTTTTGCCGGAGACCACATTCAGTCTCGTACCTTAAGCCGCAGGCAACAAAGAAAGGTCAGCGTGGCAGTAAGCCATGGCAGCATCCTTGAGTTGAGTTTGGGGAGGAAAAAATTTAGGATCAAATTCTTCTTTCGCTTCAGGCATGCAACACTATGAACATTGTCAGCGGCACCCACGCCCTTCCCAGAGATCTGCATCTGAACACGGCAGCGCGACAAGCCGAGGGTCGGGGCTTCCCCGTCAGCCCCGTCCGCGGGCAGCGTGAACCCTCAGGCCACCACAGGACCCTACTCACTTCACGCGGAAGTCGTCAGCAGTCATCCTGTTGTTGTCAATATTCAGAAGGATTTTGTTCGTCTCCATGGCTGCACACAGGATCTGGAAGACAAAATGCAGGAGAGAGATTGGGCCTGTGGCTTCCTCTGGCTACGGACGGCTCTGGAGGAAACACACGGGGTGGTGCAGCCCACTTATTTTATAATGATTCCATATTTTGGGATTATTAATGGGTTAGATGGCGTTGCAGCGGGGAAACCCGTGTGCCAGCTTGGGTTGTGTCAACCCAATGCAGTGTCCTCCTCCCTCCACCCCCCGCTTCACCCGCAGGGACACAGCTCTTGCCTCTGCATTTGACACGGGCCTATTCACATGTGAAAGCAAAGCCCAAAGAAATATTAGGATTTTCTTGACAATGACTTACCTGGTTTTGAAGGTCTTCGATCTCCTTATGGAAGCAGCTGTAGTCCCGTGGTTCGCAGCTGGGCCCTACCTTGGCGTACCACTCCCTGATCTTGCACTCGAGGTCGGCGTTGTCTCCCTCCAGCAACCGCACCTTGTCCAGGTAAGAGGCCAAGCGGTCGTTGAGGTTCTGCATCGTCGCCTTTTCGTTGTTAGCGAATAAAATCCCATCACTGCAACCAGCGCTGGCCCGGCTGAACCCGCCACCGACGCCTCGCGTGCAGATGCCTCCACCGCTGAATCCAAGGGCAGAACAAGCCCTCTGGGGAGCTCCAAAGCTCCCACCAGTAGCGCTGCCGGCGCTCAGCTGCTTCCCGAGTAATCCCTCGCTTAAACTGCCGCCAGAAAAATTGCCAACCACGGCACCAAAGTCATAGGCAGTGTGTCTTCCCGAGGAGGCGGAGGAGACCTTCCTTCCACTGCCAGCTGCAGAGCTGCCCGCGCTGCTCCTGCCTTGGGAGCAGGTGGGAAGGACCTGCCTGACGGCACAGCTCATGGTGCGGGCGCGAGGATCCAGCCGGGAGCCCAGGGCAAGCTGCTCGGGTGGTGGCGGAGCCGACTGTGATCCCTCTGTCCCCATGCTCCTCTATTTATACCATTCCTCGTGGATGTTGCCACTGGAGAAGGGCTGTTTATTCTTCCTCCTTGTGACCTGGCTAGTACTATATTTTCTTTTTCAGCCGGAAGTATTTCCCCAAAGGCATTTGTCTCCAGAAATCCCACAACAGAAAGATGCTTTGGTTAACAGAAGCGTGTTTCAAAACTACATCAAAAATGTTACTTCCTGAATCATCAGGTCTGACTTGTGATGACAACTAAACAACAGTGACACAAAAAACGACGATACCCGAGAGTGCCCGGGGAATGAAACATCAGAGCAATTATCCATCCCTGACGTGGGCGAGTCTACCCGGAAAGCAAAAGCTGTGGGAAAGTCGTCCTATCTGACGGAGCCTGTTCGACCCCTTTGGGACCGGGAGCGAGGGTGCCCCCTCATTCAGCCGCCCTGCGGCCGCGGGGCCAGGGCCAGGACACCCCCCGGGGCCGTGCTGCCTCTGCAGGCGCAGGCAGGGGGGCTCCGTCCCCTTCTGCCGGGCCAACAGTCGGGGCAGAACCTGCCGGGTCGTTGGCCCTCGAAATGCTCTGCTCTGGGAGAGCCCCGCTCGATCTTCCCACTGATATTTGTTACTGCTCGTTCTCCTGCATGCACCAAAACATCCCCTTACAGAGGGGAGAACTCCCGGTATTTGTTTTGCTGCTTTCAAGGGTAGACAAAATATTCAAATATTTATCCAAAATAAAAGAGACTAGGCTATTTCCTGAGCAACCAATGTTGCAGTTAACTGTGAATATTCACTGTCAAGAGAGGACAGCCACGCAAAAAGATTTGTAAAGCAGTAACACTGCGAATTTCAGAAGCAGCCTGATGCTGTATAGGTCTGACCCAGTTCCAACCAGCACCGTGGAAGTTCTCCAAGTCTAGTCCGGGGGAAATGTGTTAAATTTAGAAAGTGCACTTTATTTGAAGAATGATGTTAAACCTATTCTTTAGTCTTGAAATTCTGAACTGAGGGAGAAGGGAAATAATTAAAATGTTTTGTCGTCTGAATCTTTCATTTTATTAACAGTGTTAACGCAGCCATGCTAATATTGGCCGACTTCCACCCGCGTGTCGTCCAGCAGCGGCTCTGGCAGCCAGGTCGCCCGGACACATCACTTCAAGGGCGCGTCAGGTGCAGCCTGGTTCAGAAATATTGCTTATGCCATTTGGGAAAGTTCATTAGCCTCGATTTTATCTTGGCACTGCAAACCTGGAACACCTTACATGTGGTGTGGATTCTGTGCGTGTCCATCCTTCGTTCCGTCCGTAATTAGTGGTGCCAGGGCACGCCCCAGCGCTGGCGAGGTCCTGGCTGGAGGCTGTGGCACGGGCAGGACCCGGCGCCTCTGCCACGGAGCAGCTTGTGCTGGGGCAGGAGCAGAACTGCTCACACGCTGTCTGGCTTCCGTGGAAAAATTGTGAAATTAATGCTGAGCTAACATTTAATCTCACTTAATTGAGAAATTCATTTTTCAATGGGAAAGATTCAAACCTCAATGAGTGGGGGGCTTTTTAAATTATTGAGAACTAAGGAGAATTGTCCACTTTTCTTTCTTACTTTTGACCTTCAGACCTTGCCGTAGGTGTCTGTAGCCCAAGGTGATTAGAATTCCTACAGCTTTTTAAAATAAATAATAATTTCACTCTTGATTTTATTGGATTTGTGTGTTCTTCGTGGTAGTTTTTTTTTCCTTTCAAAAATTTAAAACTTTTATTAAAACCAGCTCTTGCTTTTACACCACAGCATATCTCAAGACATGCCAGCAGTTGCAGTCCTCATTTTATTAAAAGAGATTTTCATATTTTTATGAGGAGATCTGTTAATGACAGTATCTACATGGATAATGGAAGGCTCTTTCCAGAATTAACTTTTACTGACTTCCAGACTGGAGCCTACAGACGGAAATTTGCTCACCACAGCCTTGTAGCCAGCCATGGGCAATGCCTCTGATGAGCCAGCCTCGGTTGGCTTGGGAGCCCCTTGCAGGCAACGCTGTGCCCCAAGGGAGGAAGAGGAGGAGAGAAGTGATGGCTTATGAGGGTTTCCCAGCGGGCATTTCAGAAACAGCAGTGCAGGCCTGACAAGGAAAAATTATTACTTCAAGTAACAAATGAGCAGAAAAGCCTCCTCCAGGCAAAGGTGCTGTTCCTATTTAGTGAGCTTTGTGAAAAATAGAAAGAAAGGAATTATGCTTCAACTTTACATTTGGGTCTTGTGCTGTGCTTCATCGGGGAGAGCAGGGTGGCGGCAGGGGACGGGCACTGCAGCGTTATTCCCAAGGGTCGTTCTGCACAGAATTGTCAGATTCCAAAGGGCAATGGAAACAGGAAAGAAAGATTAGATTTCCCCCGAGGGAAGTCCTTTGGTAGTCTTGGGATAGTTTAAGGCTTAAGACTATTTCTTAAGCTAATGCTTGTGAAGTACGGAAAGTATAATGTGCCCCCAAGAAGGAGAGCCAGCATTTCACGCTCCTGCAGACGTTCCCTCAGACACTAGAGCTGGTTTATGTCCGAGACCTTCCCCGGAGACTCGGTGACTCAGGCGCGACACCAAACCCTGAGTCCCTGGCGGTGCCCAAGCTGCTGCCCGTCACCCTGCGCGGCTGCCGGCCCAAGCCTGGGTTTGGGCTGGAAGTAGCCACCAGAGTGCCGGGGCGGAGGAGGCGGGAGCCTGGCGCTGCCGGGGGGTCCCTGTGTCCCACCAGCTCCACGGGGCCGGCCACGGGCTGCCGGAGCCGTCGGGCCCCAGGAGAGAACTGCAGGCAGCCCTAGGTCCTGTCTGCTCGCTGTCGGCTGAATTTCAGTCTTTCACCTACGGAAAACTCTTGTGTTTGCTATTTACGACGTATTTGCTTATCTGGCTATTGGTGTCACTGTCATTCCACCTTTTTTCTGCCTGTTATTGGCTGTTCCGAACCTGATCTCCATCTCGCTGACGACACCAGAGGCTCCAGGGTGCTGATCCCAGCTTTGCAAATCACTCAAGGCAAATCGTTCAGCTTCTTCAAGTCTCAGTTTCATGCTTTGTAGGATAAAAACAATAATAACAGCAATCCTCCTTCTCCGGGGCATGGTAAAAACAACCGTCTGATGCGAACATGGAGCTTTAAAGATGAGAAACATGATGCTCATTTTAAGCATCATTCATTGTAAGTGTTCTTGCTGTTAGGTATTCGGTCTGACACTGCACATCCCACATATTTCTCCCTCTGTCTCAGCTGACGCAATAACTTTCAAGGATGTTCTTGGTGTTCCTTTTCTGTTCTGTTGTTCACTGAGGTTTCACCATTATTCGCTGAGGATTTGCTTCCGTAACTCTTCCCTGAATCCTAGCCAGGCTTCTCTTGTCGTGCTTGCATCTCGCAGAAAATTCAAAAAATGCTCTCCAAAACCAGGGTTTGTCCATCTCCTGGATGTGGTTATTTGTCCGTGTTTCACACAGACGAACTGTGTGGAGCAGAGTAATAACAGAAGATAAAGGTATTTTTCCTCCTCAGAGGACTGTGAGGTAACGCGGTGATACTCCTGAGCTGGGACTTCCCTCTTGTTTGTGCTAATAGGGCTGTGCAGAGCCAAATGCAGAATTTAAGCCTTTTTCATTGATGCAAATGTATGTTGGTGAATAAGGGAAACTCCCGATAAGATCCTCCCAGGGGAACTGAATCAGCTGATGACAAACCTGGGCTTTCCACCAGCTCTCCTCAGGTATTCGTCTCAGACTGCTCCTGCTGACAGAGTAAATCGATATCTTGGCACTGAGTGACAGATCAGAGATAACCAAATATGCTGCTTGATAAATCTCTCCCTTGTGTCCTCTTGGCTGCAGAAGTGGCCGTGCCTCACTGTGCTGCCAGCAGAGCCAGATACTCTCGGGCTGGCACGTTCTTTTAGCCTCCTACTTCTATTTAATCCAGAATGTCTGTGGTTTGCAGAAAGCCTTTCTGTATTCATATGCTTGGGCCGTTCTGCAGATGGCTCAGGATTCAAAAGCTGCCATTTACAGCTGAAATGCAGCAACTCTCTTCTGACAGGAAAAAAAAAAAAAAAAAAGTGCATTTGCAGTTTAATCAGAATTTCCAGCCTGCACCCTTGCCCCTTGCCATGAAGTCCAAGACAGCTTAATGCTAAAGTACATTTTTCCTCGTTTTTATTTTTGAGGTGGCTCTAGCTCGCTTGACTTCCTGCTTCTGCAGGGAAGTTCTGTTCTCCCAGCAAAGAGCGGAGCGTGATTCAGTCGATGAACTCTTCACTCTGGTCTGCGTTTCATTTCCTGCCCTTCTCTGTAATTGCTGAACAGGAAGAGAGTGATAACATCTCTTCACACTCCCTTTTCTGGAAAGACTGGCAGGTTCCCCACTTCTTCGATCACCTTTCCTCTCCTTTGCTCGTCTTGTCACACCCCGCATGACATCACCAGCTCTCCTCTCGAGTCCGCAGGGCCTGGGGAGCTGCCTTTGTCATTGGTCACCGGGGCCCCGAGAGCCTTTGTGCAGCCGGCGGGATAATGAACCATCAGCAATAATCCAAGAGACGGGCGTGCTTGACTTCGCAGAATCCCCTGGTACATCGTCATAAGCAAAGGGAAGCTGATGTACCACAAGCTTTTACCTTTTCCTTTTTTCTCGGGCCCAAATCTGAACCCAAGGCTGAACGCAGCTCCCAGGTACCACTGGGAAGTTGGATCTAAGGGATTCCATCAGGCCTTTGGGTCTAAAGTGATTTCCTCGCCTCTCTCACCCACGGGACAGGCTCAGGGGGGGGACTGGGTGCCCCAGGAGGGGAATGGGCAGGGGCAGAGGCGGTGCCTGGCTGCCAGCCAGATCCGTGCCCTGATCCCGGCTGGCAGCTTGCCCGCCGGCGTCGGCGTCCGACAACCGGCACGTGTCTGTCAAGGATTTGAGCAGGGATCTGCTAGATGCTGCAGTGATAAAAAATTATTGCCGCTCATCCCTCTGCGGATTAAGCAGTGGTTACTTTAGAGCTGTTACATGCAGCCCTCGGGCAACGTGAAAAGACCTGTATGATATTTTTGTACCGTGTGCCTAATAGTGTGATTTAAACAGTCAAACAAGACAGAAGGCACGGGTGTATAAGATTCACCAACCTCAGAACAGTGCCTGTGACGGTAGTTGTCTTGCTGAAGTCACTGAAGTTCAATTTACGGGAGAAAGTGGTTCTTTCTGATACCAAGAGTTGCACGACTGAGCTTTATTTCGCTGGCTTTATTTATCAGTTATGCGGCACGTTGACCTCACGCATCATCCTTCCATCATTGCCTTCCTTTTGTATAAAATTTATCTGGTTTATGTCTCAGGCAGTCCCATAAGCAATGAGTTCTGTAGAAAAAGCTGTCTCAAATTAGTTTTGCTCCAGGTGGAACCCACATCCCTCCATTCCCCTCCTCTCGCTGGCTTCTTGTGGTTTCTTAGGACTTTCCCTGGCATGAACACACAGCCCTGAGGCTCTGAGGCATCGTGTATCAGTGACAGGCAAGTCTGCAGTTGCATGAACGAGGAAAAAAGCTTTATTAAATGCTTACAGAGTGCACAACGACACCTGCGTGAAATGAGGGGAATAGAGGAAGGAGGAGCAGGTGACTGAAGGGGAAAGCTTTCTGTGACCCATCGCATACGGCCTCGGAGAGTGCTCGGTGCAGCTCGCCGCTCTCTTGGGTTGAGGGTCCCCGGAGCTGCTTGTCCTCCTAGCGAGTGGTGAGAGCAACCTGCTCCCGGGAGGAGACCACCTTCCCGTCCTGCACCTCCTCAACGATCGTGCGGACCTGACGGGAAGATGTCGTGACTGCAGAAGGAAAGCAGAGGACAATTATTCAGAGGGCAGGAGGGAGAGAAATTTCTTATCACGTTATCAGATGTTGTATCTTCTTCAGGAGGATGTCAGAAATTCCACAAGATACTGGAAAACGCTGTTTAAACAACCCTACATTGGCTAGGAAGAGGGAAGAGTGGGCCGATGGGAAAGCTCGAGAAGGGAGAAGTCACACGTCTTAAATGTGTGGTGTCACTTGTTTTCTCAGGTCTGTGTAAGCCAGAACGCCGACTGATCAATCACAAGGCCTGGTGAGGTCAAATCGTTCTTGTGGTAAAGGAGTGCAAGGTATTGCCCTTCCCGACAGCTTTCCCTGTGGCTCGCAGCTGTAAGATGCACCCGAGCTCTCCCCACCGCTGTCACTGATCAGCCAGCAAGGTGGCACAGCACGCCCCAGGAGTGGCCTCAGCCCCTCAGTCTGGCGGCTGCTCCAAAGCAGATCTCGAGCTGTTTGTTACGGATGAGCACAGCGAGACAGGTTCTTACCATCTCTGCCGGAGTGCGAGGACATGGCGGAGGAGTACTGGGAAGAGATGCTACAAGAGAGGGAGAAAAACAGAGAGAAGTTGAGGGACAAACTCTTTTTTGTTGTTGATACACAGGCTCTGATTTCAGGCAGGAGGAAAACAGAAAAGGCTGAGAGCAGCTGCCAGAATTGCTGCCCCACGTGGTGTCTCCGAGAGGCCAGAGGGGCCACTGCCCCTTCCAGCACCAACTGGTGCCCGTTAGAGCATCTCCCTGCAGGGAGCGGGGACAGAACCACCGGGACCTGCAGCTGGTGCCAACGTGGAGACCAACCCTGGACGCTGCAATGGGACCGAGTGCCCAGAGAGCGGGTTCTGCGTGTATCACCCGTCTCCTCCTGAGCCGCCCTCCCCAGGGAGCCCCTCTACGTACTGGGCGTCCTCGCCCTCCAGGAGCCGGCGGTACGTGGCGATCTCCTGCTCCAGGCGGCATTTGACGTCCAGCAGGACCCTGTACTCGTGGTTCTGGCGCTCCATGTCGCAGCGCAGCTCGCCCAGCTGCTCCTCCACGCTGGTGATCAGCGCCTGCAGCTGGGCCAGCTGGGTGCCGTAGCGGGCTTCTGTGTCGGCCAAGGTGCCCTCCAGCGCCGCTTTCTGCGCCCAGAGGAGAGGGTCGGGCTCAGGGGGGCGGCGGCGTGGGGCTGGCAGCGCCCCTGCGTGCCCCGGCCCGCGCGGCTGCGAGCCCCCCGCCCCGCAGGGAGCCGGCCCCTCGTACCGTGCTGAGCTGGGACTGCAGGTCGATCTCCAGGCTCTGGATGGTGCGGCGCAGCTCTGTGATCTCCGTCTTGCCGCTCTGGAGCTGCTCCGTGTTGATGGCCACCTCCCGGTTCAGCTCTTCCGTCTGCGAGGAGGCAGAACCGTGCGTCACCGCCCCGGCGAGGGGCACAGCCCCGGTCCCGCGCCCCCCGGCACTGCCGGCTCCCCGGCTCACCTTGCTGAAGAACCACTGCTCGGCGTCCCTGCGGTTCTTGTCCGCCAGGCTCTCGTACTGCTCCCTCATCTCGGCCAGGATCTTGGTGAGGTCGATCCCGGGAGCAGCATCCATCTCCACGCTGATCTCTCCCCCCACCTGCCCGCGCAGGGCGTTCATCTCCTGCGGCAAAAGAGACACGTGATACACATCAGAGGGACACCGGTTTGTTCCCATCGTGACAGATTTCTTAGCACCCAGCACACGAACCCCCCAAACCTCCTCCTGGAGGCTTGGCCAAAAGAATTGTTTCCCTCTCCCTTACCCGCTCAAGTCTCCTGATGGCAGAGACACTCCTGCACGCCTGACCTGACCTCTATGCACAAGGTACATTTGGTAGGTCCCTGGCTCTGTGCTCACCTCCTCGTGGTTCTTCTTTAGATAAGCCAGCTCCTCCTTCAGGTTCTCGATCTGCATCTCCAGGTCCGCTCTGGCCAGGGTCAGCTCATCCAGGACCCTGCGCAGGCCGTTGATGTCGGCCTCCACGCTCAGGCGCAGAGCCTGCTCCGTCTCAAACCTGGGGACACACACACAGTCGCACCGTGGAGCCAAGCTGATAGAAGATTTTTCTTGTTTCCTTCCCCAGCTTGGTGCATTTCTGCCCAGCATCTGTTATTAAATGTGCGTGCACAGCTCCCCGCAGTGCAGGATTGTCAGGGCACCGCTGTGTCCGGGAAGAGGGGCACATTCCCAGTGTCACTGTTGGTGAGCAGTGACCTGGTGGAGCAAAGCCTTAAGCAGACCAGCTCTTCCCTCCCTTCTCACACGAGCTCTCAAAGGCGTTGGACTCACTTGGTTCTGAAGTCGTCCGCTGCCAGCCTGGCGTTGTCGATCTGCAAGACGATGTTGGCATTTTCGACAGTCGCAGCAAGAATCTGGCAGGGGATAAAACAAAACAGAAAAGTGAAAAAGCAGTCCCCCAAAATGGCGTGCTGCTGCCTGAGTTCCCGTTCAGAAGGGCCGGAGCAGCACTGAACGCGTTGGGCTGAACTTCCACACGGCCTCTGCACAGAGAGAGGATGAGAGGGACGGGCTGCTCCTGCCCCAGCTCCCGCTGGCGCTGAGCCCGTCGGGTGCAGGCGCCGGCACACGCACGTGCCACAGCCTGTTGTCCCCTCTGGAGCGGCATCTCCAGGCGCTCACACCACGCTCAGAGTCCTGGCAGCACTCTGGGCTCTGTCTGGCAATGCTGAACAGCCCAGCTGGGAGGAAAAAAGGGTTGAGGAGGGAGTGTCTTGTGCCTGAATAGTTTGGCTTTCGTAATTGCACCCGAGGTACAAATTCTTGTTCTGGGATTTTGAAAATGATTGGCCATTTAATGAGCGGTAATTTCTGTAGCCACAAGCTAATGAAAAGCTCTCACTGAGTTCTGATGCTTCTGGGGATATCCAAGCAATAATCCGGGAATATTGATGTGGTGATTTCCCAGCTGCGGTGCGGGAGGGGAGGGAAGGGTCTGCCTCCCTCCGGGTCACGAGCAGAGGGTTTCTGCGGGACCCGGCACTTCTGGAATCTGGAGACAGCTTCTGCCCCCACATGTGTCTGAGCGCCAGGTCAGAGCACACCTGGAACCTGAAGAGAACTTTGTGCGTGAGGGCAAGAGCCCTTCACCCCGAGGCGAAGCCCAAGAGAAGGGTTAAAGGAACTGAACAACTGTAGGTACGTGATTCCCCCGGGGCTGAGCCCTGAGCCCTCAGCCTGCTGCCCCCTCCCCTCCCAGGGCAGGTCCTGTCCTCACCCGGCGCCCACCCCTCAGCCCTCCCACCAAGCCTGAGCTTGCTGGGGATGTCACCACGATGAGTAACGTGGGCAGAGGGGGGACAGCGGTGGCGGGTGGGAGGGGAAGGACAGAGTCTGGTGCTTCTGTTCAAGGGCCTTTGCCTAAGATCAGCCAGGGAGCTGCTGGGAACAAAGAAACAAGCTTGGCCGTGATTTCATCTGCTGCATTTCCGAGCGGGGCACGCGCTTGACTTCAGCACCTCCGCAGCCGCCACCGCCACAGCCTGTTCGTGCTTCTGCATTTCACTCGCGTCTGTGTTTGCATCTCCCAAAACCCAGCCATCCCATCGGGCAGGTTCTTTCTTTTTTAACCTCTACCTGGAGCCTCCTATCAGACTAGAAAAGATCTGGTTTGTAAGGGATTTATGAGAACGACTTAGCGTCTCCATTTGCATATCATCCAGTAGTGAACAGTGCCAAAGAGATAACGTGTCCCTGCCTGCAGCGCCTAAGCAGGAGCCTGCCAAGGGGAGCAGGTGCCTGGGGCAGGAGCAGCATCGAGGGAAGGCGGGAGATGGCTGGTGGGGCAGCGCCCGCCCCGCGGCACCAGGCAACCTGAGCCAGCCCCTGACAGCCCTGACCCTGCTCTCCTGCCCCGTCTCTCTCCCTCCACTGAAACAGTCAGTACAGACCCCATCCTTGTGCCTCGTGCAGGACATGACCAAGGACCCGCTGTTCATAAATTATCCCTGTTATTTCCAAGCACGCTCCCCCTGTTTTCCCATCTCAGACCAGTTACCTGTCATTTGTTTGTGCTCTTCCCTTCAGCTTTTAGGAACAGGGTCATCTTTTTAAAAGTGACTTCAATGAAGATGTCTTGGCAATGACAAGCATCCTACCTTGTTCCTGAGCTCCTCGATGGTCCTGTAGTAGGGGCTGTAGTCGCGGTCTGGACCAGGTCCCTGCTTCTTGTACCATTCCCTGATCTTGACCTCCAGGTCCGTGTTGGCCTCCTCCAGGGCACGCACTTTGTCCAGGTAGGCAGCCAGGCGGTCGTTGAGGTTCTGCATCGTCTCCTTTTCGCCAGCCGGGAGGATGCCATCGCCGCCCCCAAAGCCGCCCCCAAAGCCGCCCCCAAAGCCGCCCCCAAAGCCAGCCCCATAGCTGGCCCCATAGCTGCCCCCAAAGGCACCGCCGAGGCCCCCTCCTACGCTGCTGCAGTAGCTGCCGCCATAGCCACTGCCGAGCCCCGAGACAATGCGGGAAGAGACAGAGTAGCTGCCAGAGGCTCCGTGGACGCTGGGGGCTCTGTACCCTGCGCCCCCCACGCGCACGGAGGAAAGCCTGCTGGAGCCCCCGCCCAGGCCACCGAGTCCCTTGAGGGAGGTGGAGGAGGAGTATTGCCTGACAGTGGTGGTGCTCATGGCGAAGGCTGGCGGGGCTGGAGGGCTGGCGAGAGACACCCGGCTCGGCAGCGCAGGCAGCGAGTGCTCGCTTCCCCCTGCCTTGAGCCCTTTATAGCCCGGGCGGGAGGCGTTGCCGGCGCTTTTTTTTTTTTTTTTTTTTTTTTGGTTGCATTCCCGATGATTTTCATCACTCCTAAAATCTGAGCCAACTTCCAGAATCGTCATTTTTGCCTTTGTTCTATTAATGCTTTTTGTCATATTCCACGAGAAACTTTTTATCTCACAAAGGGCGTCTTTATGCTTCTTCCGTTTCCAAGTAAATAGTCAGGTGTGATTCAAAGTAGGACGCTCCTTGCTCAGGGCTACATTTTAATGCTGCTTTGTACTGTTAGCTCTGAAATAGAGCTGTTCAGACAGCGTTTCGATGGAGCGTGTCAGCATCCCTTTCTCTGTGTCTTTTGTCCCAGCTATAGAGTGTCGGGGCTGTCTTTAGGTTGCACACACACACACCTGCAGGGACAGCAGCCGTGTCCTGGAGCCCTGAATGTTCATGCAGAGCCCTCTGAGGACAATGGGGTTAGAAGGAACTTGGCTGCCATCCTGGAAATGCAAGTCCAGTCTTTTATCCACAGAGAGAGGGATGTTCTGTAATGAAAAAGCAATGAAAAGGGAGTTCATGCTTCAGGGCTTGTTCAATTCTTTGCTCCAGAGACTACCCAAGGGTGGTGAATAGGAAAAGGCAATAAGCAGTGGATGTTTGTGTTCTTCTTTGTGGACAAGAGCCTGGCAAACCATTGAGAAAGGGCAGGGTATGGCTACTAGCTGACGTAACCTAAAAATTATGAGATGCTCCAGGAAAAATTGTGGAATAACATAAAGTAGATGAAGGATGTAAGGAAAAAAGCTCCTGGTCTCTAAGCACTGTGAGCAAGAGTGCGAAGTCGACAGGAACAGAGCCTAGGAGCTAATGCTAACGATGGTTTCTGTGATGAACATCTCAGCCCGTCGTGACGGGGCAGACAACTTCAGTGTGAGTTTGGAATTTACAGCTCCCATGTAAACAGAGCTTCAGGAGAGATACCTCTGATTTTGCCTCTGAAGAGCAAAGAGGCTCAAAAAGTGAGTGCAGGAGGCATGGTCGAGCTCTGTTCTCCGCGCTGACCTGCCTCATGGGCAGAAACCGCAGATCTGAGTGTCACTAGCTAATAATGCAGGGTGTGGAGGGGAAGATATTTCTCATGTGTGTACACAGTGAAGTGTCTGACTGTCTTCGCAGACAGGCCCCAACAACCCCTCCCCAACAGCCAAGTTCTTCCTTAGATCGTTTGCCAAAGGAGGGGGGAGAGAGTCTGGAAATCAGCAAGGGAGGCACTTTCTGAGCAGCTCTAAGGGCACAACTCCCTCCCCTCTACCTGGAGAAAGCTGGAAACGGTGCAGGAGTGGGCTGTGTCCTTGGACTGTCAGGAGGTGGCTGCTATGGAGAAGCCACTGGTGAACGGAGACAAGTCTGTGCGACTCGGAGAACTGGAGAACTGGAATCTCCGCCGTGTTTGCTCTGGCTGGAGGACGGGTTCAGTCTCCCGGCAGCAGCATCTTGTCGCGTCAGCGCCAGGAGACGGGGCGCCCACTTGCCGCTCGCCCTCCCGGTGGCAGGGGCGCAGCAGCGTGGGGGCGGCTGGGATGGGCAGCTCCGAGGAACGGGCTTCTCCTCACTTCCATTTTCTCACCTTCACCCGGGGCATGCAGACGGGCAGAACTCATGGGCCGTCCGTGCTGCGGGCAGCGGTGGCACGGAGGAAGGGGAACGTCCGTGACAAAACCAGTCCAGAGCCCCCGGGCCAGTCCAGCCCCTCAGCCCTGGCGTGGGCGAAGGGCCCGGCCGCAGCCCTCAGCTCCCGACACCCAGGGACTGCCCCAACGTCACGCGGTGACAGCGGGTTCTTTTTTTATATGAAATTGCTTTCCTTTCATCTTTTGTTTCCTATTTAACTGCTGTGTCATAAAAACACACATTGCCCAAAATATCTATGATATTTTGATAATGCCACAAGGCAGCAATTAAAATCATGAAGCGTTAATTAAGACTTGAAACAACATATTAAAAATTCTAATACGTTATTTACGTGATCTCCCATTGAACACAACCACAAATGACTGCGTATTGTTTGTACCACGCTCTCTCTTAAAGGAAAGGCTGGCTATTAAAGCAGATTCTGCCTCTGTTCCGTGAGCACATGCACACTACGAGCCTATTTTTGATACGTTTCAAAATCAGAATGCCGGTTCTGTGGCGCAGCAGTCATTTCATGGCAGCACATTGGTGTTTAAACAGACAATATTGTCTTACTTCAGGAGAAGTTCTGGCTCCAGACATACATATCAGCAGACCTGGTAGATGAAAATACCTGAACAAAACCACTTCTCTCTTTATTTTAGCGTGTGTAAAAACTTTGCCCTGCTATCAGATTATCGGAGGAATGTTCCCTAAAATGAGATGAAAAGCAGCACCTGAATGTCTCTGTCTAAAGTGGTCTTTTTATGTCAGATGAACTCAGTGTAGCTTGAGAAGTCGAACCTTCTTTCTGGAATAAAATACCACTTTCTGAAACCTGCCTCAAGCTGCCGCTGCCTGTCTGCATAAGCCACCACCTGCAGCTCTCTCCTCAACGGGTTTCTTAAGGTCAGGACTTATTATTAATGCTTAAGGCAGGAGAGAATCAACATCTGTTTTCCACACCTCCCTCGCAATTTGCAGTAGCAATGCTTCGCTAACAAAATCCCCTGTTTTAATTACTCATTAATTAACTTCTGTTAGCAAAGTATTATTTGTTGTTTCTATAGCAACACAGGTGTGCCCAGGCTTTTCCAGGAGAAAAATCTAAAGCAAGGATGAATTCCAGCGAGGCACCTCCAGCATCCCCGCGCCGGGTGTCGCAGGGGCACGACCAGGGTGGGGAGCTGGGAGGAGCTGCGAGAGGGGTGACGGTCCCTGTGCCACCCAGGCCAGGACGTGGGTCCCTCAGAGGTGACCTGGGGAGCCCCAGGTGCTGCCTGCGGGTGTGTCTGTCCCTTCCCTTCACAGGCGCCTGCGCCCGAGCTGCTCAACGCCTGCCCTCCGCCAGCCCCGGGCGCGGAGCGTGGCTGGGGAGAGGCCCCTCGTGCTGTGCCGTGCCCCTCGTCCCGGCTGTGGGAGCGGACAGGGCGCAGGCTGTGGGGCTGCGGCTGGAATTGCCTCCGTCAGGAATTGCGCCCCGTTACCCACCCGCGGCCCATCCACGAGGCACCGTCAGTGCGTGCCGCGGCAGCGCCGGGGAGCCCTTCTCCTGCCCACAGCGCTCCTGGGTTGTGTGCACGTGTCCTCAGGTGGAATCTGAGCGGAGGTGAGATCCCTGTTGGGCAGCACTACGCTTCAGAACCAAAGCCCCAGGTCGGGGGATGCTGGGAGCGCTTTAAGCCGGTTTGGTGAGGGCTCGGCGCGAGGTGCAGGGGCAGCTGATGCTCCGCACGAGGTGCAGAGGACGGGGGATGCAGCCCTGGTGTGTGGCTGCAGCCCAGGACCTCGCCAGACCCTTCTACCTCAGCTTGTGGTGCAGGTGAGGCACCGCAGGGATCCTTTTTGGAAAAAAACCCCCTGAATTCTCACTTATCTCCCCATAAAACCCAGGCAGATTTTCTGGAACAGGGTTTTAAAACTGTGTGGCCAGCTCATTACACACGTTCAGTAACATTTCTCTGAATCATCCCATCGATTTAGCAGTCGGATTTATGAAGTAATAAATCAGTGGAATCCAGCCAAGAATGTGTCTGAACTGGCTTTCCAGGAACAGCCGGGCCAGCTGACGGCACCGCCAGCCGCTGCCTCAGGAGCAGCCACCAACATCCAGAGAGCCAGGAGTAACTCCCGGAGGAGTTTTAATCTTTTTGCTTGTCCAGACCATGCCCCCCCCCGACTCCCATCGCTTGTTTTCCTCACGCTTTAGCGGTGCCTTTGGAAGCGAGAAATAAACCAAGCTGGGTTTGTATTTCTGGAGGGGCATCAGCCCGCGTGTCCCTGCCACATCTGCAGCTCAGTTGTGTTTCACCACACAGGTTGTGATCGGGACCACACGGCGGCTGCTGAGGCCGAGCTGGGGCAGGGAGCGTTCGCAGGGTGCTGGCGGGGTCACCTGGGCTTTGTTCACTTTCTTGCTTGGACTCCCTGAGTTAAAAGCTTCAGCTCTGCTGTTGCTGGACATTGAAGCCGAGGAAGCAGCGCTTTGCCCCCACCCGAAAGTCTCAGCGACACATCTGAGGTGAAATAGAGACTCTCACCGGCCTCACCTCCCATCACCCACCCACTCGGTTCCCTCCAGACCTCCGCCCCCAGCAGCTGTCGGCACCGGCGCAGCGGGGTCTCGGGCAGCACAGCAGGGTCGGTGTAGGGGCCCCCCAGCCGCGTCGCGGAGATGGAGAACGTTAACTCCTTCCAGAGAGGAGCTTTGTCCCACAGCTCCCGGCGGGGGACAGTCTGGCTCCTCAGAGCAACAAGACAAGACCCTGGTTTGCACGAGCACGAAGAAAAGCTTTATTGGGTTTCTGAACGCGGCGCAGCGCTTAGGGAAGGGTGAGGGAAGCGCGGGTGTGATGAGAAGAGACGACGCTTCTCGTGATCTACGTAGCCAGAGCACATAAGCTGGAATCTTCTTTTGCTTTGCTCTGCGAGGTTTGCAGCAAACCACGCAGCCCCCTCAGTGGGCAGACTGGGTGATCTGCTCACGGGAGGAAATCACCTTCCCGTCCTGGACCTCCTCAAAGATCGTGCGGATTTGGCGGGTAGTTACAGGTGCTGCAATGGAGAAAGAAGGAGCCGTTATTTGCAGGGAAGGAGGGAGAAAGTGTCTTACAGTTTTTCAGGGGTAGATTTGTTATTACCGGCAAGTGCTCAGAAAGCCAGTACAACCACCACATTCCTCCCCCAAAATACTTTATTGTACGGCTTCAGTCTGCACAGACAATCTCCTGAAACAGGTGGTGGTGCATTGCAAGAGTGGTTTATGTCAATTCACATTTTGAAAACACAGTAATAAATTTAGTAAATTAGTAGAGAGAGGCCGTGCTAAGAAGGTGGCTAAGGATATGGCAGAGCCACGTGTGATCAGTGCTTCAGCCAGGACACGTTCTTACCTTCTTTCACAGACTGCGAGATGTAGTGGGAAGACATGCTACGGGAGGAGAAAAGAGACAGAGTGGTCAGAAATGCAAAAAGTGAGCAGTGTCTAAGACATAATCGTTATTTAAAACCCCGCCTTTTCTTCTTGTACCAGTATGTGATTAAAATGCCTCCTGGAAACTGCCTAGTGACAAATCTGGAAGGAGGACACTGGTGAGGGTGAGTGTGGCAGCGCGAGCAGCAATGGAACCCGCTCCGAGGGGGGGGCTGGATCCCAGGGATGCCGCAGTGCTGTGACACCCACTGGGCTCTGCTGGGCTAGGACTGAAAGGGGAGACCCTGCTGCATGCCCTGGGCCAGGAAACGGGCTCACAGCAGCCTCCAGCGCAGGCAGGTGGTTCCTTTTTTATTTCCTTCGCTATCACCCGTCTCCTCCTGAGCCGCCCTCCCCAGGGAGCCCCTCTACGTACTGGGCGTCCTCGCCCTCCAGGAGCCGGCGGTACGTGGCGATCTCCTGCTCCAGGCGGCATTTGACGTCCAGCAGGACCCTGTACTCGTGGTTCTGGCGCTCCATGTCGCAGCGCAGCTCGCCCAGCTGCTCCTCCACGCTGGTGATCAGCGCCTGCAGCTGGGCCAGCTGGGTGCCGTAGCGGGCTTCTGTGTCGGCCAAGGTGCCCTCCAGCGCCGCTTTCTGCGCCCAGAGGAGAGGGTCGGGCTCAGGGGGGCGGCGGCGTGGGGCTGGCAGCGCCCCTGCGTGCCCCGGCCCGCGCGGCTGCGAGCCCCCCGCCCCGCAGGGAGCCGGCCCCTCGTACCGTGCTGAGCTGGGACTGCAGGTCGATCTCCAGGCTCTGGATGGTGCGGCGCAGCTCTGTGATCTCCGTCTTGCCGCTCTGGAGCTGCTCCGTGTTGATGGCCACCTCCCGGTTCAGCTCTTCCGTCTGCGAGGAGGCAGAACCGTGCGTCACCGCCCCGGCGAGAGGCACAGCCCCGGTCCCGCGCCCCCCGGCACTGCCGGCTCCCCGGCTCACCTTGCTGAAGAACCACTGCTCGGCGTCCCTGCGGTTCTTGTCCGCCAGGCTCTCGTACTGCTCCCTCATCTCGGCCAGGATCTTGGTGAGGTCGATCCCGGGAGCAGCATCCATCTCCACGCTGATCTCTCCCCCCACCTGCCCGCGCAGGGCGTTCATCTCCTGCGGCAAAAGAGACACATCTTCACGCCCTGCAACCACCGGCGTGCAGAGATGTTCCTCTGGAGTTCTTCAGGAATGGGGGCATCCTGCAGCAGGTCTTTCTGGGGCAGATCAACGGGGAGCAAACTGGGGCCTGTGTGCCACAATCGGAGAGAAAATTATCCAGATTCTTAAGAAATCTCCATTTGAGTTGTTAATTCTTTAGGGAGTAACTCAGAGCCTGTGGCTGGCTTCGTTTCTCGGGAGACAGACCTTCCAGGCCTGAAGCTGCTGGGGTTGTTAATAAACCTCTGACAGCTACACTGGACGTTACTGAAATGACAAGTGGTGAGGGGTTATAGAGGCTCCGGAGAGGATGAGCTGTCAGCCAGAACGCAGCATCTCTGCTCCCCTACAGCACCTCTCATCTGCCCTCCCCGCAGTTCACAACTCAGCATAGTCTGAAAGGTTGGACCTGACCTCCTATTTCTGGGCTCAGGCTGGACTTTTTTGAGCCTGGCTCTGTGCTCACCTCCTCGTGGTTCTTCTTTAGATAAGCCAGCTCCTCCTTCAGGTTCTCGATCTGCATCTCCAGGTCAGCTCTGGCCAGGGTCAGCTCATCCAGGACCCTGCGCAGGCCGTTGATGTCGGACTCCACGCTCAGGCGCAGACTCTGCTCCGTCTCAAACCTGGGGACACAAGAACAGTCACAGAAGTAGCATGGGATGTTGCCCAGCCGGGCACAGAGCACCTCGGTTTGGTGTTCGCTTCCTCCACGCCGCTGCTGGCATCGTGGCAACACTGCACGACCCCGCTGGCGCGGGAGAACCCCCTGATGGCGAGTGCCAGTGCATGCAGGGGAGGGGCTGAGGACAGCGCCCATCTCAGTCCATAGCATCACCTTGCTCCCGACGGCACCGGGCCTTGTCACTGGGCCTGGGCTTTGCTGAGCTCTACACACACAGCCCAAGAGGCACAGGGCAAGTTCTCTGCACAGGAGAGGTCGTAACACAAAGGAACAAGCAACGGGAGTAAAATAGAGAAGTTTTGGATGGATGAGAAACAATCCCTAAGCCCCTGTAAGATTTAGATAACTATCTGCTTTGGAAATTGAACCTTCAGTTTGAAGGCTTTGTGTCCATGCTGCCTTTTTGGGGTTTGGATGGGATTTTCTCCTCATTGCATCAAATGTCTCTGCAGACTTTGTTCTGTTTTTCCAGGAAATGTGGCTTACTTGGTCCTGAAGTCATCAGCTGTCAGCCTGGCGTTGTCAATCTGCAGGAGGAGGTTGGCGTTGTCAACGGTGGCCACCAGGACCTGGAGAGGGGAGGACAAAGACAAAGCACTGAAGGAGCGTCAGGAACTCCTCTGGCTGCCCGAGGGGTGGGAGCACAAGGGAGACGGTCGGGACAGGAATAGTTCTGGGGAAGCTTGGGGCTTCCTTCGCAGAATCAGGACAAGTGAGCCACAGCTGAGAGTCACTGCGGGAAGGGGCCGATTGCTCTGTGACTTCCCTTCCCAAAAATCCGTCACTAAGTGTTTCAAAAGGAAGCTTGGAGCCACGTAAGATGTGTGAGATCGGAAGCGGGCGTTTGTTCCCACGCTTCGGGCAGGAGCTGATTGTGCAAGGGTCAGGCAGGACTCGCCTGCTCCCCCGTCCACGGCCCCCGGGGCTGCTCTGCCAGGACAGGTGGGCCAGGAGGGCGTTTGTGCTTGGCAAACCTTGTGCCCATTTGCTCTGGGATAGATTTAATTTCTTGACTGCAGAAAAGGAGCAAAATGCAGTGAGCAGGTGCCTAGAGCTTCTGATTTTTATATTACAAACCCAGGAGCAAATGATCCACGGGGAGAAGATTGGAGTCAGAGTTTGGGAAGACGTCGGTTACGGGGCCAAGGAGAGGGAGGGAAGGTGGATTCCCAGCAGCGTTTGCTGGCGCAGCCCCAGCTGTACCTGCCTGCCTTCCTGGTCACTGGGGTAATTCGTACGTAAGTGAGAGAAGACGACAGTCAACTCTTGAGTATTTCCTCCAAAATGGGCTGGTGGGAATCAAATCAGATCTGAGAGAAATCCCCCCCCGAGCTGCCTGGGACAGCGGGTTTGCATCAGGCCTGGCCCTGGGGCAGGGACTGCCAAAAGGAGCTGAAAAAGCCATTATTGGCCAATTCCATCTTTTTAGCATCTAAACCACATCAATAGGGAGGAGCTGAAACAAGTTTGCAGACTCTCTGTATGTTTACCAATACGACGTCAATGTTTCAGGCTTTGTGCACACCTACACTTGCCCTGCACATTCATTTAAACTCCCCGAACAGGCATTATCAAGGCAGGGCTCTTATTCTTCAGTTTTGCATTACATCCTTTTACAGCTGCTTCTTCCAGTGCAAACTGCCATCTCTTCCATCTGGAGGATGAAGTCAAAAGCTGACATTGAGGCATCTCTGAATTTCCGGCCCGGTGCTCTGCGCGTGCATCCCAGATGCTTTTTTACCACATAGTTAGTGCTTACTAATTGCAGAGGGAGCAGTCCGTGTTTCTGCCTCCTCTCTGGTAACAAGACACCCCGATGTGTTAATGGCAGCATCCTACCTTGTTCCTGAGCTCCTCGATGGTCCTGTAGTAGGGGCTGTAGTCGCGGTCTGGACCAGGTCCCTGCTTCTTGTACCATTCCCTGATCTTGACCTCCAGGTCCGTGTTGGCCTCCTCCAGGGCACGCACTTTGTCCAGGTAGGCAGCCAGGCGGTCGTTGAGGTTCTGCATCGTCTCCTTTTCGCCAGCCGGGAGGATGCCATCGCCGCCCCCAAAGCCGCCCCCAAAGCCGCCCCCAAAGCCGGCCCCATAGCTGGCCCCATAGCTGGCCCCATAGCTGCCCCCAAAGGCACCGCCGAGGCCCCCTCCTACGCTGCTGCAGTAGCTGCCGCCATAGCCACTGCCGAGCCCCGAGACAATGCGGGAAGAGACAGAGTAGCTGCCAGAGGCTCCGTGGACGCTGGGGGCTCTGTACCCTGCGCCCCCCACGCGCACGGAGGAAAGCCTGCTGGAGCCCCCGCCCAGGCCACCGAGTCCCTTGAGGGAGGTGGAGGAGGAGTATTGCCTGACAGTGGTGGTGCTCATGGCGAAGGCTGGCGGGGCTGGAGGGCTGGCGAGAGACACCCGGCTCGGCAGCGCAGGCAGCGAGTGCTCGCTTCCCCCTGCCTTGAGCCCTTTATAGCCCGGGCGGGAGGCGTTGCCGGCGCTTTTCGTCACCCCTGACAGCCAGAGCCAAATTCCAGAATCATCATTTTTCTCTCCCCGATTTCAGGTCTTTTGTCACATCCCACTAGAAGCACCACGGCACACTGGGGATCTTCTCCTTCCGCTTTAGTTCCCGGCACCCCGCGTGATTCAGACCCAGCTCCTTGCTCGTGGCTACGTTTTACATTTCACTGTTGCACCTGAGACGCGGAGCCGCTCACTCCAGCTCCACCCCGCTGCTCCTCCATGAAGTAACACAAGTGAATCCTCTCTGATATGCCAAGTTGCCCGCAAGTGTCTTATATCATTAAAAACTACAAATATATTTATTTGGTTTTTTAAAGAGTCTAAAGCCAGCGAAAGCTGCTGACTTAAGAGCTCTGCACATCCATAATCTTTATATGGGCCGACCCAAAGGCAGATGGAAACTTTCCTGTCAGGATCTCTGTCCCGGGACAAGCACAGACCTGGCGGTGTTTGTGTGCTGGTACCGTATTTGGCAGAAATCTTGTAGCTCAGAAGAGAAGAAGCTCCAGTAATTTCTGCTCGCGTACTGGCTTAGGGTGAATCTCTGCAGAGACTGCAAAGTCCCTACGACAGGGGGGTTTCGGGCAGTTTAAAAGGCAGATGCTTCCCAGCGGCACCTGCTTTGCTGCGTCTCCTCTCACAAAGGCCACAGAAGCAGTCTGGGACTTCTAAAAGATTTGTAGAACCTAAAAAGTCCTGTGCCACGCTTCCTTCTATCTCATTGCTGTGGCAAGTTTTAACGCTTAAATAGTCTAGATCAGAGAGAAAGGATTTGAAGCTGCGTTGGACACCCAGCGCCAGGACACGTCTCGTGCAGCTTCTGATGGGAAGAGTGTGCTCGATCCCCTCGGTGCTCGTGCCTGTGATGCTTTTTCTGCAGATCTGCAGCTGCCAGACACGACGCTGACGTAACACACCAGGCCCAGCAGCGCCCGCATCCGAAGTGCTGATGGGCAAAGTGCAACAGGGGCAGGGACGCCGCGACCACCGGCGCAGCAGCGGGTCGGAGCGGGGCGAGGAGAGGAGCTGCCCGGAGGAGAAGCCCCGCAGCCCCGATAGCCACGCCTGCCTCAGCTATTAAGGGATTGGGTGTAGTGATTATAGTGATGCAGCTGGACAGGTATTAGCGTGAAAAAAAGCGGCAGAGAACCAGGAAAGGAGACACTGCACTGTTTTATTCTTTGTTGGGAAAAAAAAAAAAAAAAAATCCCTTTACTGATGTGGCGCCAGCTCTTGCAGTACACAGTGGAAAATCGCACGCCCAACCTGCTGGGCTGCCTGGCTCCAGCGATGTCATTCTCTGCTAAGAGAAGTTATTTTTTCTTTTAGGAGAGGTGCCTGTGAGGTAGTGAGGGATTAGGGACCCTTTTGTGCTTTCTCTCCTTCCTTCCCAGGGCCCCTCTGGCTGTTTTCGTATTCTAATGCAGGCGGCTGATGCTGGAGCTGTGAGGATGTTCCCAGAGCCTCACCCTTGGTAATTCACGGTGTCTCCTTTCTTTCATCTGCTCCCTGAAGGACACAATAACAACAACGCTTTATCTGCGCCACTGTTAGATCTCAAGGACTTAACATGGAGTCATGTTCTCTTTCTTCAGCAGCCCCAGGAGCGGTGGTGTGATTCTTCTGGGAGGCCACCCAGGAAGCAGCTTAACCAGAAAGAGACTCCCAGTGCTCCCAGTCCGGGGCTCTAGTCCCAGGCAGAGCTGCCTCCAAACCCATCGGCTTCAGCTTTGGATCTCTGACTCCCCGAGCTGCAGAATCTGGGGATTTGGGACGCACACGTGCCCCGTCCCTCGGAGAGCTGGGGGAAGGAGGGGGCCTGGGAGCAACGCGCCGTGCAGGCAGCTGTGCTCCGCGTGCCGCGCGGGCCTGCGGCAGCCTGGCAGCACCAGGAGCCGGGCGGCCCCTGGCCCGCTGCCCTCCGCGGCGGGGGGTACGGGGTTGCCCAACAGCCTCGTGTGGGAGCTGTGCTCAGGAGCCATCCCTCGGCCACCCCTGCTCTGAGCTCTTCCAGACGTGCTCGATTTGCTCGTGTCTGCTCTAGCAAACACCCTCGTGCTCCCAGCAGTTCCCGTGTTGGCCGTGAGCCCCTCATGTGGGCCAAAATCTGTGCTGCGAGTTCCGTGCCCCCGCTCGGGTCGCCCTCACGTTTTAGGCCAAGCTACGAGTCAGCCTGAAGATGACAACAGCCTTAAAGCGAGACAAAGCCCTGCACAGCCCCACAGGCAGGGAATACCTGGATTTAGGGCTTTTCTTTCCGCATTATCACGACCTCAGCCCATGTTTAAGCTCTTTTATTACAGCTGGCACAGGAGCCGAGGAGGAGATCTGGAGATCGTCCTGCAGTATCAGCTTTTTCTGGTCTTTTCTGATCAACGCTCTCGCCAGTCCCCTGCTGCCCTGACCTCTGCCTGAGCTCCCGAACACTAATCCCCAAACCAGCCCCACTCTCACATGAGAAACCCTTCGCACAAAGTTCGCCTTGCGCCGGCTCCGTCGACAGGGCGTGATTGTACAGAGAACCGTGTTTTATGTTACCAGAAGAATTCGGTCTCCCAGGCTCTCCTGAAACACTCACCCACAATAAATTCCCTTGAGATAAAAAAAAGAAAACACATCATAATGTTCAGGAGATGGTATCGGAGTCTGTTCCAGCAAGAAGCATGCCGGAGATGCTATCTCTCCCTCAGGTGTGCTGCAGGGGGAGAGAAAGAACCGAGCTCCTGGGGTTGGGGTTCGCACGGGAGGGAGGTGAAATTACATGTTGGGAGGGGACAAGCAGCGCACCGGAGGGGGGGTGAGGGCTGGTGTGAAAAGGCCAGGGTCCGTGTGTTGCATTTGCCTCAAACAATAGCACTTAATTGTGCTTTTAATGCTATGAATAAGAGCTAATTAGGAGTCATTGGGTTTCGCCTGTGGGCCAGCTCCTCTCCGGTGCCTTTCCCAGCCTCGCACAGCTCGGAGGAGCCCTGGGAGAGGTGTCTGCTGCGTGTGAGGAATGGCAGGGACGGGCTGTACCCTCGCTGACAGGTTTGCTCTGTCAGTCTGAACAACACCAAAATGGGTAACAAATATATCAAGGCGTGGAGTGAAATACGCCGTCTTCGTCTCTATCTATCTCACCTGCTGATTCTTTATCATCTGCTGGGACGTGTCCTGACAGACCCCCCCTGCCATTATCGGGAAAAAAAAGCGCGATCCCAGATCTGTTACCAGGAAAGGAAACTTCACGGTGTGTGTGCAATGGAAACTCCCTCCAGGCAGGCTGGGGGCACGGCGCCACCAGCCAGCGAGCCCAGCCGAGGCCGGCCCCGGCCACGGGGTGATGGGTGACACCCACCCTGTTGGGCGCCCTCCTGCCACCCGCCGTGCTGCCGGACGGAGGAGCCACAGGCAGGGCCTCGTCCCTGCGGGAGGGCAGGAGGCAGCCGTGGAGGAAGCTGAGGACGGTGACCCCAGTGTCCGTCTCCGGGCTCCAGACCGGGTCCTGCCTGTGGTGAAGCCGGACCGTGCTCTGCCCGGTGGAGGCCCCAGGGCCACAGCGGGCTCTCGAGCAGCCCCTGCCCCGCTTGGTGAGCGTGGGAGAGGGTGATGCTCCCCCACGTCGGGCCGTGCCCCAGGCGCTTGGCAGGGCAGCGGGTGAGGGCCCGGCCCTGCGTCACTTGATGCTTCACAAACCGCCTCCGCCAGCAGCTCCTTGCTGGAGCACAGACCCGCTCCCCGGCCCGGACCCGCGGGCCCGTCTGTGCCCGGGTGTGCCCAGGAGCTGCCCGGAGGGGGTGACTCCCAGGGAATCCCCCGCGAGCGCTGCTCGGCCCGGGCCGGGCGGTGCAGCCCCCGCTCTGCGGGGCCCACAGACCGCTCTGGCACTCGACGGTCTTTCAACAGATTGTTTGAGCTCTTCCCCCAGTCCGGCCGCAGTTTTTCGCCCTCGCTGCGACCGTCCATCCTGCTGTGAGCTCACCCCGCCCAGGGCCGGCCCAGCGCCGCGCTTCTGCCGCAGAGACGCTGAACCACGTTTGGTCTCGGCTCCGAGGCCCGGCTCAGCCCTTCTGTCCCTGCGTGGGGACGAGGAACCCGCCGCAGCGAGCGCAGGGCTGGAGCAGCTCGGGTCCCTCCTGCCCCGAGGGGGCTCCCCAGGGCCATCCCGGCTCCTGCCGCTGGGGCTCAGGCCAGCGACAACCCGCGGAGCCGTGGGCCAGAGACGGGATCCCCGTCCGCGGCCCAAGGGATGAGCCGCTCGTCACATCGTCCCCGTGAGCGTCTCTGAGCCGCAGCCAGGGGCATGACCAGAGTCATTCCGGCTGGCAAGGGAGGACACACGGACAGCAAATCAATGCTTGTTTTGCTCTAGACTCAAGAAAAATTTTTGTGTCTGGGCAGATGCAAACTCCCAAGCTGTCACGAACCGCCTTAGCTCTGTCTCCAGAGCAAACGCCGACCTTTGAAGTTTCCCACGTAATTTTTTCAGCGTCTGCCTCCCCGATAGCAAACAGCTCTCGTGCTTCCTCATGCCTCATTCCGCCAGCGTGGAAACACGCTCACAGCCCGGCTGTCGGTTCCTCTCCCCTGGCTGAGCCCGGCAGAGCAGGCAGGGAGCTGCCCGCGTTCCCATGCGGCTGCGGGCGACCAACAGCGGCTCCCGCGTTCGTTCTGGGCCCCCGCCCGCTGCACCTACAGTGGCTCCAGGCCACAGACGGGAACCCGCCTTGGGGACACCCGTGACGCTGGCAGCAGGGTGAGGCAGGTGCCGGCATCAGCCGGGGGCCCTCGTGCTCACAGAAGGGCAGGAATCGCGTTTTTCTGCCTCTCCGGGGTGCAGGCAGTTACACCAGCGGACCCCGGGAGGATGTGCCCGACGTGTTGGTGGTGACGGGGGCTCTGCCGGCCCCTGACCCCTCTGTGACGGCCTCTGCCGACATCCAGTGCCCTCCCGCTTCCAGGGCTTGTCCTGGCTCTGCGCAGCCCCCCCGCACGCAGCCCCGATGCCACAGGGCGCGAGCGATGGAAACGGCCCCCTCGGTCGGTGCTTTTCTTGCGCTGCCCCCAGGGGAAGCCCCTGTCCCCGGTGGGGGGGAGAAGGGCTTTGCTGGTTCCCCCCCCCGCGACCTCCCCTCCTGCCGCTGCTCCAGGCCCGACGGCTGCCGTGGCCGGTGCCCGGGAGGGGGCCGCGGGCTCCGGGTCACCCCGCGCAGGTCGGGGAGCGCTCCCGGGGGCCCTGCGGGCGCGGGGCAGGGCAGGGGCTGCCCAGGCACCAACCAGAGCGCCGGGGCGATGGCGCAGAGCAGCCCCCACGGCCCGGCCGCGCTGTCATCGCGCGGATGCTCGTTACCCGCCCTTGGCTGGCAATTCTCCGACATCATCAACGAGCCCGCCGCCGCCGCCGGTGCTGCAGGGCCACGCGGTCCCCAGACACAAACCACCCCCATCACCCCCGGGCGCCCCCCGAGGCCCGGAGCCCCCCGGCCCCCCCGTGGCTCTGCCAGGCCCCGCTGCACCCCGCTCGCCCTCGCGCCCCGGAGCCGCAGCCCCAGCCCGGGGCTCGGATGATTTTCCGCGGGAGTTCCAAGCGCGGAGCCGAGGCCGGTGTCTGGCGCGAGGCAGCGACGTGCCCAGGCCGGGCTCAGCGCCGGCGCCCGCAGCCTCCCGACACGCAGCAGCCGTTGGGCGCCGCAGCCTGGAATCGGCTCGTTTTGCCTCAGTTTTCTTTTTACCCCAAATCGCTGTGCTCCGCGCTCCGCCGCCACGGCAGGGAGAGGGAAACGGGAGTGAGCAAACCCCGGGCCCGTTTCAGGGAGCCGCACCGGGCCCCCACAACTGGGACCAGCTGGGGTGGCGGGGGGGGGCGGGCCGGGGCAGAGACACAGACACACACACACACACAGACACACACACACACAGACACACAGAGACACACAGAGACACACAGAGACACACACACACACACACACACACACACACACAGACACACAGAGACACACAGAGACACACACAGACACACACAGACACACACAGACACACACACACACACACAGACACACAGACACACACACACACAGACACACACACACACACACAGACACAGACACACAGACACACACACACAGACACACACACACACAGAGACACACAGACACACAGACACACACACACAGAGACACACAGAGACACACACAGACACACAGACACACAGACACACAGACACACACAGACACACACAGACACACACAGACACACAGACACACACACACACACACACACACACAGACACAGACACACACACACACACAGACACACACACACACAGAGACACACAGACACACAGACACACACACACAGAGACACACACAGACACACAGACACACACACACACACACAGACACACACAGACACACACACAGACACACACACACACACACAGACACACACAGACACACACACACACACACAGACACACACAGACACACACACACACAGACACACACACACACACACAGACACACACACACACACACACAGACACACACACACACACACACACACAGACACACACACACACACACACACACACACCCCGGGGCCGTGGGTGGGTGACGGGACCCGCATTGGGCCGAGCCCCGGGGGCTGCGTGGGGAGGGGGGGGGTTACACGGGAGTTACACGAGGGTTACACGGGGGGGTCACACGGGGGGGTCACACGGGGGGGTCACACGAGGGTCACACGGGGGGGTCACACGGGGGGGTCACACGGGGGGGTCACACGAGGGTCACACGGGGGGGTCACACGGGGGGGTCACACGGGGGGGTCACACGAGGGTCACACGGGGGGGTCACACGGGGGGGTCACACGGGGGGGTCACACGGGGGGGTCACACGGGGGGGTTCCCGGGTTCCCCGGTCCCGCCGCGCCGGGCGGTGCCATCGCTGCCCACGGGCGCCCCCTGGTGGCGGCGGGACGGGACGGAGCGCGGGGTCCCGGGGTGTGCAGGGACTGCGGGGGGGCGCAGGGGAGTTCTGCGGGATGCAGGAGGTGCTGGGGGGTGCTGGGGGGGGCCCAGTGCGGGCGGCCGTTCCCTGCCCGGTCCTGCCAGTGCTGCTCCCGCTCCTGCAGCCGGGGGCCCCGGGGTCCTGCCCCGCCGCCCCCCGCCGCGCTGAGCCCGGTGCAGGCAGAGCTGGGCCCTCGCCCTGCCTGGGCGGGGAGGGGAGGAGGTGGGCGAGCGTGAGCACGTGTGTCAGGGTGTGCACACGCGTGTGCGCGCGCCTCCCCAGTCGCTCTGACTCGGTTCCACCACCGGCTGCTCCCCCACCGCCATGCTGGCGGGGAGCGGCCTCGGGCGGCCCGGCTGCGACGGGGTCTGGGCGGCCGCTGCCTCTGCCCCGCTGCACCCGACGGCCTCGGCCACGTGCCCGTTACTGACCCCCAACGCCCGGCGCCAGCGCGCGGGGCCCGGCGGTGGCGTGCGGGAGCAGCGCAGGGCTCGGGCCCAAGCGGTTCCCTCCGGGGCTGCCCCGGGCCCGAGCCGCCGTGCTGGCACCCTGAGGCAGCCCCGGCTCCAGCCGCACGGCGGCACAGGCCTCCCCCGCGACGGGCCGGACGCTGTCAGCCCCACGCGGCGGCCTTGTCTGTGACAGCGCCATGAGCCGAGGCCCTCTGGCATCTGCTGGCACCCAGCTCCCAGAAATAGGTCCGCTGGCCCAGCGGCAACGTCCCGGGGACGGTGCGTGCAGAGCCGGTCAGGGTGAGGGGTGTTCGGGGCGAGGGCCAGGCCGGGCTGCAGCCCAGCCTGTGTCCTGCGTGGCCGGACCCCTCCCACAGAGCCGGGGAGGCACCGACCTCGGGGGTCTGCTGAGCCCCCGGGGCTGGGACACTGGCGTGGGGAAGGCTCCGTCCCCAGGGTGGGGACAGGGAGGGCAGCGTGTGGGTGTCCGGTCACCCCATGGGACGTCCAGGCTGGAGGACACGGGGTGTCCCCACGCCTGCAGGAGCCCACCGGGGTGCACCCACCCAGCACCCCAGCTGTGGGTGCTGCCTGGCCCCGGCAGCCCCCATGAGTCAGCGGGCGCGTCCCCGGGGCAGGAGGGGACGTGCGCGGCGGGGACGGGCGCCTGCGTCATCCCCTCTTGCTCCCACGCCGGCGGCTGGGGCGGCCCAGCTCCAAGCTGCAGCTTGTCTGACAGTAATTACAGGGGAGGTGAGGACTTCAGAGGATTTACATTCCTCTCGGGCCACACCTGGGAAACAACTTTCACCATCAGCCAGTTCCCGAGAAATAACTTTCCGCCTGCGCGGCCCAGACCCAGCCCAGCCCAGGGAGCCCGGCGGGCTCAGGGGATGGGGAGGGGGCTCCGTCAGCTCCATCTCGGTTTGCCCCGGGTGCTGCTGCCCCCGGAGCTCCCGCAGGCTCTGGCCAGGGCCGGTGCCCCCGTTCCCCGTGCGGGTGCGGTGCAGCTCAGCGCCTGGCACAGCTGGGGGCCGACAACGCTCCCCCAGGGGCTCAAAGCCTCTGGGTGGGGGGGACTGGAAATTGGGGGGGGGTTGCAGCAACGTCCCCAGGAGCCTCATGAGTGGCCAGCCAGGCCCTTCACCTTCCCTCCGGCTGGGGTCGGCTCGCCGGGGGCTGCCCAGGACACGGGGCTGTTGTGAGGGACGGGGGGGACGCGCTGTCTGCTCAGGGTGCTCCCGGCTGCCACAGCCGGGACACAGCCAGTGGTCCCCGAATTCCAGCCGGGGCTGGGCCCGCCGAGCCCCTTCGGACACATCCTGTCCCTCCCGGCTGCTAAACCAGTGGGGAAGGACCCAAATCCCTCCCGTCCCCTGTGCCCTCCCCTGTCCCCTGTGAGCACGGAGAGACACAGGCAGCCAGTTCCCCGGGGCCAGTTTTGCTGCACAGCCCTTGCCAGAGCCGCCTGCTTCATCCTCCTCCAGCCCCCGCCGTGCTGCCCACCCTGTGCCGGTGACCCGGCACCGAGACTACCGTGGGATCGCTGGGACGCCGGGACGGCCGCTGGCGCGGCCGTGTGTGCTGCAGCAGCCCGAGCTGAGCACCAGCAAAAGCTGTTGCAGGAGTGTGAGTGTTACTGCAGCAAGGCTCCGGGCCCAGCACCGCTCGCTGGCGAGAGCAGGGACGTGGCTGACAGTGGCCCGGCCGTGGCCCACAGCGCGGAGCCAGCACCGCCACCGGGCACCCAGCCCTCGCGTCCTGCAGCACGGGCCTGGGGCCCCGCGCACCGTCTGTGGGCCCCACGGCACGGGGCTGCCCACGCTCACACTGCGGTGCCCGGCTTGCACGTCCCGTCCCCCCCCGTGTCCCTCCCTCTGCAGACGGGGCGCCGGGACCCCCAACAACCACCCTGCCGGGGTTCGGAGCGGCGCCTTCGCAGGGTCCTGGCGCTGCAGCCCGGCGAGGGGAGACAGGCCCCATTTTGGCCTCCACCACCTCCCGGGAGCTGCTGGGAACGGGCGGCGTCAGCACAGCGCCAAGTCCCAGGTGTGTTGCAAGCGGGAGGGAGCGGGTGGTTTCCTTATTGGGCAGCGGGCGAGGCGGCACACCCGGCTGCCAGGGCGCTGACGGGCGATGGGAACGCGCGGGCAGGCCCCCGCCTCGCTAATCACCGCCCGGCGCTGGGCGTGGGGGCAAGTGGCGGCAGGGCCGCGGCAGCGTGGCCGTGTCAGCTGAAACAACGCCCGGCGGCCGCACCTGCAGCTCAGCCCCTCGCCCGCCAGCCCCGGGGGGGCTCCTGACCGGGGGGGTTGTGCTGGGGGCCCTGGGCAGCCGCTGTCCCCTGGGCTGTGTTCGCGTCCAGGCTCAGAAGGGCAGGGGGAGGCTGCGGGGGGTGTTTATTCCTGCTCCTGGTTACAGAGCAAAAGCGAAGCCTGAAGTTCAGCCTGAGCCTGTCCTGGAGCGGGAGGGCGATGGGGGACCAGGGAGCAGGGCAGCGTCTCCGCCGCCGACCTCAGCCCCACGGGGCTTCACCCAAACCCGGCCCCAGCCCGGCGAGAACCCGCTGCCGGGGCCACGGGGCCAACACCAGCCCCAGCCCGACCCGGGGCTCCCCTGCGCCCCCGAAACCTGCTCGGCCCCGCGCCAGACCAGCTGCCGTGGCTCTGCCTCTGCGCTGAGCCCGTGGCACGAGCGCAGCAAATTCTGCAGCGGAGCCGCCTGCGGAAAGGCAACGGCTCCATCCTGACCCGGTTCTCCAGGGGAGCCCCGCGCCGCGGCTGAGCAGGGTGGCTGTCGGGAAGCGCCGTTACGGCAGTGCCTGTGCGGGGGCTGCGGCAAACCCCCCCGCAGAGAGAGGGGCTTCGGGGACCGGTGCAGATGGAGCAGCCAGGAGGTCCCAGCCCTCGGCGCTGCCTGCGGATGCCTCGGGGTGGGGAAATCTGGGGAGATTCGGGGTCCCCTGAGGAGGGCACAGCCCTGGTGTCATCTCTGGGTGCTGCTGCAGGGTCAGGCCCAGCAGGTCTGGAGGCAGACGGGTGCTTGGCTCCCTGACATCTCATAACCAAGCGAAGGGGCTGTGGCCGAGCTGTTTGCCAGCTGCACCCCCAGGCACAGCCACCGAGGGTCCCCTGTCCCCCGGCCCGGCCGGCGCACCCCGGCTGCCGAGACGAGGGGCCCGAGCAGCTCTGTGCTGCCTGTCACCAGGGCACAAGCTAAACACGCTGCTCCTGCAGCCTCGGGGGGCCAGGAGAGCCCCGGGCAGCGCGAGCGGGCACGGCAGGACCCGGCAAAGACGAGCTGTGGCTCCGCAGCCGCGACGCCCTAAAGGACCTCGGGTACCCCGGGTCCCTGCAAGGGTCCCTCTGCCACCGCAACCTGTGCTCTCTGCAGCCCGGCTGTGCCACGGAGCTCCCCGTTCCCCCGTGCAGGTCTGGGCTGTGGGAGCCGGGACCGCGGGACCCCAGAGGTGCCGGCTCCCGGCTGCCGCGGCCAAGTGTTTTGTAAGAGGCAAATCTGTGCAGCGCCGGGCGTCGTGCCGGGCCGGGGCGGCCGGGCTGGGCTCTGCCAGCCGTGGGCAATAGGGAGGGCTGGCTGGCGGCCAGTGTTTGGCCCTGAGGGAGGAGATGTGTGTAGGCAGGGATGAGTGTGCCCGGCCGCGGGGCAGGGCAGGGGCAGGGCTGAGGCTGGGGGTGCGTGGGGACGGGCTCACACCCCTCTCAGGTTTTGCCTTGTAAGTGAAATACGAACTGGAGCGAGGCAGATGCTGACCAAGGTGTCTGCCCTGCCCTGCCCCTTCTCTCTGCTCAGGTCAGCAGAGCCGGCGCAGCCGGGCCCTGCCTTGCACTCGCCATTTCTGCTGCTGTTACCCCAAATACCGCCTGTCCCTTTGCCCCTGGGTCAGCGGGAAGGGGACTCGGCCCGGTGTCCTCTCCCTGTCGCACAGGGCAGGGGAGGACGCCCGAGCCGTTTGCAGGCTGGGCTGGTTCCTCCCTTGGCCGGAGCAGGAGGGTGACCCCAGCCTGGCTGGGATGCAGGGGCGGAGCAGGGCAGCAGCAGCGCCGTGGGGAGGGAAGGGGCTGCTCCTCGCGTGGGCCCTGGAGCCCCCCGACACGTGGGGAGAGCTGCAGGGCAAGGCTCTGCCCCTCTGCCCTTGCCACATCACGGGGGACTCCACTTCGCTGCCCGTTGTGCATCGGCAGCACGGGGCTGTGCGGGGGGGCTGCGGGAGGAGGGTCCCGCCGCTCTTCCCAGTGCATTCAGGGCACCCCCACACCCGGGCACCCAGCGTGGCAGGAAAGGGCCCAGACCGGGCTGTCCCGTGTCACAGACATGACCAGTGCTGGTGCTGGTGCTCGGGCTGAGCTCCCACACGCCAGGAGCTCAGCAGGGCCCTGCCCGGCCCACAAGATTTCCAGCAAAGGCCCTTGCCAGGGTCTCTGCGTGGCCCAAATTCTCTCCCTGACACGGAGCAGGGAGCTCCCTCCGGCTCGGGGGAAGCTGCCTGGCTCAGTCAGAGCGGAGGGGGCAGCTGTGAGCAGGGGGGCTGCAAGGCAGGACTGTGCCATTGCCCCTGCCCGGCTGAAGGGCAGAGCAGCGAGAGGCGAGTGACGTCCCGGCTGAGCCCCCATGTCCCCGGCTGAGCCCCCGTGTCCCCAGGTGAGCCCCCATGTCCCCAGCTGAGCCCCCCTGTCCCCAGCTGAGCCCCCATGTCCCCAGCTGAGCCCCCGTGTCCCCGCTGCTCCTCTGCCGCACTGGCCAGCCCCCCCCAGCGCAGTGAGGGCGCCGGGCCGGCACCTTCGCCCCTTCCCGTGGTGCCCAGCAGCGTGGCCCAGGTGCCATGAACTGCAGGAGAACAGGACGTGCCTGGCAAGAGCACGTCTGCTGGCGTGTGCGAACAGGCTGCGCCGGGCCCGACGCGCAGAGCTGCCGCACAGGGGCCATCCGTCCCCCCGCCCCGGCACGGCCCGATGCCGAGGCTCTGAGTCAGCCCCACGCTGGCTGCGCCTGGTGCCGGCAGCGCCGCGCTCCCGTCCTCCATCAGGAGAGACTGAACGCAAAAATCTGTCACGGCTCTCCCTGCCCCGGCTCCTCGAGCTGCCCTCGCTGCAGAAAACCCCTCGGACCTGCTGCCAGTCACTGAGCCACGGGGCCAGCCACAGGGGGGACCCAGAGGTGTCACTGGGGATGGCCCATGCGCAGGGGTCACCGTCCTGCTCCCCACCAGGCACCCGCAGAGCTGCTGGGGACGGTGGGACGTGCGGGCAGGGTCTGCGCTGCCCAGGAGCCCCCCCAGCCCCGCGGGCAGAGCGAGGCTGGGCAGGAGAGCAGGCAGGGCACTGCCCGGGGGAGCTGCGCCCACCCTTCCCAGCCCCCGCCAGGTTGCTCCAGGCTGATGCCGAGCCCCCAGGTGAGGGATGGGGCTGTCTGGGTCCCGGTGACCCCCCCAAGGTGACATTTATTCGATGTGAGCACCGAGCAGGGTGTGCACGGGGGCCTCAACCTCGGCCGGGGGGAATGGGTGCAGGCCAGGCCTCATCCTGGCCCATGGGAACAACGCAGGACCTGCTGCAGCACCCCTTCTCTGCAGGAAACCCGGGGGGGTCCCCGAGCCCCTGGAAACCCTCCCTGTGACAGCCCCCCAGCACCTCTGCACCTGCCCGCAGGCGCTGGGCCCAAGCCTGGAGGGACGGCGCAGCTGGGGCTGCAGCCCCCCACCCCGCTGGGGCTCCCCCAGGGCCCCCCAAGGCTTGTGCACAAGTGCAGGCAGGGAGAGGCTGAGCCGGGCTGTCGGCTGGGCTGGGCTGGGCTGAGCTGGGCTGGGCTGGGCTGGGCTGAGCCCCAGTGCTCAGACCTCGCCTGGCACCTCGCGGAGAGGAGAGGTTTCACAGCTGGCGCTGGGAAAGGCCAAGGGGGAGCGCTGGGGAGGCCCTTGGCAGGGGACGGGAGGGCGAATAAACACCATTAGGGAGCAGAACTGCACCCCAGGGGCGAGGGGCAGGGGAGGGGGCTGTGCCGGGACACGCTGGGGCAGCACCTGAACCCCTCTGACCGTCCGGGCAAGAGCGCGGGCAGCGCCGCCAGCCTCGGAGCCTCCCGCAGGCCACGGCCCCACCGCGGGCGGGCAGAGATCCCTTCGCTTGCCCCTCACCTAAACACCTCCCGGGTCTGCAGACCCCAGGGGGTGAAGCGCCGGGAGTAGCTGTGTCGGGGAGGGAACGTGGCGCTCGAGCAAACAGCCCGAGATCCCTGCGCTGCCTCTGGCCAGGCCTCGGCTCTTCCCGGGAGAGGTTAATCACCAGGGCTGGCGTCTGGCAGCGCTGCCTGCGCTGATTAATGGGATCAAACGCTGCACATCACAAAGCCAGCTCATCCTGAATCCAGGTCTGTGCAGTCACCCCGAGGTTGCAGGAAGGATGTCAGAAAAGCTGGTTTCTAGGAATGTCCCAGCCCGGAGGCATTTCTGAGCTGCGGGAGAAGCAGTAAAGCAAAATGCCGGGACGATTCCTTCCTCTCTGCCACGCTTGCCCGGTGTATCAGAGGGGCACCAAGGCCCCCAGCTCAGAGCACAGGGTGAAATGGCCTTGTGGGACTCAGAAGAGAGAGACCCGCAGTAAGCCAGGGCTCGTTGCCCCCCAGGAGCCCCGTGAGCCCCCAGAACCGCTGCTGCAGGACCCCGGCTCTCTGGGTTGAGCTGCTTCACCCCAGGGTCGCCGGCCCTGTCCACGTTTCCCCCCTGAAATCCTGGGGTCTAGCAGGAGCACCGACACCAGGCAGCCCCTGCCCTCGCCCCCAGCACGTTTCCTCGCTCAGGGGCCGCGTGTGCCCTCGCTGCCGAGGGACAAGATGGTTCCCAGGAGCCACCTCCAGCCCAAAGCACGACGGCAGAGCCCTCGACCGAGGAGCAGTGACGCAGGTGTCACAGGACAATGACTGCTCTGGGCCCTCTGCTCCTCCTGCTGACCAGAACCAAACCTGGCAGCTCAGCAGCCGCTGCCAGGGCCCCACGCACTGGGATTTTCCCGTGCACAGAGCCAGAGTTCTTTGCCAGGCACTGGCCATAAATGAAGCTGCAGCAGCTCCGTGCTACCTGCCGGGATGCTCTTGCAAAGGAGATCAGGATTGCCACCTCGTGGGCAGCCCGGGAGGAGGCAGCTCCTCGGGAGGGCAGGGACGCAGAGGCAGGTCGGGACCGAGCACCCAAAGATGGACTGAGGTGAGGAAGGTGCAAGGGGCTCAGCCCCAGCGCCCCACTGAAGCCACCCGAGAGCGCAGGGGCCTGCCCTGAAGGACAAAAAATTGACGTTAAGATTTCCCTGTTAGCGCCCGGCCCATCACCAGCCACGGGCTGAGCTCTGGTGTCTAACACACACTCACCTCTTCTGGGAGTTTACCGAAGGCTCTGGGGGTCCAGTGTCGAGGATACGAACCGGGGCGTGTCGTGGGGCCTCTGTGAATCTGCAGCGACGCTGATAAACGGACTCTGGGGCACCCCGGGCACCCTGGCCCAGGCAGCCCTGTCCGCCCACCAGCAGACGTGAGACAGGAGGTAGCAGTGACTGCCCGAGCGTCTGGCATTGAGCACGATAAACGGTCTCTTTGCTGTCACAAGGACACAAGGACTCTGAAACGCCTCCAGCAGAGAGAAGCCGTGTAAATCTCTCACGGCTTCTCTGCTGTCTGGAAACACCACCATGCAGCTGCTAGAGACGGTTCTTTTTTTCTGGGGGAGAAGGAAAATCTGATCAGAAAAAGAGGAGAGAGAAGAGCCATCTGCTTGTTCATGATGGCTGTGGAGCAAATTCACATTTAAATGAAAATTTAAGCCAGTTCTTCAGCTGATCTGTCACATAGAGACGCACAAAAGTGACAGATGCTTTAGAAACAGAAGCGAGACACAGAAATACAGCAACGCAAATTATTCTTTCTACCTAGTGCGAGATAAACAATTCGCCTTTATCTTAAATAAAACCCCCAAGAATGATGCAACATCTAAGCCATGTAATGGCTGCCAGGACCCACAGATGGCAGCACACCCAGATGCCAATAAACTGTCAAAAATACGTAGTATTTCAGAGATGGCTCCCAGAGCAGGGCAGGAACACCTACACAGCGAGAGCTGAGGCCACAGGAGATCTAAAAGGAGCCGATGAGCTCCAGGAGAAACGATCCGCAGCCCAACAGATGCAACGCAGCAGCCCCAGGTCTCCCTGGGGGCAACGTTCCCGCTCCGAACGCGCCTCCCAGAGGAGAGTTTACCCTCCATCTGGATCTGTATCGCTTCTGACCCCGTTAATTGTGTAGGAGATTTATTGTTCTTTGTATCTGGGGTTCCAGTGTATTTTTAGAACGTGTAATGCATCTCTGAGCTGGATGTGATGTTCATCTGCCAGCAGCCCCCGCTCCGCAGCGCGCTGAGCCAGGGCTGGGAGTCGCGTCGCTTCGCGAGGGCCCTTCAGCCACAGCAGGCACCAGGGAAGCGAGAAACTGTCTTTCTTTAGCAGCTCATACCGAACGCTGAGACACAGGCTCCCAGCGCCCGAACTAGGACCCAGCAGCAGGATTAAATGTGTCGGGTTTTGAAGTACGTTTGATCACATCTCCAACCACGGGGCTCTGAGGCAAGGCCCAGACCTGAGATCACCAGTTCCCAGGGACCGGGGCTCTGGGGCGGTGACCGGCGGCTTCGCCCCGCGGGCCCGGAGCCCCTGGGCATGGGCAGGGCAGGCCGTGAGCCGGCGCCTGACGTCGTCCTGAGGGACCCCCCGCGCCGGCTCACATTGGGGCTCGTCGCTCTGCTGAAAACTCCCCAAAACCCCTTTTGCTCAGCATGTTACAAAAGGCCAGACCGGCCCTTCCCAAGCGCCGTGACCAGGGTTACGGGGACATCCCGACAGAGCCAGAGCACCGCGACCGCCCGGCGGGACCGGGGAGGCGACGGGCCAACAGCAGCCACGCGGCACCGGCCGCTCAGGACAGGCCGCAGGGGCGACCGAGGTCACCGTGCAGGGAGCGGCTACACTGGCCAGCGTCCGACTGCCTGAGCTGAAATGCAGCAAGAGCCAGGGGACTTATTTCACATATTTAAAAGAGAAAAAAGTTGCCTTTTGTGTCAGATTTGGGTGTTACCTTGAGCGTTTTCCCTTTGGCGTCGAGGAGCGCCCAGGCCCGCTCAAGAGCGCGGCGTTCTGCAGCACCCTGGGCCTCAGAGCGTCTCCCTGCCGGGCAGCCCTGGGAAACGAGACCAGAAGCAGATTGCGCCTGGACACGGCTCCCTGCTCGCCCCGCGCGGCCGTCACGGCGCCGCCCGAGCGGCTCCCAGGGGCACCCGCGGAGCTCGGCGAGGCCAAACCCTGGGCGCGAGGGCCCGCACGAGGCACCCGGGCACCGGGCGGGCAACGTCACCCATGGGCAGGCAGCACGGGGGGGGGTGACGGGGTGTCCTGAGCACTGGGAGACCAACCGGGGGCCCCCCCGCGCCGCACGGGCTGGCGAGCAAACGCCTCGTGCACCCGCCGGAGCCCCGTGGGCCGCGGCGACGCCTCCGCTCGGCCACGGCAGCGCGCGAGGGCTGCGGGGACCGGCCCGGCCCGACCGCATCTCGCTGCCGCCGGTCCCGCCGCCGTCCCGCGGCCCCGAGGCCGGCGCAGGGAGGGGGCCCGGCACCGCGGCGCGGGGGGTCCCGTCCCCCCTCGGGGATCCTGCACCCAAGGGCCGCGCCCGCCCCCCGAGGCCTCGTCGCACCGCGGGGATCCCGCCCTGCGCCGGGCCCGTGACGCACAGCCCGGGGCCGGGCCCCACGCCAGGGCGCCGCTGCCCCCGCCCCGCCGCAGGGCTGGGCCCAGCGCGCAGCGGCCGCGGGCGGCTCCGCGGGGCCCCGGGGCCCGGTCCCGGCGCAGCCCCGGCCCCGCCAGGCGCCGCCCGCCCCGCGCATGCGCCGCGCCGCGCGAGCCCGGCCCCCCCCACACCCCCCCCCGCCCCCCGGCGCGGGCCTCCCCCGCGCACGCGCGCGGCCCCTCTCGCGCCAGCCGGGGCGCGGCCGCGCTCGCCCGTGCGGCGTGACGCCCCCGCGCGTTGACCAATCACCGCCCTCGCTTCCCGTGCGTGCTGGCGTCACAGCGGGCCGTATATAAGCGGGCGGCGCCAGTCCCGCCCCCCTGACAGCGTCTCGAGCCGCCGCCGCGAGAGCATCCTCCGCCGAGAGCCGCTCGCGCCGCCGCCGCCCCCACCCGCCGCCTCCGCCGCCGCCGCCGCCTCCGCCGAGGGAAGGGAAGGGAAGCGTATCGTATGTCCGCTATCCAGAACCTCCAACCCTTCGGTGAGGCCCTTTGTGCGGCGGCGGGGCCGGGCCGGGCCGGGGGAGCGGCCTGGCGGCCCCGCCCTGAGGCGGCCCCGCCCCGTGGCGCAGTTGCTATTCCCGGGGCCGGTTGCGTCAGCCGCGAGGCGGGGGGGGAAGGGGCGGGTCCTGCGTCTGACGGGCGGGCGGGCTGGCCAATGGGCGGCGGGGCGGCGGCGGGCCGGGGTCTGACGGGCGCTCTCCGCAGACCCCTTTGCTGATGCAAGTAAGGGTGATGACCTGCTCCCTGCCGGCACTGAGGACTACATCCATATAAGGATCCAGCAGCGGAACGGCAGGAAGACCCTCACCACAGTCCAGGGCATCGCGGATGATTACGATAAAAAGAAACTGGTGAAAGCCTTCAAAAAGGTGGGTGCTGCCGGGGTTGCCGGGGGGCTGCGGCGGCGGCTGGGAGGAGGCCGCTGTGCTGAGCAGGCTCTTCTCTTCCCTGTAGAAATTCGCCTGCAATGGAACTGTAATTGAACACCCCGAATATGGAGAAGTGATTCAGTTGCAAGGTGACCAGCGCAAGAACATCTGCCAGTTCCTCGTGGAGGTGGGTCCCTGGGGTCTGCGCGGGCCAGCGGAGCGCTCGGCTGGACGTGGGGCTCCGCTCATAACTACCGGGCTCTCCGTCGTGTCAGCGCAGCAGGCTGGTGGAGGAAGCTCGCTCTGTTCTTCTTGAAATTCTTGCTTGAGGCAGATGCCGCCCGGCGAGGTTTTGCGCTTGCAGTCTAACCTCAGTCCGTGCTTTAGCGGGGAGCAGGAGTGAGGCGGCCGGGTGTGCGCAGAGGCCTCTCTGCTGCCCTGTGCTGTAAGGTGCGTTTTCTTTCTTGCAGATTGGACTGGCTAAAGACGACCAGCTGAAAGTCCACGGGTTTTAAGTGCCTGTGGGTCACTGAAGCTTTATGCAAGAAGATTTCCTTACCATGAGATTCCCATCTGTCCCTTGTCATAAGTTTAAAACCAGCCAGTTTGTGTAATGTAACAATCTTGGGTCCACTGTTCAGTCTGGACTAGTGTAATTCAGTGATGTAATAAACTGACACGAGCCCATGCTATCTCGTCTTGCTGTCCCTCATTTAACAGAGGTAAATCGGGCGTGGGGCACGGTCCAGCCTGAAGCCAAAAGTAACCAGATGGTCCAAGTTAAGCCAAGAGACTCGGCCCGTCCGCCCGGAGACCGCCCGCATCGCCCCTGGGTCCAGCTGCTCTTCGTGCCGATGGACGTGACCTCCCGCGGGCCGGCCCCGCGCCCCCCCCGCCGCACGGCCCCTTCCCGCCGGGCAGCGCCGGCCCGGGGAGCCGGGGAAGGAGCCACCGAGGAGCCACGGCCAGGCGGGATGGCGGCAGCTGGGGGCTGGCCTGGGCCCCCGCGCGCCCCCCCAGACTGGGCTGGTGTCCCCCAAGGAGCCCCTTGGGTTAAACTCCTGACAAGGGATCGATTCTGGACTAACGCTCCGCGCACCCTTACGTGCCACTAGCAACCGCCGCCCGGGGAAGCAACAGGTTTTTGGTTTCATTTTTAATGTTTTATGTCATGTATTTAAAGTCTTATTTAAATAAAAATGGTTTTCAAACGCATTGGCGTGGTGGATTCGGTTGTTTTCTGGAGCCGCGGTGCCTTGTTTTCTGGAAGCGGTGACGCCGCGGGCGGGGAGCGGCACTGGGGGGGTGCTGGGGTGCTGGGTGCCGAGTCGTGCCCGTCCTGGGCCGCAGCCCTCGTGCTCGTGGCACCCTCGGGCAGGGCCGAACCGCAGCGGGGAGGGGGGTGGGATGGCTGGGGGGGCTCTTCTTGCTGAGCCCCCACCAAGCAAACGCAGCGTCACTTGGGGTCCAACGTGCCCCGGCAGAGCAGCTCTGTCAGGGGGGCGACAAGAAACGTGCGCGGGGGGGCTGCGCGTTCCCCCCGCCCCGGGCAGCCCCTCGCCTTCCCAGAGCACCGAGGCCCCCCGAGTGCGCTGAGGGGGCAGGTGCCCCCCAGCCCCGCAGTGTCGGGGCTCGGCCCGGGGCCTGGCACAGCGCGGCCGCGGCTCCAGAAGTTCAACGTGGCCTGCGTGCGCTGGGGCGTGTGGGGGTTCCTGCCCTGGGGTCACCCGGCTGCCGCCCCGGCCCCACTTCCTCTGCCAGCGCGGCGCAGGCTGGGCCGGGGCGAGGGTCTGCCCAGGCGCGGCCTGGCCCGGCTTCCCTGCCCGGCCCACGGCGCCGGGGAAGCGGCTGCGGTGCCCCCGTCACCCTGACGGCTCATTTGGCCCAGATTGAGCCGTTAAAAGCCAGAAATTGCAAAACGATTTGTTTGTTCCTTGTGAAAAAACCACCCGGCAGCGCGAGCGGTCGATGGCCGCGGAGCGCGGGCGCTGCTGTCCCTGCCCATCCAAAGCCCATTTGTTCTGGGGTTGTTTGGGGAGTGTGACACCAGCGTGACACCAGCGTGACACCAGCGTGACACCAGCGCGGGGGCACGGGCCGGCCCGCGGGGGCACTCGCGCGGGTTTATTGAGCGAGGGAGACGAATGTTCTCTGCAAATACAGCAAGAGGAGGGCAAATACGGGCAGGAGGAACCCCAGGCTATCGACATACAGGCATGTACACATACACACGCGTGTCCTCATGCCTGCAGCTCCGTGTGTGCGTACATGGGGAGCTACACACGTGCAGGTGTGTGTACACACGTGCCCGTATGTACAGTGATACACCACACACACACACACACACACACACACACGTGCCCCATGAGATTCACCCCCCCAGACAGACAAACAGACGGACAGACAGGCCCATTTGTGTGCACACGGACACACAGAGTGGCCCTCTACCACCATCTATAGCCGCCCTTTTACATACGTGTCCATACGTGTGTGTCTGGCTGTTGACACCCGGGAGGCTTTGACATGGCGAGATGCGTGTGCCCGAACACAGGAACATACATGTGAGTGCGTGTTGGGCACTTGTGTGGCCACTCTCTGTCTCGAGCTACATCCACAGCCAAATCTGCGGGCTCGCTACACCCCAATAGATCGTCTCATGTGCAGCTGTATGTTCAGCGAGAGGCTGCACGCACCAGCACAAGCATGTATGTATGTACATATGTACAGCATTATGTAACTGGGATTTATCTAGCTGTATATTTACCCGTGTGTCCATAGTTATGCATTTTTATCCATATGTGCATGCACACAACCATGGCCAATTGATCCTTATAGACCCCAGCCACGTACACACACATGTATGTGCACACGTGTGCGTGTCTGTGTCCAGCTGTCAGGTGTGTCTCTAGCTCTTTGTCCCTAGAGCTGCACCCACATGTAGAGCCGGCTGTAGCTGCGCACCTCCTGTGTGTGACCGTGCAAGCTTTGTATGCATTTAATGACGTATGTAGATACAAATTACACACACAGGTCACAAATTACACACACACAGGTCACAAATTACACACACACATATGTAGGTCACAAATTACACACACACATATGTAGGCATATCTGTACTGCCCAGTGCTGTGCCCAGTTGCTCCATCCATCTCCCCACCTGCACACACACAGAGCTCGTGTGTGTATTAACCACATGAATAAACAGCTGCATGTATGTGAGTGTGTACAGGGCTCTACATGTATGTATAGGTATTATGTGTGACTGTATGTGTACACGTGTGTGTACATGTTCACTAAAGCAACAGCTGTGCTGTTGTGGATCCATACACGCAGCCAAGGCCGAGGACCCTCTGCGAGGTCTGCAGCGACGTGTGTCCGTCTGTAGCTGTGTATGTGCAACTACACACGTCTGTACGCAGGCATCGCCATCTGTGTGTGCGTGTGTGTGTATGTACACGGGGGGGGGGTCTATCTCTGGATAGATGGCTATCAAGCTCTGCGTGTGTGTATGTTTATGCGTGTGCACCGCGTGTGTGTGCACATACACCCCCTCTAGCCGTGCAGCTGCAGCTCCAGCTGTGTGCGTGTACCGAGACCCCCCCGCCCCCCGTAAGTGTGTGTACACTGAGCTCTGTGTGCGCATAAACACACGGATGCAGCCGGGTGTTATGGATTGATAAAGTAGTTACACATTTATGTATGTGTACACACCCCGCGTGTGTGTGCGTGCACACGTGTGTGGCCGTGGGGCTGCCCCCCCGGGTGGGTGCGGAGCCGCCCCGGGGTGGGGCAGCGGCGGCAGCACCTTTAAAAGCGGGACCCAGCCGGGGCTGCGCCGAGCACCCACCCGCCAGCCCCGGAGCCCGCAGGTGAGTCCTGGGGGGGACGCGGGGACCCGTGGGACCGGGGGCCCCTGGGGACGAGCACCCTGCTGCCGCTGGCCGCAGGGTTTGGCTCTGGCAGCCCTGGGGCGAGCGGGGAGTCGGAGCCGACGGTCCCGACGGGGCCCGTCCAGCTCCGCTCGATGAGTCGATGATTTGGGGGGACTTGGGGACCTGCTGGGACAGGGGGATGGAGAAGACTTGGGGACCGGACAGGCGGGATGGCGGGGACTTGGGGACCCACCGGGAGGGACAGAGAGGACACGTGAGCTGGCCCTGCCCTGGGGACGAGCACCCCGCTCCCCGCACGGGTCGCCCCTCGCCGCAGGCCGAGTGTCCCCAGCTCGGTGGCCGCAGCCCCTCCCCTGCCAGTCTCTCCGCAGCCATGAAGGTGAAGGCGGCCATCGGCCTCGTCCTCGCCGTCGTGGCGACCGTCGGCCTGTGCCGGCCCGCGGCCGAGGCGCCGGGCGCTGCGGGGGCCCCCCGCCAGCCCCCCCCCAGCCTGGTCCGGCGGGACTGGCCGCAGGCCCTGTCCCAGGAGCAGAAGGACCTGATCTCCCGGGTCCTGCCCCACATCCTCACAGGTAACGGGAGGCGCGGGGCGGGCAGCGCTCGGGGGGTCCGCGGGGCACAGCCCGGCCCCCCGGGGGCAGCTCCAACCCGCCGCCCTCTCCCCGGCAGAGCTGAGCGATCGCAAGGGCTACCTGCACGGGGACGAGGAGGCCCTGCACGACCACTACTACCCCGACTGGATGGACTTCGGCCGCCGCAGCGCCGAGGGCGCGGGCGATGCCGCGTAGCTGCTGCGCGGGCCCCAACGCGCAGAGCACCAGCGCGCTCGGTGCACGTCCCCTCCCGCAATAAAGCTTTGGCACGACCGACCCAGCTGCTCAAGACGGTGCTGGGAAGAGCTGGGGGGGCGGGAGGTGGGATTCGCCCCCGGCCCCAGCAGGAAGCGCAGGGCAGACGCGGCACACGGGCGCTGCTTCGTGACTTCACGTTTATTTGACGGGGGACGGGGGCGAGGGAGCAACAGCGACACCCCCAGAAACCCCCGCACAGGCGCCCCCCAAGCTGGGGGTGCTGCTGCTATTCTGTGGGCAGGAAAGACTTTAAAACCCCCATTCCTTTTAAAAATCGGCCCAGCCAGGGGTGGGGGGTCTCACCCTGGCTCAGGCACGGCCCCCCCGGGACCAACCGAGCATCGTCCTCTGCTGCAGCAGCGCCGAGGGGCCGAGCTGCCCCGGGACAGGCTCCGCAGAAGCAGGAACAGTTTTTATTGCCAGCACCTGGCTCCTGCGAAGTGTCTATCCCCCCCCCAGCGGGGGACAGGGATGCAGCTCCCCCAGAGCCCTGGGCATCACCCCCCGCAGCGCGACCTGGGCCGGGGGAGCATCGCGGGGTCGGGTCCTTGCAGCCGGGGCAAAGCCCCCCCCGAGTCGGTGCCGGGCGGGCAGCCGGCCCCCAGGGCCGCGCCCGGAGCTGCCCGTCCCGTCTCCATTTCCCCGGGGCTGGGGGACGAAGGGGACGCGTCTCGTCCTGAGCCCGTGGGCTCTGCAGCAGCGTCACGTCGGCGCGGCCCGGGCTGCCCTGTGCTCCCCCCGGGCGGAGGGCAGCTCCCCTCTGGCCACCACCTTGTCCAGGCCCAGGCGCCGCAGCTTCTCCACCAGGTTCAAGCTGAAGATGTTGCTCCTGGGTGGGGGCCCGTGCTGCCCCCCAGGTGCCAGGAAGGGCTGGGTGTCAGCGTGCTGGGGGGGGAGCGGAGGGGCCCACCGTGCCCCAGGCCCCGGCCTTGAGGCGGAGATGCCCCGAACCAGCAAGAGCCTGGTGAGTCCCAGGGGGGTGCTCGGGGGCCCGGGGCCAGGTGCCAGCACGGGGGAGGACGGCGCTGGTGAAGGGGTGCCCCCGCTCAGCCCCTCAAAGGGCCCACAAGAAGGCACAACGGCGTTATACAGACTGCAGGGAGAGAGAGAGCAGGAGGGGGGGGTCAGTGGGGGGCCCTGGCCCAGGCGATGCTGCTGCATGGGCCAGAGGGTCCTCAGGGCCCCCTTTTCTCCCCCCTCCACACTCATTCACATCATGAGGCGGGCTGTGGGAGACCCCCACCCCTGCAGCACTGCCCAAGTGCCCCAAAGCTCATGGCAGGGTGCTGGGGGGGCTGTGGCCATGTGTCCCCCCAGCTCCCAGGAGGGGCTGGGACACGGCTGCCACTCCACGAGCGTTTTCCAAATGCGACGGGTTTTGTGTAACAGCGTACAGTGAACTCCAGCTCACAGCGGCCCCAGCCCCCCTGGCGGGGGCTCATTAAGGCCAAGCAGTGGTGGTCGTTAATTAAGGGGCAGCTCAGGGCCCAGGCAGGGGGAAGGGGCTGGCTGAGGCACAAGCGCAGAGGAGCGAAGTCACGTCCCCGGCAGCTCCGGGAGCAAACGCTGCTCGGCCCAGGGCCAGCCCAGCCTGGGGAGGGCTCCTCTTCCTCTTCTTCACAGGGAGTGGGCTGGGGGGTCTGGTCCCTGCTCGCCGGGGGGGTGCACAGCCCCCACACCCAGCCCCTCAAGCATTTGGGGCCATTTCAAGCATCTCTCCAAGCGTCAGGGGCTGCAGATGGGCCCCCGGCTGCTGGGGGGAGCAGGGGTGGGGGGGCCAGGCTGGGGTGGCGGTGCAGGCAGTGCAGGCGGTGGGGGGGCCACGCGCCTTACCTGGGTGTCACCGTGGTGATCTCAGTGGTGGGGTGGAGGATGTGGCAGGTAGTGACGGTGAAGGTGGACGGGGTCTGGGGGAGGTTGTTAACAGAGAGGAACACTGGAAGGGACAGGAGACACGGGGTTAAGGGGAGGGGGGGGCACGGCCCCGGCAGAGGCAGAGAGCGGAGGGCAGACAGAGCCAAAGCTGGGCTGCGAGCGGGAAGCTCCGGCTGGGTTGGGGTCCGGCGGTTGCTCAGAGGGGGCTGCGAGCACAAGAGGGACCAGGAGCCGACGTTTCTCCCAGCCCCGACCCTTCCACAGGCTCCGGTGGGTGCCCATGAGGGCTCACCCTGCCGGGGGGGCTGCAGAACGGCCCCGGTGCAGCCTCAGCCGGAGCATCCGCAGGGGCAGGGACGGGCAGCAGGGACAGGAGGGTGCGGGGGGGTGCGAGGGGCAGCCTGGGCAGGGGGACAGGGGTGTCCCGGGGGCCGCGTCCCCTCCGTCCCCTCGCCCCGCGCTCACCCCCGGGGCGCTCCTTGGCTTTGGGGGGCACTGAGGTAGGGAGCAGCTGGAAGGAGCTGGCGTCCACGTCGTCCTCCTCCAGGTCGTTGAGGCTGTAGATCTCCTCCAGGTCGGTGTCCAGCTGCCTGAAGTCTTTGGTCAGCACCCCGGGACGGGGCACCAGGATCCCCCCCAGGTTGGGCCGTGCCAGCTGCTGCCAGTGGTGGAGTGTCACAGAGCCTGGGGGGACACAGAGCCGGGACAGCTCAGCCGGGATCGGGACCCTCCGAGCACCCCACAGCGGGAAGCCAACCCCCCCCGTCCCCCCTCACCTTCCAGGGGCTTCACGATCTGCAGCTTGTCGGGCAGGAAGGTGAGGGAGCCGAGGGAGAAGCCGGAGCCGGCCGTGAGCTCGGAGCCTCCCGAGTAGTTGGTGCCGGTGGAGACGACGCTCCCGTCGGGGGTGAGGAGGCCGCCGGAGCCCTCCCCGTCCCTCAGCCGCCGCAGCTTGTGCTCCCGCTCGGCCTCGAGGCAGCAGCTCTCCGCGGCGAGGCCCAGCCGCCGCGCCGACAGCCGCTGCACCGCGGCCTCCAGGTCCTGCCGCCCCGGGGCCCTGCGGGGGCAACGGCCTCAGGGTGCTGGGGGCCACGGTCCCGCACCGCCCCCCCCGCTCTGCCAGGCCCCAGCGGCCTCCGGCCGGGTCTGCCCCCCCGCCCCAGGCGTGTGGCACCAATTAACGCTCCGATGTGATCGAGATCCCACCAACATCCCCCGTCCCGCACAGGGCTCTGTCCCACCCGGGCCCCCCCGCGGCACTCACCGGGTGTCCTCGGAGCCGGAGCAGAGGGTGCGGGGGGTGCTGGCCCCCCCGGAGGGGGCAGCTGACAACTGCTTGGAGCCCGGCACGTGGTGGGGAGACTCAGAGCAAGACTTGGCTTTGGCCGCCTGGTTCACCGCTTTCACCGTCTCAAAGACGCGCAGGTAGCTCCTGCGGGCAGGGACGGACCCTTGAGCCAGCCCCCCCGGGACCCCCCCCTCACGGCCCAGCACCAGGCACCGGTGCCAGCACTCGCCTGTAGTCCGAGGAGGAGCTGTCTGTGCCCTTCCTCATCATCCCCTTGATCTCAGCCGCCAGCGAGTCCTGGAGACACAAGGGACGCGGCGTCAGCAGAGGGGAGAGGGGAGCCCCCCCCCCGGCTGCCCCCCGCTCACCACGGGCAGGAGGCTGGTCGTGCCGTAGCGGCTGACGATGCTGTTGGGGAGGCTGCGCCCCCGCAGGCTCTTCACCTCCTCCTGGGCCTCCTGCAGCATCCCCCCGCACTCGGCGTACTTCTCCTGCAGGTCCCGCAGCTGCGGGCACGGGCAAAGCTCAAACACGGCCCCGGCGGCGGGAAGGCAGGACCCCCCCGGGACCCCCCTCCCCGGGCTCACCTCCATCCGGAGCTGCTGCTGCACCTCCTTGGCCAGGGCCAGGTGCTGCTGGAGCTCCTCCACCTCCGAGCCGTACTGCGGGCGGGAGCGGGCAGGTCAGGCTGTGCCCCGCGCCCCCCCAGCGCCCCCCGGCAGGGGCGGGGGTCACCCACCGTGCGGCACTTGTGCTGCAGGTCGACGACCTGCGCCAGGAGCTGGCTGATCTCCTCCTGCTGCCGCGCCGTGTCCTCGGCCTTGCGGGCCAGCTCGTCTGAGAGGTGGGCGACCTGCTGGCTGGCTTCGGCTGCGGAAAGCCCCGGGCCCGTCACCGCCGGGAACAGCCCCCCAGCCCCAGCGGGGATGCTGGGCAGCGCCGGCAGACCCCCCCCGCCCAGCCGGGCCCCCCCAGCCCCACGTACAGAACTGCTCCACACAGTCGATCATCAGCTGCTGCTCCTGGTCCTCGTACTGAGAGGTCTTGGTTGCGATGCTGGCGGCCTGGGGGAGCGTTGGGGGGGGCTGAGCACGATGGGCAGGAGCTGCAGCTCCCCCCGGGAGCCAGCTCAGGGCCCCCCCAGCCACAAGCACCCTGGGAGGGACATTCCCCCCCGCCAGCTCCGCTCACCTCCAGGCGAAGCTTCTGGTTCTCCTCCTCCAGGCACCTGAGCTTCTGCTGCAGGGTGTCGTACTGGAAGTACTGCTGCAGGGACAGCGAGGACTCGTGCCGGCGCAGCCTGGGGACGGCGGGGAGGGCGCTGAGCACCCCCAGCGCGGGCAGGATGGGGCTGCCCGCCCAGCCCCCTGCCCGCTCCCCCCAGCTCCCAGGCAGGCGTCTGCAGCGACCCAGCTCTGTGGGGCCGGCCCCACGGCCGCCGCGGGAGGGAAAGCAGCTCCAGCCCCGGAGCTACGCCCAGAATGGTGACGGCTCCTGCCCCATGCCTCTGCCCGGGCCCCCAGGAGCAGCGGGACAGGGACCCCCCACTCACGGGGTGGAGGTGGCGGAGGTGGGCTCGCTCTCCTCCGTCGTGGTGGTGTAGAAGTGGAGCAGATCGTCCCGCATGGAGACCTCGTGGCGCAGCTGCGCGATCTGGGGGGGGAACAGGCCTCAGGGCACAGCCGGGGGGGGCCGCAGCCACCCGCAGCCCCCAGGCCGAGGCCAGGGCCCCCCGTACCCACGGGCCGTCACCTCCTCTTTGGCCAACTCCAGCTGCTCCTCCAGGAGCTCGTTGCGCTCGCTCAGGCTCCGGTTCTGCTTCAGCAGGGACTGCCCGATGCGCGCCGCCAGCTCCAGGTCCCGCTCCTTCTGCGAGGGGCAGCTCTGCCTCAGCCGGGCCCTGCCCCCGCCCGCCCCCCCGCGCCCCCCAGCGTACCTCATCCAGCAGGTTGGTGACGGCGTCGATGTCGTGGTAGGTCTTGGTGATCCTGACCACACGCTCAGCGCACAGGACTGGGGGAGAAGGACGAAGGGTGAACCCCCGCACTGGGCTGGGGGGGGCGGTCCGGGGGCTCAGCACCGTCCCCCCACTGCTCCCCATCGGCAGCGCCGGGGGTGGCACGGTGGAGGGAGGGGGGGCGGGTGCTGCAGGCCCACAGCGCGGCTCCTCCGGTCACCAAAAGGGACCTTCGGTCTGCTCGGCAGCACCACGGGACACGGGGTGCTCCACCCGCCCCCGACCCTGCCCGCATCCTGGGGCAGCGCAAAAGGCGCCGAGCCCCCCGCGCTGCACCCACCCCCCAGCCCCGCCGCAGGACACTGGGCCGGGGAGGAGGGAGGGGGCCAGGCAGGGAGACAGGATTGGAGGTGACATCTCCAGCGCAGACCAGGCCGGAGCTCCAGCAGGAGCCGCGGTGGGCGGCAGCGAGCCGAGCCGGGCAGCGTCCCCTCCAATCTGTCCCCAGCCCCTCCCGCGGGTCTCCCCCCACACGCCGGCTCTGCCCTACTTTCTCCCCGCTGGCGCTGGCCGAGGCAGAGCCCAGCGCGTCCTCTGGGGCTGCTGCACCCCGCACCCACCCCGCACCCTCCCCGCCGCGACCCCGCTCGGAGCGAGGGGCAAAGGCAGCCGCAGGCGGGCTGTTGCCTCAGTACCAGGCAGCCGCCGGCCCCGGCTAAAGCCCTGCCGCCCCCCCGGCCGCTATCGGGGTCTCTGGCAGGGAGAGGTGGCGCGAGGACGGGGACATCTCTGTGTCCCCCCCGCACCAATCCTGTCAGCCCCGCCCGCAGAAGCTGCCAGACAGCGCCGGGCACCCGGGCGGCAGCGAGCGCGACGCCCCGGGCCCTGCCTGCACCCCCTCCAGGTGTTCAACCGCCCCACGGGCCTGTGCCTCAGTTTCCCCCGGCAGAGCCGCGCTGGCAGCGCCCGGGGCCGCGTCCCGGGTCCCAGCCCCAGCCGGGCGGACAAAGCGGGTTACGGGGAGCGGCTCAGCCCCACAAATCCCATTACGCCGCCCCAGCCCGGGTTGTGTAACCGCGGCCGTGCCCCCACCCGCCACCCCCGACCCCTCCCCGGGCGCTGGCCCTGCCCCGCAGCGGGCACGTACCCCGCGGGGAGGGGGGAGAGGCTGGGGCTGGGCCTGCCCCCCCCCGCCAGGGCCTGCTCCCCGCAGGGGTCCCCAACTGCACCTCGTCAGGCCCCTGAGCCGTTAATTGGAAATAATTAGAGCATGAGCATCGTTACAGTTCGAGCAAGGGGCAGGCCCTGGAGACACTGGGGGCTGCAGCGCCGGCAAACACGTAAACAACCCCCCCCCATCCGCGGGCCTGATCCAGCGCGATGCGGGGACCCCCCCCCTCCATCCCCACGGGCACACGCAGCCCCGGCGGGGGCCCCTCGCCCCGTCCCTCGGCCCCCACGGCAGGGACAACCCTCCCTGGGGCCGGGATGACCCAGGGTCCCCCAAAGGACCAGGCGGCAGCTTCCCCGGGATGGAGCTCGGGGGGGGGGGGGCCGGGGGGGCCGCGCACCCCGCGGCGGGGAGCGGGAAATGCGCGGCCGGGAAGGGCGACGGCTCCAGCCCGGGGGGAGAGACCCCGGCCCCGCTCCGCGGCCCCCCCCCGGCCCCCCTCACCTTCCTCCAGCTCCCGGGCGATGGGGTCGGGGCCGCCGCCCCGCTCCGCCGCCCCGCTCGGCTCCTCGTAGGCGGCGGGGCTGCTCCAGATCTCCATCGCGCCGAGCCCGCCCCGCCGGGCGCTCCCGCCCCTATTTATAGGGTCGCCCCGTCCGCGGGCACCTGCCCGAGCGCGTCCCACCGGGGCCGGGGGCGGGGCCGGGGGGGCCGGGGGCTGCCCGCTCCCCCCGCGGCGTGGGCCGGCTCTCTGCGGCTGCCCGCCCCCCCCCCCCCGGGAGCCTCGGGGACACGGTCCCCACCGGGGCACCCCGGAGGCAGGTCCCCATCGCACCCCAGGGCCAGGCGCCCCGTCGGGACACCCTGGGAACCCCCCCGGGACGATCCTGCTCAGCCCCCCCCGGGGTGCTGATGCTGCCGGGCTCCGTGTGCCACCGCCCGGCCCCAGCCCGCGGGCTCAGGGGGTGCCCGTGGGTGATGGTGGGCGCTGACTGCTGGCAGGGGACGCTGAGGGGCCACCGGGCCCCGGGCAGCGGCGTCGCGGGGCTGACCCGCCGCCTCACGCACAGACGAGCCCCCCCGGAGGGTCACGGGGAGGTTTTGGGCCCCTCACCCCAAACCCAGACTGGGTGCAGGGCTGGGGTCCCCGTGACGGCCACGTCCCCACGTCCCCACGTCCCCACGTCCCCACGTCCCCACGCTTTGCCTGGCCAGCCTCGGTCTCCTGTCCCGGGCCTGGGCCCCCACCGCCGCCAACCCAGCGCGCCCCGAGTCCTGCGGGCGCCCGGCGCGGGGCTGGGACCCGCGAAGGGCTTTTCCATCCCCCTCCGCCCCGTCCCGCTCAGCACCCCCCTCCTCTGAGCCGGCACGAACCCGGCCCCCCCGTGCCCCGTCCAGGCCGCCCCGCGCTCCCTGCCTGGCACCCCCAGCCCCCCCCAGCCACACTTGCGCAGAGGCAGCGCCGGAGCGGGGGAGCTGAATAAATGATGTTGTGCTGAATTATGGAGGAGCCGGCTGGCACGTAGCGCAGGGCTCGCGGGCGGGAGGGCAGCGGGGCTGCGCCGAGGACCCCCCCGGCACCCCGGCACGGTAACGCCACCGCACGCGCTGCCCGGGCCCTGTCCCTGCCCCGCGCTGTTCCTCGTTGGTACCAAACTAACCCCTGAATCGACGGGGCGGGCGCTGCCCCTCATCGTCACACGGTGCCCGTATTTGCCTGCTGGACGCCCACCCGCTGGGGGCCGGCCCCCAAACCACGTCCCGCCGGACCCCCCGACCCTCCCCGAGCTGAGGCCGCAGCCCAGCACCCTCAGTCCCAGCCTCTCCCTCCTCCTTGCACCCAGTGACGGCAGAGCAGGGGCCCAGCCCCCTCCCCGGGGCACCCACCCCCCAGGCACCCCAAGGACACCAGGAGTGTGTCTGGGCAGGAGCCGCTTCTTCCTAATCCCCTGCCCGGGGATTTGCTCCTCCGGGCAGGACCGGGGCGCAAGCAGATTACAGGGGGCTATTTCTGACGGTGGCTTAAGGGTTTGGGTAAAGGGATGAGGCAGCGCGGGCCCCTCCAACACGGGGGGCTCCGAGAAATGGGGCTCCCGGGGCTGAGCACGGCTGCCCCCACTGAGAGGGGCCGGGGGGGTCCCCGGAGTCCTGCTGAGCCGGGTGCTCCCGTGGCTCATAAATGGGGTGTGGGGCTCAATCCTCGCACTGTCGCTGCAGGGTAGGGGGGTGCTGATGGCTGGGGGGCTGCACCCCGCTGCCGGCTGAGCGGGGAGGGGGGCTGCAGGGTGCGGAGGGCTGCAAGCGCGGGCAGGGCACGGCGGGGGTTTGTCCCCGGCGCAGCCCGTCGCGGGCAGGGGGGTGGGAGCCGGGGCTGGCGGCGGGGCCGGGCCCTTGGCCCCATCTGTCTCCTGCTGCCCCCCATCCATCCCCCAGCCCCTCGCCCTAATCCCGTCCCCGCCACACGTGAGCCGGAGGCAGAAGCAGAGCGGAGATAATCCCTCTGTGCCCCCCGCCAGCAACCGGCCTCGCCGCACCGCCGCGTCTGCCCCCGGGTGCCTGCAGCCCCGGCTCCAGGGCCAGCAGCGGCCCCCGGCCCCCCTCGGCCTCCCCAGGCTGTCTGGGGGGGCAGCAGCACTGGGGGCCACCGGCCGCCCCCCCCAGCGCCCCGCCACGGCAGGGTGCGGGGGAGCGGGGACGTGCAGGGGCTCCCGGGGCGCGACAGAGGCTCCGTCCGAGCGCTGGGCTCAGCGGGCGCTGCTCCCGGAACTGGCCCGGGATGTTCCAGGCGTCGAAATCCCGCCCGTCAATCCCCTCAGCGGCGATTAGCTCCCGGGCTGCCCTCGCGGCCCTGCCTGCACCCGCTGCCTGCACCCCCTGCCTGCACCCCCTGCCTGCACCCCGCTGCCTGCACCTGCTGTCTGTACCCCCTGCCTGCACCCCCTGTCTGCACCCCCTGTCTGCACCCCCTGCCTGCACCTGCTGTCTGTACCCTCTGCCTGCACCCCCTGCCTGCACCCTGCTGCCTGCACCTGCTGTCTGTACCCTCTGTCTGCACCCCCTGCCTGCACCCCCTGTCTGCACCCCCTGCCTGCACCCCCTGCCTGCACCCCCTGTCTGCACCCCCTGCCTGTACCCCCTGCCTGCACCCCCTGCCTGCACCCCCTCGGCGCAGGACGGGGCACTCACGGAAGTACTGCAGGGTCCCCTCGATCTGCCGGGGGGTGAGGGGGGCCGCAGGCTCCGGGGGGCCGGGGGGGGCACGCAGCCAGTCGTCGTGGTCGTAGCCGAAGACGGTGTCGGCCCGCAGCGTGTAGCGGGGCAGGTGCTCGCCCAGCAGGCTGACGATCTCCACCTCGGGGACGTCGCCGCTGCACAGCTCTGGGGACAGAGGGTGCAGGTCAGCCGGGCGGGGGGGCTCCCGGGAGGAGTTGGGGGCGGGGGGTGGGGCCCGTGGGTGGGGGAGCCCAGTCTGTCCCCTCGGGGTTCGGGGCTGATGTCACCAGCCGGGTCTGCCCCTGAAACTACTGGTGAAGGGACTGGGGGTCCTCCCGCAGGGTGGCACCCAGGGACCCCCACCCCAGCTCCCCCCTCACCCCCCCGCTCTCTGCGGGCAGGGCCCTGCTGCCGTCTCCTGGCCGCGCTCTGCCCGGCCGAGCGGCGCTGGGGACGGTCAGCGAGGGACATGGGGACAGGGCCCAGACCCGCCCGGAGCTGCCCCAGCCCCGCACCCCCTCGCCCCGGTCCCCAGGGCCACCCACTGTCACCGCCCGGCTCTACCCACCCGTGATGGTGGCAGCATCGCGGCGGCTGCCCGCGGCCGACCCACGGGGTGCGGGGCTGGCGTGGGGCTGGGCAGCGCCGGGGGGGCCCGGGCTGGGCCGGAGGGCGCAGGCGGGCGGGCGCTGGCCGGGGGGGGTCTCTCGCAGGACCGCGGCGTCCAGTTTGGCTGGTGTTACGTGGGGGGGCCGGCTGCCATGGGGAGAAGCACCTTCCTCCCGGGCTCCCCGGGGCTGCGCTGGCGGGCGGTGGAGCCCCTTCTCCGGCCCCTGCCTGGGGAGAAGGAGCCTGAGGGGGACGTCTAGGGACCGGGGACACATCCTGAGCCCCGTGCCCGGGCACCCACCGTCCCCAGCATACTGCCGCTGGCCAGACTCCCTCCCCAGGCTTGTGGAGACCTGGACAGCACGGCCAGGGCTGGGGTGTCCCCGCTCCCCGGCCTGCCGTGGGGACAGGGGGACCGTGGGGACAACCAGCACCGGGGCAGGCCCCTGCTCAGCCCCCGCTGGTGCTGAGCGCGGGGCAGGTTCAGGGATGTGCCCGGGTCAGCGTTACCTGCTCAGCGCCGCCTCCGGGGCGGCTGCTACGTGAGGCCGGGGGGGGCTCAGCACCAAAGCAAACACTTGGTGATGTCCGGATCAGCGCCGGTGCCAAGCGGGGGGAGAGGATGCTCTGAAGGGACGGGGCAGGACCCTGCCCCCCCCCGGGTTTGCTGCTGGGCCCCTGCCTGCGGCACCGGGCAGGGAAGGAGCCGTGGAGCTGCTCGGCGGTGGGAGGGCACGGCCGTGGGGAGCCCCACCTTGGGGAGCAAAGTTCGGCCGCGAACCTCCACCCCCTCAGCACCAGGATGCGAAGCGGGGACCTGCCGCGTCGCCCAGGGCAGGGCTGGGCAGCATCCACGGCCGCCCCATCCCAGCCATAAACACATCACGAGACGGGCCATAAAACCAGCGCGTTCCTGCTCTTCTGCCACCGCCAGCGGCCCTGGCTCGGGCTGCGGCCGCCGCTGGCACTGCTGCCCCTCTGCCCGCCCCATCTCCAGCCCTGCTCCCACCTCCCCTGGGCCTGGGCAGCGGGTTGATGCCGGGGCAGCGCTGCCCTCCCTCCCAGCACGTGCTCACGGCTGCGGTCCCGGCTGCAGCACCCAGGCCAGGCCACCCTGCAGCTCCCTCCGGCGAGGCCGGATCCTCCCCAACACCCAGGACGGGCCCGAGGCAACAGAGGTGCTCCGGAGGGCACGCGCAGCCCCACGGCCCTCTGCCCCCCGGCACCGGCAGCACCGGACCTAGGCAGCCCCATCCTGCCCCGTGCTGCCCAGGGCACAGGTCCCCAGCCCCAAGCCCCCAGCCCCGCTGCTCCCCGGAGAAGGACGGGGACCCACCGTGCCGAGGTGCCGGGCGGCCGCTGCCTGCGCGGAGGGAGCCCGGCGGTGAGTCAGCGCTCGGCCGGGGCTGCCAGAGCCCTGCGTCTCCTTTTGGCCCAGCTCCTGCACGTACATTAATTATCCCGGGGGGGGCACCTCGTTCAGACGCGTGCGAGCAGCTCCCATCGCTCCCAGGCCCTGCTGTCCCCCCCAGGCCGCCAGCACTGGGCTGCCGGGTGACCTGGGGAGCTGCCGGCGGGGGCTGGCGGGGAGGAGGGTGGTGGCACCGGGGCACGGGCGGGCGATGGGGGCTCAGGAGCGGGCCCCCGCTCAGCCCGTGCCCGGGTGCAGGCGCAGACCTGCGCTCGCTGCTCTGCCCTGCCCCGACGCCTTCGCACGGCTCCTGCCCGGGCAGCTCCCTGCCTGGCCGGCCTCGCGGGGGGGGGCACGGCGGGGCTCGCCCCGAAGCCCCTTCCCCACCCTGCGCCCGGTGCCGGCAGCAGCTGAGCAGTGCCGGGGCATCTGCGCTCGCTCGGGGCTATTTTTTCCCCTCAGCTGCTGCGACAGGAGCCTGGGCCTGGGGGGGGGACACTGCGAGGAGCCTCCAAGTGCCCGGGCCCGGGGGCTGCAGAGCAGCAAGGCCGAGGCCAAGGGCGAGGTGATGCCTCAGACCCACCGCGGGGATGGGGGTGGCTGCGGTCCTGCCCTGCCCCCTGGCCAGGGGGTGTCCCCAGAGGGGTCCCTGCAGAGCCCCCCGGGCTGGGGACACCCCCGCTCCCGTGCAGGGAAGGGCACGGACGTGGCCGGGCTGCAGCTCGCGCAGCACGTTCAATCCCCCCCCGATGCTCAGGTGACCCCAAGGGGCAGCACCTGCCCGAAGCATCGTCCAGGAATGGGCCCCCCCTGCACCCGGGGCCACCGCGGGCTGGGGTCCTGCCCCGGCGGTTCCCCCTGCGTGGGACCCGGCTCCCCAGCTGAGCGGGCTCCCCAGCTCCGTCGTCTTTGCTCTGCCGTGACCCCCCAGCTCCCGCCGCTCCGGCCCTGGCGCAGAGCTCGCCGTGGCTGACCACGCCGTGGGTCCCGGGGCCCCGGGAGCTCAGTCCCCCGCTCCCGGCAGGAGCAGCCGCAGCTCCGTCAGCCTCATCCGCAGAGCAGGGAACCCCCCCGCGCCCCCAGACTGCCGGGTTCAGGCATCGGGGACCACGAAGCGCAGCCAGACCCCGGCCGCTGCCGCCCAGCTGTGGCCAAACCGTCCCCCGGGACCCCCGGGACCCCGTCGCTCCCGCAGGCCCCGGCTGCTAACGCCGAGGGAGCGGGAAATCCCACCCAGGCGAGGGGCGAAGGCTGCGGCAGCGAGGCGGGGGAAGCGTCACGGGTGTCGGAGCCCACGCGTGGGAGCGGGGCCGCGGGGGGAGCCGAGCGCCGAGAGAAGGGCTGAGATGAGGCAAATCCTCTGGGGGGGTCCGCTAGCCACCACGTGTGGCACCCCCGGGGGACCAGCGGGGACGGGCTGGGCACAGCCCGGGGCTCACCCGCCGGGGACTTGGGGTGCCCCGGGGGAAAGTGGGGCGCTGGGGGGGGGCTGGGGGCACCGCGCACCCGGCAGCAGGGACCCCGAGCACCCCGGAGGGGGGGTGGGATCCTGGGGGAGCCGGGGCTCGGCGCGGGGGGGGCCGGGGTGCACTCACCGCTGGGCGCTGCTCCCGGCGGAGGCGGCGGGGCCCTCGCACATCGCTCCCGCGGCCCCGCCGGTAACAGAAGCCGCTCCCCGGGCAGGTGCGGAGCGGGGCCGGGCATGCCGGGACCTGTAGTCCCGCCTGTCGCCTCCCCGGGCACCCCCCGGCCCTCCCCGGGGGACCCCGCAAGCAGCTCCGGCTGTCCTGGTGTCCTCTGGCTCTGCCTCCCCCCAAAATCCCAGCGGTGCCCCCCCGGCAGCCCCGCACGCTGGGACTGGGGGTCTGGGGACATGCGGTCCTGCCCCAGGGAGGGGACCCCAGCGTGGGTGAGGGGCACGTCCCTGCCCACGGCCCCAGGAGGGGACGGGTCCCCCCTGGGGATGGCCACAGAGTCCGGCCCCTCCCGTGGCAGATGCTCTGGGGCATCTGCAGGCCCGGTGGCACCTTGGGGACAGCCGGATCTGCCACCAGGCACGTCCCCGATACCACCGGTGGGTCTGGCTGGGGGCGCCAGGCTTGGGCACAGCCAAACCCCCACCCCAGGACACAGGGCTGGAGCCCCACGTCCCCCCCGGCACCGAGGCTTGGGGTGCGGCAAAGTGCTGGCAGCTCCTCGGCGTCCCTGGGGAGGTGGGTGGCAGAGCCTGCCCCCGGGCAGGGGCACATCTGGGCGCACGGACGCTGCCCCACCCCGAGCAGCACCCGGGCCTTAGTCCCGTTGCCCGTCACGGATCTGTCTCACGTCCGGCAGCGGCTGCAGGAGGCAGCGGGCCCCGGCCCCCAGCCCCGGCCCTCGGGCGGCCCCGGCCCCGCTGCCCTCCGGAAACGCGCTCGGCTCTGCCCGGAAAGCAGCTGTTGTCGGCTCGGCCCGGTCCTGGCACGGGCCGCAGGAGGAAGCGCGGCCGCGTCCCCGGGGCTCAGCCGCGGCCCAGCTCCCGCAGCCCGTCCCCGGCTCCTGCTCCCAGGTCCAGCCGCGGCACGACGGGCGCATAAACCTGCACGTCCCGCCGCGCTCCGCAGCAGAACCCCGGGCCTGTGTGAGGTGGGCACCCACCTCCCGCCCCCCCGCCTCCCTCCGTGTCAGGGTGGCAGAGCTGAGCGAGCGAGGACGGAGGGGACGATGCTGGCAGCGAGCGGGAACGGCAGCGACTGCTCCCAACTCCCTCTGATCGTGCCCCCATCGCCCCGGGGGCAGAGCCTGGGGCTGGGGGTCGGGGATGGGGTCCTGGCTCTCCAGCTCCCCATGTCACAGTGGGGGGGTCTCACTGAACCGATGCGGCAGCCGCTGCGTGACCTAACTCCCCTCTCCGGGTCCCCCTCCCGCACCCAAGGAGCCCCCACCCCGGATGGATGCACGGGGCAGAGGTACAACCCCCCCGGGACGGGGATGTGGGCACCCCAGGGCCGCCCGTATTTCACCCTCCCTCCCCCCAGCAGGCAAAACCCGCAGCCCCGGCCCTGCCCGCGGCCTCGCCTGGAGCCGCCGCCGGCGACCTCCTGCCACGGGGCCCGGCCACGGGCCGTGGGAAAGCCCCGGGTGGGCGCCAGTGCCTGGCACGGGCTTGTCCCCAGGCCACCGAGGGGACGGGCACCCCGAGAGCAGCTCCCACCTCCCAGCTCAGCCCCTGCCTGGCGCCGCTTCCCCCTCGCCCTCCCGGGCGCAGCTGCCAGAGTTCGCGTTTCAGCCCAGACTCCCTCCCGCCCTCTGTCCCCCCGACGAGCTGAGGAAGGAGGGAACCAGGCTTGACCGACTCAGTCACTTTTCTAACGCGGCCGCTGGCGGCTCCATCCCAGCGTCGCTCCATCGATCGCGGGGGCTCGCTCCCCACCGGCGCCTTCATCCCCCCGAGCTCGTTAAAGCGAGCGCTGCGCGGAGGAGAAGCCGGTGATGCTGCCCAATGAACAAACATCTTAATTACTGGGCGATTTTACCTCCTGCCACAGCAGGCGGGCGGCTGGACGGAGCCGGCAGGGCTAACGACCCGGGCTGGCAAGGAGTCCGGGGGCAGGGCTGGCAGCGGGGGCTGCGGTGCCGGGACTGAGCATCGTCCCCACGGCCCCCACCGGAGGCCTCGGCCGGGCACAGCGGTGCAGGGGACGGGGACAAGCGCGCCCAAGGCCACCCTGCCCCACGGGAGGGAACGGCCAGCACCGGGCCCACGGAGGGCGGTGGCCACCTTCACCCCCGCTGCCCCAAGGGGACTCGCTCGCCCTCCCCAGCCGAGAGAAGAACAGGCTCAGGGCAACACGGGGCTGGGGGGGTTATTTTATTCTTTGCTTTGGTCTATACAAAAACAACTTACAGAAATAATAAAATCTTCCATTCCTGAACCACACTTCCAGTAACTGTCCATCCCTTTCCGGTGGAAGCATAAAACCACCATCAGATCCAGAGCCTCTTGAAAAAATGTGTTAGATAAGGGAGGAGGGGACAGAAACACACCACTCACCAAAAAGAAGGGAAACGGGTTAAAATGTGCAACAGAGATCGGTACAAGGACACGGTTCCTAACGCTGGAGTCACTCCTCTAGGGGTATGGGAGGATAGGCAGGGACACAAAGTCAGCTCCCCAACGGCTGATCGGAAAGAATTAAACCGCAGACACCCCGATGGCTAAAACGAAGGTCCTGGGACACGGCACCCCGTGTTCTCAGCGAACTCCGCGTTGGCCTGAGTCAGAGTTCGCAGAAAGCAAAGGGTTTCCCCGTGTTAGATTCCTTTCCTAGAACGCTAACACGCAGAACGAAGAGGGGGGGGAGTTAGAAAGCACAAACTTAAAGACAGCAAAAGCCGTTGGCACCATATTAAAAATAAAAAAGAAATATATATTCATAGAAAAGACTATTTTGCCAATGAAAGGTCGCTAACGGTGCAGGGCTTGTGTGTTTTAAAGCTTCAGAAACAGTTATCTTGGATGCTGGATGCGGCAGTAGGTGCTCGAAGCAGTCCCAGGAGGAAGGACCTTCTCCACAGGCCCACAGCGAAGAAAAAAAAAAATTGAAAAATAAAACCTCTCGTGGGAATGGAAAAGTTTGTCTTCTCAGGCACTTCTGTCTCCCAAGTCCTTCTTGCGAATGCTCAGCTCTGGGGCCACCCTCTTCTGTACGGAGGAAACACCTGCCGGGGCAGGAGAGCTCCCGTTACTCCCCCGAGGGGGGTTTGGAGGAGACCAGAGCACGGGGACCCCCCAGGCCCACGGGGACCCCGCGGCAGCGCCGGACACTGCCCTGCCCGCCTCCCCCCGCCCCGCTGCGGGGCCGAGCGCGCCCTCGGCGAGCGCCCGGGGGCAGGTACCTGGGGGGGCTGCGGGCGCGTTAGGCGAGCATGTGGTCGGTGAAGGGCGCTCGGACGCCGTCGCTGTAGGCGTCCATGGGGTAGTCCCCGTCCATGTCCATGTGCATGTCGATGGGGTCCAGGGGGATGTCACCCGAGTACATGGGGCGGTAGCCGGGGTCCAGCTCTGCGGGGAAGGGACGGGGCGACCTCAGCTCCCGCCGGTGAGAGGCTTCCCCAGACCTCAGCCGCCCTCCTCCTGGTCCCCCCCCCGCAGCGTGGGGCACGTGGACACAAAGGACACAAGGGCCACCGAGCCCCTGGGCCAGCCCAGGCACACAGGGAAGCGGCCGCGGGGGCTCCCAGGGGGGCTGAGCACCCCACTGAGCCCCCCCAGGCAGGCCGGGCTGGCACTTTGCTGGGTTTTAAACCCAGCCTGGTTTGGCCCGATGAGGCCCCCCAGGAAGAGCTGCTGCCGCACTCACCGTCTGCGTAGGGCTCGTTGATGGGGATCATGCTCTGGGCCTGCGAAGGAAGGTGACACGGCTGGAGAGGGGATCGGTGCTCACGTGCGCACGACGCTCGGGGGCTACGCGGCGCCCAGCCCCATCCCGGGTAGCTCCCCCCGCCTCCCCGTCACCCCCGTCCCAGCCCCGGTGGGAGGCGGCAGGGCGGGGCCATTGCCAGGGACCCCGTTTCCCCGGGAGAAGGGCTCGTCGCGGCGGGACCCTCACCGCCTCCCAGGCCGCCGGGTCGTGCTTGAAGAGGGAGTTGGTGAGTTCCACGGAGACGCGCTTCCTGTAGTCGGGGTTCTTGTCCTCCGAGATGCGGAAGAGGACGGCGGCCGCGTAAGTGGCTGCAGGGGAAGGGCGGCAGCCTCAGCGCCGGTGCCGCGGGCGCCAAAGCCCCGGAAGCCCCGGACCGGCCGCACTCACCCGTCCCCTCGTTCCTGGAGTGCAGCAGCTCCATGAGCGGCGCCGAGGCCCCCTCCGCGTCGATGGCATCTGCCGCCTCCTTGTCCTGGGCCAGCTCGCAGAGCACGCCGGCCGCCACGCGCTGGATGTTCTCCACCGGCGAGTAGAGGAGCTGTCGGGAGAGATCAGCGGCCACGTGTAGCAGCCGGCGAGGAGCCGTCGCGCTCCGGCGGCCGTCTGACACCCGCGCGGGTGCTGCAGCCGTGGCTGCCCCGCGGGGCTGTGACAAAAGGCAGCCCCCGTGTCCCCCCCAGCCCCTGACCTGCACGAAGAGAGGGATGGTGTTGAGGCGGAAGATCTCCATGCGGTTCATGGGGTCCCGCGCCAGGATGTGCAGTGCCCCCGTGCAGCCCTCCACGATCTCTTCCATCTTCACTCCGTCCTGCCGAGGGACAACGCTCAGCCGGGGCCCCGGCGTCGCGGGCTGCGCCCCACGCCAGGGCACGACCCAGGGACGGGCTGGCTTTTGGGGGGCCAGACTGCGCCGCGGGGACTCACCGTGTAGGGCTGCTGCGTGCCGGCGGCTACGTGCCGCTGGGCGTCCTGGTGAGCCTTGACCAGGAGCTGGACCAGGCGGGGGATGACGGCGGCCTCCTGGAGCGGGGCGTGGTTGGCCGGGCACAGGGCCAGGTTACGGATCAGGCCTATGGTAGCCTGGAGGAGAGAAGGGGGGAAGGAGAGACTCGTCTCAACCACGGATTGGAGCAGCACGTGCTCCCCACGGGACCCGCAGCCGGGCCCCCTCCCTCCCTGTCCCACCCCATCCCCCTCCGTGGCTCAGGCTGAATGCAACTTCCCCCCGCAGCCCCGGCCGTCCCGCGGGGAGGATGGGGCCACTATCGATGCCAGGCGAGCGGCAGCAGGAGCCGTTTCCTCCATGAGCCGCTGTCAGGGACGCGGCCCAGGGGGACCAGGGGGCTGCAGCGGCAGCGACCCACCATCGCTCCACACACGGCACCAGCTGCAGACCCCCTGAGCAGCACGTCCCACCACGGGCCAGCAACTGGGGGCTCGCTCGAGCCCGGCCACTGGGTCCCTCCGATCTCCAACACCCCCCCAACCCCCTACCTTGACCAGTGGCCACTGGTTGGGCTGGTTGAGGAGCTTGACGATAGCGGGGATGCCGTAGTTGAGCCGCACCGAGTTCTGCGCCATCTCGGCCTCGGGGTGCCGGCTGGTGAGGTGCCGCAGAGCGCAGACGGCCGGCTCGGTGATGTCCTCCTTGTCGCCCGCCCGCAGGATGGTGTGGATCAGGGCCTCCACCCCGTTCGACTGCGTCACCAGGGTCTTGTTCTTGCTGTTGTTGCAGGTCAGGTTGGAGAGGGTGCCGGTGGCACAGGTCAGCACGTTCACGTCATCGGAGCTCAGCTGGTTCACCAGAATCTTGAGGACGCCGTCCAGGCCCTCCTGCGGGAGCGGGAGGTCGGATCAGCCCCCCCGCAGCCGGATCTGGGCTCAGCCAGCCGGGCTGCAGCCCCACACCCGTCCCGGGTCTCTTGCCCAGGCGTGGGGGCCCGAGCTGCTCCCCGGGGTGGGCTCTGCCCAGGCCCGAGCAGGCAGCAGTGGTGGAGAGGCAGCGTTTGCCCTCCCTCATCGCGCCTCTCCCCGTCCCACACAGCCAGAGCTGCTTCTCCCTGACGCTGGCTGCTCCCGCCACATGCAGCTTGACTCAGAGTTTAACGTCTCCAGCAGCTTTTCTCTGCCGGGAAGCACAAACAGTGCACCCACGGCGCTCCCCGAGCGCTCCCGGGGTGACCCCGGTCCCCGCCGGGCCGCCAGCAGCGGGGCAGGAAGGAGTTAAAGGCGCCGCGGCCGCGTCCCCCCCAATCCGCAGAGCCAGGGATGGTTACACCGTGGTTACACGCCAGCCCGAATAGTTTCCGCGCTGCATCAGGCGCTAATCTGCGGCCCCGGCAGATGGGAAACGCATCAGGAGCAGCCGAGGGCTGGGGAGCGCAGCCCCGGCGCTGAGCTGGGGGTCACCCTCGCGCCGGCTGCGGCTCAGCCCCCCGGGCCCAGCCGCCTCGGCAGCGGCTCCGGCAGCAGCTCCCTCACCGGGGCCGGGAGCGCCCGGGCAGGCCGCCGGGACCCCGGAGCCAGGGCAAGCAGCAGCCCCGGCCGCGCCACGCTGAGCCCGGGAAGGGAAGCGGCTCCTGACGCCGCACAAACCCTGCGGCAGCGGGGCTGGGGCACAGCCGGGCATCCCCCCCCGCGGCGCACGGGGACCGGGAACAGCACGAGGACGTCGCCCTGGGTCCAGCCTGGCACAAGCAGAGGGCGAGGGGCAGCCTGGCCATGGCACGGAGGAGCTCCGAGATGCCACGCTGAAGCACGACTCGGGGGCCCGCAGACTCACCTGTTTGGTAGCCACGTCAGAGAGGTTCCGCAGCGTCCAGAGGCAGTTCTGGACCAGCCTGGGGCTGGAGCTGGTCAGGTGCTTGCCCAGCGCCTGCATGCCGCCTGCCAGGGAAGGAGACACCAGCCCGTCGGGAAACACCCAAAGCTGCCCCAGCGGGGAGGGGAAGGGAGAGGCAGCGGGTCTGCGTGGCCAGCGTGGGCCACCTCCCAGCCGGGCCAGATCCTGCCCACGCACGCTGCCAGGACAGCACCTCAGGAGCCTTTCAGAGCAAGAAGCCGGGCCCCACGCGGGTGGTTTCACCAGCTGCGAGCCGGCACCCTCAGCTGCGCCGTCCTGCCACCACCCCCCCGCCCCGCTTCGGCACCGGCTCCGCCACAGCCCCCCAGCCCCTCTTACCGGCCTCAACGATAGCGGGCTTGTTGCTGGGACACACCGACAGCACCTTGAGCACCCGGCTCGTGGTCCAGAGCAGCTTCTCGTAGTTGTAGCTGCGCATGATCTGCACCAGGGCCTGGGGTCCTCCGTTGGCCAAAATAATCAGCTGCAAGACAGAAGCGCCAGGGTCGGGGCGTGCGGCGGCTCTGGGTGCCAGGACACGGGCCGGCAGGGCGAGCCCTCGGCAGGCAGCGGGGCTGCGGGTCACCCCCGCCGGGGCCGAGCGCTGCCACAGCCCCCCCGTCACCCCAGCCCCGCGCCCCGGGGCCCCGCGCCGCAGGCAGGACGGGCAGCAGCCCCCGCCCAGCCGGTGCCAGAGCAGGTCCAGGGACCAAACCCCACAGGAGGCCGGGACGACTCGTGTGCGGGAGGAGAGGAGCAGCCAAAGGACCGGCAGAGGCATCGCCCGGAGCAGCGGGGGGAGAAGCCCCGCCGGGCCGATCCACCGGCCAGACCGGGCCAGGCTGCGCTTTCGGGGACGCTCCAGCTGCAAGAGGTCGGACGCGGCAGCGCCGCGGCCGGGGGCACGCGGGCCCAGGCGCCGGGAGCTCCCTGCCCCCCCGACTGTGGCTGCGAGGAGCAAGGTTGGGCAACCACCCCGCTCCTGCCCCCCCGGCAGGACCCCGCGCCCACCTTGCTCTCCTGGTTCCCGTAGGCGAGGAGCTGAAGGCAGTCGGTGGTGATAGCCAGGAACTTGGGGTTGTTCTTGTTCAGCAGAGGAACCATCTTCTGCAGGCCGTCGGCCAGGCGCACGGCCATCTTGGCCCCTTCCTGGTAGAGCAGCAGGTTGTGCAGGGTGGTGATGGCGTAGAAGAGGACCGACTCGACTGGCGAGCTGCAGGCAGGCGGCACGGAGCCACGTCAGTGCGGGCAGCTGCCTCCGGGCTCGCCAGGCTGCCAGCGGAGCCCGCAGGGCTACCCCGAGCCCCGACTCCCACCCGCACCCATCAGCAGGACCCGGTGTGAGGCCACCGGGTGGCCCGCGGGGAAGGGACCCCTCCTCCTCGGGGCAGAGCAGAGCCCGAGCCCCGTCTCCACGGACAGGGCAGCGTGGGGCACCGCTCCCCTCCTCCTGCCCTCACACAGGCTCCGAAGGCAGCAAACCCCTGGGGCTTTCGCAGGCTAAAAGCCTCAGTCAAGGCTCCCACTGCCTTGTTTTGGCGGGAGCAGAAGGAGGACTCACGGCTCGGGGCAGCACGAGCCCTCCCCTCCTCTGCCCCCCACGCAGGCACTCGCCTGGCTGCCAGCCCGCAGGGAGGGCTCGGCTCTGCCGTCCTCTCGGGACCCCCCGCCGGCTCCCCCGTACCTCAGCATCCTCACGAGGGCCGGGATGCCGCCGGACTTGAAGATGGAGAGGAGGCCCTCGCGGTGGTGCGAGAGGTTGTGCAGGATGCTGGTGGTGCAGCGCGCCGTGTCCAGGTCGCTGGTGCTCTGCATGGTGCGGACCACGGCCGCCACGATCTGGGGCGACTGCATCAGGGCGCGGCGCGATGCCTCCTTCTTGGAGAGCTGGTTGACGATCATGGCCGCTTTGCTGACAACCACCTGGGGGGGGCAGAATCCAGCGGGTGGGAGGGGGTCCCGCTGCTGCCCGTCACGGCAGGGACAGGAGGGACCCGTTCTGCGGGGGAGGACGGTGCTGGAGCCGCAGAGCCGGCACGGCCGCGCAGGCGAGAGCTGCTATTTTTAACAACCCTCATCCACGGGGGCCGCGCGGCCGCTCGCAGCACTCGGCAGCACACGGTTGGGTCCGCGGAGCACGGACACGCTGCGGGGGGAGCGGGCGGGGGGGCTGCAGTGCCGAGAGCCAGAGAGAAGCGCTCGGGGTCTGTGCCGGGCAGGGCAGGAGCGCTGAGCCCGGGCAGCGAGGGGACGCGGCGGGCAGACCCCAGAGCTCCGCCGGACGGCGGCCACGGAGCCGCGAGGGCGGGAGCCCGGCTCTGCCAACGCGCCCCACACACCGGGGAAACGCGCCCCGCAGCGGAGAGCCTGGAGCCGTGCGCGGGCAAACCGCGCGCCCTTACCGGGTCCTCGTCGTTGAGCAGCTTGGTGAGCTCCGGGATGGCGCGGGTGGCCAGCTCGGCGTCGTCCTGGTAGTTGATGAGGTGCACGATGGCCGATTTCAGCATCTGCGAGGGCTCGGCCAGGCGCTGGACGTTGGTTTGCTGCCCCTCCAGCTGGGTGGTGATGAGCAGGGAACGGTCCTCCACCGTCTCGGGGTACATGGCGGCCCGGACGCGCTGGGCCCGGGTCATGGCCAGCTGAGCCTCCATGTCCGCTGCGGGATAGATGGGGAGGCAGCGTCAGAGCCGGGCTCTCTCCGCGGAGTGTTCCCAGCCCTGATTTCCAATTTCAATTAGCTGAGCAACAGCTCAGCGCAACGACACCGGCAACGTCAGCAGCCCCAGCACGCTCTGCAAGGAGCCGGTGCTTCAAAATGTAAACAGATACAGCAGCCCAGAGATAAGACAACACTCAATTAAGCAGCATGATTAGGCAGTTGTCACACAAGGCCCATTAATTAAAAAATTAAGGATATTTGCAACTGGGGACCAGCTGGCACTAGGGATTAGGAGGACGCAGGAGCCTTCCCCATCTGGGATGCCAGGACAAGCACGACCCGAGGGCAGAGACGCAGCAGCAGCCACCCGCTGTCCCACCCCTGTGCACAGGCACCGGCGGGCGCGGGGGGGCTCGTCCCCCTCCACTGGGCTCTGCCTCCCGGGGCAGGGGGCAAATAAACCTCCCAGGGCCGGTCGCTGACGGGGGCACCGCTGAGGCGAGCGGAGCAAACCAGCCCTCTTCTCGGAGATAAAGCTGGGGGAAGCATCTCCCTTGGCTTCGGGGGCTGCATCCCGCCTGCTTCGCCCTCGCGGCGCTGGCAGCGGCCGGGCCGGTGGCGGGGCTTTACGGCACACGCCGGCAGCTCTGCCAGCGCGCTCAGACAGGCTTCCCGAGCAGGCGGGCGGGCGGGCAGCGGAGCAGACGGCCGACCCGTGGGCCGGGATCAGCTGTTCCTATCTGGAGCCAACCCACCGGCGCGCTCGGATGTGTGCGCAGAGCTCGGCGCCGGTGCGGGCTGGCTGCGCGCCACCCCTACGCCAGAGCCTCGCGGCGCGGGGAAGGAGGACAGGAGGGAGCATATTTTAGGCAGCGACAACTCCCAGGGTGTGGAAGGCGGCGTGGAGGAGAGCCCAGAAGGAGCCGAGCTCCCAGACGCGCCCGGCCGCGCAGTCCCTACCTTGTGCCTGGCTCTGGCCCTGGCCCCCTCCCTGGCAGTAGCTCGTGGTGGTCGTCTTCTTGATGGTGTACTGCTTCCCGTAGACCTCGTCATCGTCCCCGAGGCACTTGCTGCTGACCGAGGGCACCTGGGTGTTGACGCCGGAGTGGATGCCCGAGTCATAGGTGTAGGTCTGCTGCCACTCCGTCACCTTGATGGGCTGCTCCATCATGTTCATCACCTCCATGGCTGCTCTGCAGGGCAGGGAGGGCAGAAGTCACGGCTCTGGCAGAGCCCAGGCGGCGGCAGCACCCTCCCGGCCCTCCCCTGCCCCAAATCTCAGGGCAGCCCCCGGCGCGCAGACCCAGCAGATCGCTATCTGCCCTCCTCCCCCACGCGAGATGAAAGGCGGCCCCGGGATGACGAACCCCCAGCTCAGCACTTTGCTGCTCCTGTTCAGACACGAACCGCGGCGCAGGCGGCGCAGACCGTGCGGCTGCCGGAGCCCTCAGCCAGCGCCGGCCGCGCGTCGCCGCCTCCCACCGCCTCGGCACGGAGGGGCCCCGCAGCCAGACCCCCCCGGCTGCCCACGGGCTGTTTAAACACCAGTTCCCGGACCGGCCGAGAGCTGGGGACAGCCAGAAGGCTGGAGCTCCAAGAATAAATCGAACCTTTTTAGAAGCCCCCTGAGACGCTCCTAAAGCACGTAAAAATAAGCAGGCAAAGCCACCGGCTGGGCTTTCCCGTGGGCGCTCAACACCACGGACACCCACGGCGTGGGCTGGGCGCTCCCCGCAGCATGCCGAGCACCGCGGCTGCGTGGTGCCAGCACAGGGCGGCCCAGCGCACCCCAAAACTCCAGACAAACCAGCCAAGGTTGCTTGGGAGCAGGGCTGGGGTTCCCTTGTCACTAATTCGGGGAGGGAGGAGCGCTCGGGGATCAACCCCGGAGCTCATCGGGGCAGGCGGACGCTGCGGGGCTGTGAGACGCCAGCCCCACATCCCCCCAGCAGGGCCGGAGGGATGGGGGGACGGAGGGATGGGGGGACGGAGGTGGCATCCAGCCAGCCACACCGTCACGGCACCCGCCGGGATTTCTGCCCCTTCCTCGGGCCGCGCAGGGCCGGGGATGAGTCAGAGTTTCAGAGGCGATAAGAGGTGACGAGCAGCTGCTGCCCGGCCTAGCTGGGCGCAGCAGCAGCCGCGCTCCCGACCAGAGGCGCAATTACCGCCTCCGCCGGCCCCGATGCGTGCCGCCAGCGGGACCCGGGCGGCCGCGCGCCCCCGGCTCCCCTCCCGCGGCCGGCACAGCTCGGGGCTCGCAGGGACCAGCAGGGCTGGTGCGGCAGCCTCGGGCCCAGCACCCTCCTCGGGGGAGCAAGGGGAAGGGGGCACGAGCCCCCCACCAGCCCCACGCCGGCGGCTGACTCAGGGCGTCGGGTGGTGGCCGAGAACGCGGCTTGCGTGGGGCGGCACGGCAGGGCCCGGCGCGCACGGGCTTGGCGCGGCTCGCCCCAGCGCTGCCGGCTGTTCCCAAGGAGTGGCCGAGCCCTCGCGAGCCACACAGGGAACAATCCCAGCCCGGGCACACTCCCTCATTCCTGGGGGGAGGCAGGACCCCGCCACGCTCCCGGCCCAACGCATCCTGCACCCCCTGCGTCCAGCCCCCCCCAGCCACCCGCCCCAAGCTGCTGCAGGGCGCTGCTCCTCTCAATTCCATATTTTTTGAGCTGTCGAGCAGCAACACTCGGACTGTGCTGCTCCGGCTCTAACGGGTTGTGCACGTCGACAAGGCAGGAGGAGGGGGACCCACGCATGGAGGCCGAGGGGCAGGTCGTTCCCACGGCAGGCGGGCAGGAGCCGGGTGCCCCGCGGGGGCGCTGCGTGACGCACGGTGCCGGGGGCGAGGGGCGAGCCCGGCTCCGCTCCCCACCCCGTGCCAGAGCGGGGATCGGCCGGGAGAGCCCCTGTGCCGGGCTGAGGGCCACGGGCCCCCTCCGGGAGTCGATGAGCTGGCGCACGGCCTTTGGGAGAGCCCGTCCTCCCGGCTGGGTCGCCCCGGCCACGGCGGCGGAGCCTCCACGCTGCCGGGAAGCCAGAGGAGAGCAAAGGCCAAGCGACGGCCGGGGAAGGGGGGGGCACCGGCAGGTCCCCGCGGCGCGGGAAACGGCGCCAGACGCGGCACATCCCGGCCAGGAGCCGGCGGGGATGAGCAAGGGGGCAGCGGAGCCAGGGGCGCGGGTAAGGGCCCCCCAGGCCAGGGCAGGGCCCCCCGGCAGCAGCGAGCCAGGGCTGGCAGGAGGGGCTGGCGCTACCTGCGCCGTCATTGACCGGTAACATCTGCCCCACAATTTACAGGGTTTGACAGACACTTCATCTCCCAAACCTCCAGGAGTTGAGCTCAGACGGCGGCTTCTGACGGGGCCCTGCACGATGCATGAGCCCCCCCGCCACCCCCCTCCGTCCGCACCGCCGGCGCCCCAGGGACCCCAAACGCCAGCGAAGCTCCTCAGAGCCCAGGCAGGAGCTGGGGTGAGCGGCCCCGGCACCGTGTTGGACCCCCCAGAGCACGGGGCTGGCAGCAGCAGGGAGAGAGGCCACAGGGATGGGTGTCACACGGCTTGGGGGGGGCTATTCCTCCCCATGGGCCCCCCGGAACAGACCACGGGCACCCTGTTAAACACAGGACCCGTCCTCCCCGGAGCATCGCCCACCAGCAGCCCCGGGGGTTTGCTGTCGGCCGCGGCAGCCAGAGGCACCCAAGGTGCTGGGGCCAGCGGAGCAAACGCCAGACGCTGCAGTGGCGAGCGGTGACATTCCCTGAACCCTGTGTCAAGTGTCCCCTGCTTGTCACTCAGGGAGGGCCCAGGGCCTAACAGGAGCTTCTCCCCCATCCTCAGCTGCCCTCCCTCCTCCCCAGCAGGATCTGGGCGAGACGGGCAGCCCCCGGCCAGGGTGGGGGTTACCCCTGGGCTCGCGGGAGCCGATCCCCCACCCCGGGTGATGCTTCCTGTGGCGAAGGGCTGCGGAGGGGCAGGACCCCGCCAGCGGCAGAGGGGAGCGCAGCAGATCATGCGGAAGGGAGAAGCAGGGGGTATTTGGGGCACACGTGAAAACACCCGCCCTGGAGGGGTCAGCCATGAGCAGGGGGGAGGCTGGGGTGGGCTGAGCCCCCTCCACGACCAGAGCAGGGGTAGGAAGATCCCTGCTGGGTCTGAGCAGGGAGCGGAGCCCAGAGGGGTCTCACTGAGCGCCGGCTGAGCCCCCCCTGCCTGCACAGAGCTGGGACCCCAGGGAAACCAGACTCACTCCTGGGAACAGCGAGAACCCCCCCACAAAACAGCGAGGCAGACGTGGGGGACCCCACAGCAGGGACAGCAGGTTTGGGGGAGCACCTCCAGCCTGCCCCCAGCACCGTGACGGGAAAGGGACTGAGCCGCGCCGGGGGCTTCGGCCGTGGGACATGGGGGGGCTCCAGCCACCCCCACGCAGGGGAGAGGCAGGAGAAGGTTAATCCCTCTCCCACCACTTCCCGCGGCCGGGGAAGGCAGAGGAAGCTCCCGCGGCTCTAAGGCACCGGCCAGCGCTCATCCGCCCCCGGAGCCATTTGATCAGTGTCCAGGCGGCTTCGCTCCCCCGGGACACCGGCTGCGGAGGAAATCTCCGGCAAACACACAGCCCCGGGCCCGGCCAGCCCTTCCCTCCGGCCGCCGGGAGAAGCCTTCGGCCTCGCGCAGGCAGGACAGAGCCGCACGGCTCAGCGGCCCAGACAGCGGCGGGGGAGCCACGAACGCTGCTCCGTGCAAACACAGCCACGACCCCAACGGGGCGTCACCCCTAAGCGAGCAGGCGGGGGGCTCAGGGCACCCCCACATCCCAGGTCCCAGGCCGCGCAGGAGCAGGCAGCAGGACTGGGGCGGGGGTCAGTGGTGCGAGAGGCTCCAGCCCGCCCTCACCCCGCAGCCCCCCACAGCCCCCCTGACCTCGCACGAGCCCTCCCTGGCCCTGCCGGGAGCGGGGGGCAGCAGTGCCGGCGCTGCCCCCGCTCAGGAGCCACGAGCGAGGGGTGAGCTCAGCTGCGGGGAGCGCGCGAGCGACCGCAGTCACCGTCACGGAGGCTTTTAGGAAAAGGAAAGCGGCAGTTAAAGCAATTCAGCAAGCGCAGCGCGAGCAAAGACTCTATTTTAGAAGCACTTACGCTACACACAAGCCATCTCCGGTCCTCCCCACCCTCCCCGAGCAGCCGGGGATGAGCGACGGGCTCGGGGGGAGCAGCCTCGACACCCGCAGCACCGGAGCCCTCCTCGGGGCAAGGGCAGCCCGAGGTCCCCGCCGCCTGCAAGCCCCCGCACCGTCACGCCGGGGGCTAACGGAGCCGGGGCAGCCGCTAACGAAGCTCCCGCGGGCACCGCAAGCGCCGGCGCCTACAAAGGCTTCAGCGGCTCTGAAGAGGATCCCGCGCAGCGGGAGGGGGCAGAGAAAGGAGCTTTTCAAGACCTCAGCAGCATCAATGGGAAGCGTTAGAGTCAGATCCCGCTACCACGAGCCCTTTCAATGGGGCTTTACAGTGAAGATAAGTGGAAGGATTCAAAGGGGAACGAGAGCAGCTTGAAGTTTAATGAGGAGGCGACGGGCGACGGGGGATCGGCCTCTTGTTGGAAAGCAGGCGCGAGGCCGCCGGGCCCGGGCCCTGCACACAAAGGAGCCCGTGGCCTTTGTTCGCGGATGCTCGTATGTCCCGAGCGGCTCCCGGCCGCCCACCGGCTCCGACAACTCCAGGTCACTCGGGGAGGGCAGCGAGGGCGGCAAGAGCCGCTCTTCAGAGCTGGCTCCCTCACCGGAGGAGGCTCTAAAACCACTCTTCTTTTTCAGCTGCACCTGAGGAGGTTAAGTTTGAGCTGCTGACAGCCCCGTGCAAAGCCCCCGCTCCTCGGGGGGAGCTGCGTGCCCCCGAGCGTGGAGCCCAGGCCCCTCTGCCACGACCCGCTCTGCTGAACTGACGCTCCCCGTCGAAGCGGAGCACGTTCCCCAGGCCTCGCCTCCGCCCGAATTAACAGCTCCTGACGGCTCCGGCACACGCCAAGTCCAGGCTGCAATATTCTGGCACTTCCCATCACGAAATGACAAGGCATGATCCATCAAGTGCTCTCCCGTGACGAGGGCAGGCACAGCGCTGGGCACGACACCCGGCAGCCGGGCGGCCGAGCCCTCGCACGGGCACTCGTGCAAGAGCCGTGCCAAAGCCCCGTCTGCTGCACCACGGCCTGGGCTTCCCCGGGGAGCCCCGCTGCCCCCCGCACAGCCCCGGCTCGCCCAGCGTCACCCCCTGCCCCACGGGCACAGCCCCGATCCACCAGCCTTGGTTTGGGATCAGATCCCCCCCCTCACAGCTCTGGGGCCGTGCCCGCTGGTTCTTGCCCACGTGGGGTGAGCCCCGGCCCCACGAGGGTTCTCCCAGGGACACTCGCGCCATCGCGGGGGCCCGGCAGCGCGTCTCCCCTCCCCACGGCGCCAGCGGCTGGCACAGACGCTGCCATCCGCGGAGGCACCGGGACCGCCAGGACCCACGTGGGCCCACCCCCCCTCAGCCGGGGTTTGCTGCTCTCATTAGCAGCTCGGCTGGGAAGGACGGGAACCTGCCACTTGTCCACGGAAAGGAGAACTGGTATGGTGCAATTAATCACAATAACTCCATCAGGGTAAAAAAAAATAAATCATTATTTTGTTTTAAAGAGCACGAAGAACAAGTTGTCCTTTAAGGACATGATAATTGCAGGCTTTACATTTCGGCTTTGAGGCTGGCAGGCCGTTCCCAGCCCCACTCATGACGTCCAGAAACGCAGGATTTTGCCACCTGGCCCCGGTGCTGCTGGAGGAGCCGAGGGGGCAGGGAGGGACGCGGGGCTGCCGAGCCCCGGCTTAATTTCCCCATCCAATTGCATGACATCTGCAAAGCTCAGACGCTTCACGAGAAATTATCACCAACGCCCGTCAGCGCCCGGCCTGTCGGAGCAAGTTAATGATTTGTCACCCGGGCTCTGCCCGCGCGTCACAGCGATTACGGCCGGGCTCCCTCCAGCAGGCAAAGGTCTCTCCCCCGCCAGCGAAGCGCAGGCGCGTCACCCAGCCATCCACCCCCGAGAGCCACGGGGGGACCGCGGGGCGCCCCACGCCACGGGTCTGCGCCTCCCCGGGAGGGCACGGCTGCGGGTTTGACCACCCGGGCGTGGGGCATCGGGAAAACACGGAGCGTTCCAGCCCCGGCTCCCGCGCGGGCTCTGGGAAGGAGCCCGAGGACCGGGGGGGCACAGCGCGAGGCTCCGGCCCCGTCTGCGAAGCCATCGCGGAGCCGAGCGACTGAGGCACGTTGAAACGCCTCCGGGCCTCTCGACAGCCGCAGCAAAACCCATCAGGGCCAGCGTGTCTAGAAGGGTATTTCAAACCTCTGCCTAATTCGAAACATCTTCATCTCCCCCCGCAGCCCTCCCACGCCGGGCGGGGGGGTGAGGAGCTCTGCCCGTCGAGGCACCTGCGCAGCTCCAAAGCCAACCCGGTTTAAGCACAGACGTGCTCTTTGGCTGCTTAGGTCGAGTTTTAAGACTTGAGGGAATACCTGCACCCTCAAACCCCCCGTCCCCCATGGGGAAGGGGGGTAAAGCCAACCCTCCCGAAGCAGAGGATGCTGCAGTGCCTCAAGGCACCGACCCGGCCCTGGCGTCCCCCCCAGCTGCCACCCCCGCACACACAGACCCACCTGGGACACCCCACGGTCTCACGGGGCTGAGAGCCGCCACCCAAGCCCGGCTCTGGGTGATGCCAAGTGCCCCCCCCGGCCCCGGCTGGGTGGGAAAGCACCGGCTGGAACCGAGGTAAAAGCTGAAGTCCAAGGTAGGCTTGTACCGATTTAACAGAAATTAAATTTCTTTTTAACTTCTCTTAATTAGAAGCCGGTCTAATTTAAACCTTCCAGACTAGCACAAGCCTCAGTACAGATGCTGCAATTAAAGTCTTGCAAGTTCTCTGCAAAGAGGCTCCGGTTCGCCAGCCTGCGAGGGGGGGCCGAGGGCAGCTCCGCTCCCCCAGGCTCCGCCATCTGCGAGCGGCAGCGCCCCGCAGAAGCTCCTCTCAAACCCCGGAGATGTGGAAGTGCGATAAAAAGCCGAATCCCGTCAAGTGCTCCCACACCAAACCACAGCCTCGAAGGGAAACCATCGTCACAGGAACAGCCTCAGCTGAAAGAGCCGTGCAGCTGCGCCCCACCGCCTGCCCCAGCTGCTAGAGCTGATGAAGGATTTCAGGTGGGGAAACAAAGGGGAGAGTTAATGGGATTAGGACAACGCTGACTGTTACACCCCAACGCGGCGCTGGGACCAGAGGGAAAATCCTCCAAGGTCCCCGGCTGCAGCCAAGCCATGAGCCACCCGCTCCGCTGAGGTGGTCCGTGAGGTGCAGGTCGCTCCCGTGCCCGGCCCTGGCCCCCCGCAGCCCAGCTCAGCCCCCCCGGGATTCAGGCGCTTCCCGGAGCCGGGGAGGACGCGCCACCTCGCCCAGACAATGGAGCGTACCCGCCATTGTCTGGGAGCCAGGGCCCTGCCGCGGCGCCCCACCTGCCCCCCGCCAGCGTCGGGGACCCACATCGCCCCCAGCGCCCGCGCGGGAGCCGCCCTGGAGCGGAAAACCCCCCTCGGCCACCGATGCCAGGAGCTCTGCGCGTTCCCGTCCTGATGGCCAACTTCTTTAAGCCAAATTAGCAGTAAAATGGGTTTTTCATAACACTTTATGGAAATCCTCCAAAGCGATGAACAATTACAGGCTTCAGATGTGCAAAGGCTGTTGCAGCGGGTACCCCGCACCCTTCCAGCCGACTGATAAAACACCGACAAGGACACAGAAAGGGACCTTATAATCCCCCCCGGCCCCGGTACCGGCTGGGCCCGGCACCGGCTCCCCCCGAGAGCGGGGCCAGGAGCGGGCCCCCGGGCGCTGCGCCCGCCCGGATGGGGCTGACAGCCCGGAGCGAACGCCCCCGGCCCCGCGCCAGCGAGACGCTTCGCCCCCAGCTCCCCGCCGGCAGGCAGACAGACAGACAGACAGACAGACGTGAGGCCGCCGGGCGTTGGGGCTGGCGAGCGGGACCAGCACCACGCAGGCCGGAGCGGGGGCCGCGGGGGCCGGGCCCAGCCGGGTCACGGGGCATCCGCGGCCCCCACCAGCACGGGAAAGCCGACAGGGAGCATGGGGGGCTCGCCCAGGCACCCCGACGGATCGCGGGAAAGCCAAGGGGGTGCGGGGCTGCGGCTGCAGGCAGCTGCCATCGCCCCCGCACGGGCAGGACGGCGGCGGGGTCACCGGGCCCAGCCCCGGCAGGCGGCCGTGCCCTCCCGCTCCTCTCGCCGAGTTCCTCACACGACAGCCTACGTTCTCCCTCTCGGGGCAACTCCCAGCACTGTTTCCGCGTTATCCTTTCATCCGTGCTGCAAACCTGATTAATTAAGCTAATCGCTGAGCTCGCGCAATGAGGGTGCTCCCTCCTCTCCAAGCACCGGGCAGAGACCCCCGAGTTCGGCTCCCGCCGCCGTTCCCGGGGCGGACGCCCGCTGTCAGCCGCTGCCGGGGGCTCGGACGCGCAGCAGAGGGGCGCCCGCGGCTCCGCCGTCCCGGGTGACACGGGGCCACCCCGATCCCTCCTCGACCCCCCCGGACCCCCGGCTGCGGGCGAGGGGCAGCCCCCGGGCGGCGGCCTCGAGCGGGCGCGGCGGCAGCACGCGGCCGTCGGGCGTGACTCAGGGCGCGGCGGCCGTGGCACCCCGCAGCCGCGGGTGACGTAAGAGCCCCACGGCCACCTGGGCGAGGAGCGGCGTGCCAAGGCCTCGCCCGCAGCCCCACCGCCGCCCCGACGCCTCGCCCGCGGAGCCGCGACTCCGGGCGGTGCCGGGGACGAAGCCGCCGCCCGGCACCGGGGCGCGGGGACGCAACTTCCCAACTGGCTCCCGCAGCACCGGGCGGGCAGCGGGACGGCGCGGCCGCCCGCGGGGGGGGGGGCTCACCCCGGGGACCGGCCCGCCCGGCCCCACGCAGGATGGGCTCCGCCGCCCCCCGCGGGACGGGCCGCGCTCCGCGGGCGGGGCGGGGGCACGGGGCGCTGCCGCCGGCGGGGAGCCCAGCCCCGAGCGGAGCCCCGGGCGCTCCCAGCCCCGAGCGCGGCCGCCGCCCGGCCCGGGACACCCGGCTGCCCCGTTCCCCCCCGCCCCGGGCCGCCCCCCGGGCCCCGCTCACCTGCGCGGCGCTTCCCCTGCGCGGACACTGCGGCCGCCCCGCTCCTGCCCGAACAAAAGGCGAGCAGCGCCCCGCGCCCGCCCCGCCCCGCCGCGCGCCCCGCCCCCCGCCCCGCCGCCACGCTACTGGGCCGCCGGCACGTCCGTCAGGCCCTTGGCACGCCGGGCACCGCCCCCGCCGGACGTGTTTATCCGCTCTCCATTGGCGGGGGCGCGGCCGCCCCGCCCATCGCCGGCAGGTGATTGGGTAACGGGGCGGGGTGGGCGGGGCGAGGAGGCGGGCGGGGAAGGGCGCGACCGCCAGGGGGAACCACCTGGGTGACGTCACGGGGCGGGGAGGGGCGGGGCCAGGGACGCTCCCCTGGGCGGGGCGGGGCGGGGGCAGCCCGGGGGGCGCGGGGGGTCCCCGCGGCCTCGGCCCAGCGTGTCCCCCCGCGGCGCGCCGAGCCCCCGCCCGGGAGCGGAGCGGAGCGCGGGGGGCCGCGCTCCCCGGTACCCCCGCCCCGGCCCGGCCGCCGGCGGAGCCCTCGCGTCCCCCCCCAGCGCCCACGGGCCGGCCCTGGAGCAGCGCCCGGGCCCGGGAAGGAGCTTCCCCCCCCCCCGCCCGGGCGGGGAAACTGAGGCAGGAGCCCGGCAGCAAGAGCCGCTGGGGAAGGGCCCGGGCGGCCGCCGCCTGCGTCACCCCCGGCCCCGGCCCGACTGGTCCAGCCGGGTGCTGCCGCCATGTCCCGGCTCCCCGCGTCCGTCACCCAGCGCCCGCGGCCCCAGCGAGCCCCCGGCCCCAGGGCACGGCCCGGCCCCCCCAAACCTCGTTTATGTGTCTCGGGCAAGGTCAGGGGCTTCAGGGCAGAGCAGCGCCGCCTCCACGGCCCTGACCCGCCGAGGCCTGCGGGCTGGCCCCCCGCATCCCGCCCGCGTGTCCCGGCCCCTGTCCCCGCATCCCACCCCTGCACCCCCCGCAGCCCGGCTCTGCCGGCCCCGTGTGCCACGGGGCGGGGGGGGGCGGTGGCCACGCTCACAGAGCTGCTGCCGCCAGTCCCGGACCCCGCGGGAAGGACCGTGGAGCCGTGAGGGGACCCCGGGGACCCCGGCCCAGGGCTGGGGGGGGCTTCTCCGAGCGCTGGCAAGAAGCCGCGTGCCCCGCCGGGCTCCCAGACCCCTCCCGAGGGTGGCCGTGACCCATCGGTGACAAACCCCGCTGCTCCCGAGGGAGGGGACAGCCCTGCCCGGTGCGGGGACGCACAGCGCTACCCCCCCTTAGCTCTGCCCCCCTTAGCTCTGCCCCCCTTAGCTCTGCCCCCCTTAGCTCTGCTCCCCTTAGCTCTGCCCCCCCTTAGCTCTGCCCCCCTTAGCTCTGCCCCGAGCCCCGGCCCTGCCCGCGGGTCTGGGGGCTCAGCCCCAGCCCCCGGCCCGGTGCCCCGCGCGTGGGCCGAGCTGGGACAGCCCTGGTGACTGGGTGCTGCGGGGCAGGGCAGGGTGGGGTGCTGGCAGCTCCCCGCCGCCCCCTTCCTCCCTTCCCTCCCCCGGGGCCAACGCCGTGATTCAGCCTCTCGGTTTCAGTCCTCGCCGCCAACTTCCCCGGGCAGCGGCGGGGAGGAGCGAGGCCGCACCGCCCGACGCCCCGTGTCCAGGGCAGGCGCGGGCTTGTCAGCAGCAACGGCGGCCCCCAAAAGGGCCCCCAAAACGCCCTGACACCGGCAGGAGGGGGGTCATCCCCCCCCCCGCCACCCTGGACCAGCATCGGGGGGCACTGGCTGCATCCTCCGGACCAGCAGCGGGACAACGCACCCCCCAGGGGGCAGTGTCAGGGTGACGCGCCCCCCCGAATGCACATCGCACCCCAACACCCGCATGGGGGTGAGGCATGCTGCCCCCCCAGGCACAGTGGGAGGCCACACGCCCCAGTGTGGTCGTGGCCCCCAAGCCTCCCCAGCCCCACAAGCCCCCTGCAGGGTCTCCCCCACTTCATGGGGGCATCCAGCCCCCCAGCCCATCCTCCCGCCCCCACAGCACCCGAGCACCCGGCCCCAGGGAGCCCCAGGCTGGAGGCAGCCGTGAAAAGACCGGTCCGGATTTTATTATAAGTTCAGCACCAGTAAATATATAAAAAAAAATAAAGCGACTGTGCAAGTCGGGAAGTATTAAATTAACGGAGCTTAAGGCTACAGAGGGCTGGTGTGGGGAAAATTCAAGGCACAGGCGACGCAGCCTCGCCAGGCTGCAGCCACGCAGCGGCACGGGGACACCAGCACACCCTGAGCCCCGCGGTAGCCCCCCAGGCACCCCGAAGGGACCCCGGGCTCTGGGGGCTGGCGGGGGCCAGGGACAGCGGGGCAGGAGTCCCCAGGAGCGGCAGCACCACGCATCGCTCCCGGAGCAGGGGCAGCCCCCCAAACCCCTCGAGACAACACGGGGGTCGATCCTGGCGCACGGTCCACAGGTCCTGGGAGGAGCAGAGGGACACCGGGGACAGGGGTGGCCCGGGGGGGGCGCTCCTGGGCAGGCAGAGGGGTTCGGCGGTGCCGGTGCTCCACCGAGGGGAATCGGGCTGCGCTCCGGGCAGCAGACGTCCCAAGGGCCAAGGCAGCCCTGCCGCTGGGCACCGGGCAGGATCAGCCCTTCCCCGCGAGCCCGAGTTTCTGCGCGGCGGCTGGCAGGAGCTCAAAGCCCGACGTCCCCGGGGTGACGTCGCAGGGCCACCGCCGGCCAGCTCCGTCGGGGCCGGGCACCCCTTCGCCTGGCTCATCGCAGGGTCTCTGCAAACGGGGGGGGGGCTCAGTGGCACCGGGGCGCGGGTGCCAGCCTCCCCCCACCCTGCAGCACAGCCCCCGGCCCCGCATCAGGAACCTTGGTCAGCTTTGTCCCCCTTGGTCTTGGGCTCCTGCCACCACTCTGCGAAGAAGCCTTCCTCGTAGTCGCCTTCGCCCTCGAACTCGCCGTCGGAGGGCAGGTCCCGCGCCGCCGGCCCCTCGCCGCCGTCCACCTCCATCTGCAGCGCGGGACGGGCAGGAGGAGGCAGCAGGGCCCCGTCCGCAGCCTCTTCTCCAGGGCTGGTTCAAGGGTCGGACCCCCCGCCCGAGGAAGGGCCCCGCCCCGGGGTACCCACAGCACCCACCCGCACCACCCGGCACCCCCAAGGGCACCCGGCTGCACCCACGCCGGGGCCATCATCTACCTCGTCGTCAGCCTGCAGGTACTGCCGGGCGAAGTCCAGCATCTTCTTCTGGGCGGCCGTGCGGTTGTGGTAGCGCACGGCTTCCTGGGCAGGGGAGGGAGCGGGGCCCGCGTCAGCCCCCCCGGCCGGCAGAGCCATGGGACGGGGGGGCTGGGGGGTCCTCACCGGCCGGGGCTCGAAGTCCTCGTCCTGCAGGCGCCAGCGCTCGCGGTGGAAGCGGTAGTAGACGAGGTTCTGCTGCATCACGGCGTCGCCGGGGTCGAAGAGCATGTAACTGGAGACGCTGCGCACCGCGTCCCGCACGTCGTTCACTGCCGGGGCAGCGGCGCCGGGTGATGGGGGGGCGACACCCCCGCGGCACCCCGGGCTGCCCCGGGGCCACAGCGCCCCGCTCCCGCCGGCACTCACGCTTGTAGTAGGCAAACTGCAGGTAGTGGTACATGGTGGCCACGAACTTCTCCACGAAGTAGCCGCCCACGTTGGGGGTGAGCTCGGTCTCGCAGTCCACCTTGCACTGCAGCACGCTCACAAAGTGGTCTGGGGGGAGGCGTCAGGCGCTGTGACCCATCGCCCCCCCCCCCAGCCTGCCGGCCGCCCCCTGGCCCCCCGCCCGGTCACCTGCGATGGCGGGGTAGAAGTCCTTGAACTCCTGCAGCTCGTAGGCGCCCTCGCAGCCGGCCAGACAGTCCTCGTAGGCCTTGTAGTACTCGGCCAGCGCCTGCTCCATGTCGGCCGCGCTGCTCCGGAAGTCCCCGTGGTTGTAGAGCTTCACCGAGCGCACGAATATCGGCTGCCGGGGACCAGGCGGGTGCCGCTCACCTCCCCGCCGGGCGCCGCGCCCGCCAGCAGCACCCACCGGCCCTGCTCCCCCCGCTGAGACGCTTTTTTGGGGACGGGAGGGGAGCACCCAGGACTCAGCGAGGGAGAGCCGCTTCCCTCGGGGTTCGGCAGGACCAGGCGCACCCCGAGCCCCGGGGGGCCCCTCTCCCACCCCAGCCCCGTCCCCTCCCCACCTCATAGGGCTGAGCCTCCAGGTCGACCAGGTATTCATCCACGTCCAGCATCGTCCGGTAATAGTTCAGGTACTTCAAGGTCATCTCGTGCTTGGGGTTCTTCTGCAGGAAGGTGTGGGCCGCCGACACCGCTTTCTCGATCTTATTCGACTGGGGAGGGAGGCAGAGCCGGTGCAGCAGCCCGCTGCGGGGCAGAGGCCGGTCCTGGGGGGGCTCAGCACCCGGCCAGAGCCCAACCCTCCACCGGCAGCGATGGACAGGCAGGATCTGGGACCAGGGACAAATCCAGCCACAGCAACCCCCCCCCTGTGCCCGTGGGGGGCGCGGGGACAGCTCGGTCCCTCGCGGACCCCCACACCCCGCCCGGAGCCGTCCCCGCGGTGCGGGTTGGGCCACGCACCCGCCCTCCTCGGGCACCGGCGCCACCCCCGGCCCCCCCGGCTGCTTCACGAGCTCTCGGGTCGCAACTTCAGGGGAGCAAGATCGGGGGGGTTGAACAAACCGTCCATGAAATGGGTTTTGGGCAGAGCAAGCGGGAGGGAAAGGCTTAAGGATGCGGCCAGCGGGGCAGCGGCGCTAAGCGCTAACGCGGGATCGGCACCGGCCGGCGGCGCAGCCCGGGACCCCGACCAGCACCGGGGGAGGGAGCGGCTCTGCCCAGAGCAGGGTGACCCCGGGGCCACCGACACCCCCTGAGCCCTCCCTCCACGTCTGCACCCGGAGCCCGAGCGAGCGCGTCCCCGGCCGGAGCATCCAGACACGTGTCCCGCGGCAACCGGCGGCACCGGCCCCGCCAGCTCGGGCCCCTCGGCCGGGGCAGCCCCCGCCGCCCCCTCCCCAGGCCACCGGGACCTTGGGGGACCAGGGCGACGCAAGGCGGGGTGGGGGGGACACAACCACAGGGGCCCCCGGTCCCGGGCGCGCCCCTCACGTCCTGCCTGATGCATCCCAGATGCCGGTGACGTGCCACGGCGCCGGGGCAGGATGGAGGAGCGGGGGGGTGCCAGATGGGAAGGGGGGTGCAGGACAGGAAAGCACGTGGCAGCCGGGTGCGGGACAGGGGGGAGCTGGGCTGGGGGGGGCGGAGGTGTAGGATGGGGCACAGGGTGGGAATGCAGGGCGGGGGATGAAGGATGGGGGGCGCAGGATGGGGGGGGTCCCAGGGGCGGTGCAGGACGAGACACAGGCGGGGGGTGCACCCGCTGGGGGGGCCGAGCGGAGGGGCGCAGGTAGAAGAGGAGGCGCAGGTCGGAGAGGGGCAGGACGGGGGTACAGGACGCCCCCCACTCCCCCCCCCCTTCCCCCGTCCCTCGCCACGTTGCGCGGCATTTGCGCGCCCGCCGCCTCACCTTGAAGAGCGCGTAGTGCAGGTACTGGTAGGGCAAGCGGCGCTGGAAGTCGCGCAGGGTTTGCGCGGGGGGGTAGCGCAGCTGGAAGACGGGCAGGTCGCGCTTGCAGGCGCGCAGGCAGCCGGCGCGGCGCAGCAGCCGCCCGAAGAGCTGCATCTCCCGCTCCCACTCCCGCGCCGCGGGGTCCCCCTCCGCGGGGGGCTCCTCCGCGGGGTCCCCCTCCGCGGGCGCGGCGCAGCGGCGGTGGCAGTGCGCTTCGCTGTCGCGCAGCAGGCGGTGGAGGCGCAGGCTGGCCTCCAGCTCCCGGGCGCTCTCCGCCCACTGCGCGCCCGCGTACTGCGCCAGCGCCCGCGCGTAGGCGCGTTGCAGCGGCTCCAGCGCGGCCGCGGGGAATCCGCGCACGCTGTACTCCTCGTACTGCGCCGCGCACAGCCCCGCCGCCAGCACCGCCAGCGCCAGCGCCGCGCCGCCCATGCCCGCCGCCGCCGCGCACTGCTCCGCGCAGCGCCGCGCACCGCTCCGCGCAGGGGGGCGGGCGGCGGGGAAGGGGCGGTGCGCGGCGGGCGCGCAGGGTCTTAGTGCGGGTCTGCGCGGCGGGCGCAGCGCTCGGGGGGGCGGGGAGGGGGGGCTGCGCGGTGCTGCGCGGTGCTGCGCGGTGCGGGGAGTCACCCCCAGCCCCCCCCGCGCTCTCAGGCTGCGCCCCGGGCCCGGGGATGCGCGCTGCAGAGCGGGGGTGCTGGGTGCCACCCTGCGCTGTCCCGGGCAGCCGGATGGACCCCCCCAGCCCGGCCAGATCCCCCCACCCAGCCGCCCCCCCAGCCCGGCCGTGCCCGGAGCTGCTGGCTGGTGCCAAGCCGGTGGCCACTGGCCCCGCGCGGTGCCAGATCCCAGATCCCAGGGCCCGTCGTGCCAGGCCTCGGCGCGGCCGCGCTGGCCCCCGCCCAAGGCCGAGGCTCTGCCGGCGGCTGGACGGCGGTGTCGGGGGGGTCACAGGGGTCAGGACGCCGCGGAGGTGGCTTGTGCCCAGCACGTCCCTGGGGTCGCCGCCGTCACCCCTAAGGAAGCGCTCGCTGGCCCCAGAGTCAGGCCCCGACCCCACCGTGCCGGGGGGAGACCCCCGAGTCCCCCCGAGCGGTGCTGAGGTTGCTCAGCCCCAGCGCGGTGCGTTGGGGGGCTGCAGAGCACCCCGAGTCCCCGCTCAGGGACCCGCTGGCGCTTTGCTTGAGCTTCTGCTCTCAGCAGCAAGTGCTGCCCCTCGGGGAGCCGGGTTCGGGGTTCGGTGGGGGGGCCTGTCGCGTTTCCCACCCGGGACTTGCCCAGGGGTCCCCGGGGTGCCCGGGTTTGGGGGGCGGGATGTGCGGGTGACACGTACTGCTGCTCCAAGCTGGGAAAGACTGCCAGAGGGGTAGTTTCACATTTTTAATCATCGCCATTCGGCAAAAGATGTTTTTAAAACACCGAATTCTTTGCTTTTGCTCCACGGAACCGCTGCGGCCCGAGCAGCAGCACCCCGAGGCGCCGGCGCGGGAGGAGGCCGCGGGGGGAGCACCGGCAGCACTAGGACCCGGGGCGAGCGGGGCTGGGCTGGGACCTCCAGCTCCATCAACTGGCTTCCAAACAGCTCCCTCCAGCCTTCTCCTTCGCAGAAGGAACGGCCCAGAAAAAAAAAAAAAAAAAAAAAAAAAGAGAGAGAAAGGGAAAAAAAAAATAAAGAAAGAAACTTTCCTGACGTGGAGCTTTGCCGCTGTGACTTTTCTCGCCCAGCCCCGACGCCGCCGGCCGGGGGGAATTGCCCCGGCGATGCCGTGGGGCCGGCGGTGGTGGGAGGTGGCTGGGGGGGCCGAGGCCCGCGGTACACGTGGACAGAAATTCCAGCTCGGCGGGGCTGGGTGGCGGCTGCGGCGCTCGCCCCACCTCCCGCCTCCCCCCGCCGAGCCCTTCCGCCGGCTGCAGCCGCCAGCGCCATGGCCCCCGGCAGCCGCCGCCTCCTCCTCCTCCTCCTCAGCATCCTGGGGGCCCCCGGCCTGGGCGACCCCGGCCCCCTGGAAGACGTGGTGATAGACAGATACTATATCCCCAAAATCTGCCTGCGGGAAGTCCAGATGGGGGATTTCATTCGCTACCACTACAATGGGACCTTTAAAGATGGCAAAAAGTTTGACTCCAGGTATAGCCCTCGGCTCTTTCCCGGCTGCATGCGGCCCCGGCCGGCCCTGCGCTGCGGGGGGGTCCCTGCATGCCTCCCCCCCCGCCCGCCTGCGTGTCCCCGCCGCACCCCCGAGGGCAGCGGGCAGCCAGGCGGGAGCAGGCAGCCGCCTGCCCGGGCCAGCCCCCGGCCCCGCGGCCTGGACCCCTCGGAGGGCGTTTGGCGGGTGCTGGGGGCGAGGACGGGGAGCCCGGGGGGGCCCCAGCGTGGCCCTGAGTGAGCTGCCGAGCGCAGCCCCCCTGCCCCCCCTGCCCCTCCTGCCCCATTTCCAGCCCCTGCCCGTGCCCCCGCGCCGCTGCCGGGGGGTTGGCAGCAGCCCCCCACCCTCCGGGGGGCCTCAGTCCCGGGGTGCTGCGGGGTGCAGGGAAGCCCGTCCCGGGCGCGGGCAGGATTTGGCCCTAAGTGAGACATTTTACACCCAGAACATGTATTTGCCTGTGCTGCACCGGCGGGGAAAACACTTCAACACTTTGAAACGTGGCAGCGGCGAAACCCGTTCATCACCTCAGAGGCTTCGCTCTGCCTGGGCTCATTTTCCTCGGCCCCTGCACCGACCTTGCTCCGCTCCCGCTGCTGTAAACCCGCGGTGGTGTTGGTGCAGCCCCTGATTTGCACCACCGGGAGCGGGGGCAGGATCAGGGCCACGGCGAAGGGGCAGAAAAAAACCTGGGCAGATGCTGAGGCTCAGCCTCAGCCCCACGTAGGAACAAAATCTTTGCAGCGGGGCGATTTTCAGAGCCCTGGCCGGCAAAGGGGTTCAGCTCCAGTTCAGTGTGTCTCCTCTTCCCCGCGAGCACGAATCGGGGTGAAAGCCGCTGAGCTGCCGCCGCACACCCCGGGCGCGGTGGGAACCCGGGGACATTCGCTGCTAAAATAATCCCTTGTCCCGACGACTGCAGCGAGCTGCCGGGAGAAAGCATCAGCTGCACGTTAAAGGGGGTGAAGGGTTTCGATTTATCTGAAATGGGCCCAGCTGCTTCTTGGAGTCTTTTAAGATTTAAAAATAAAAAACAAATTTGCAGTTTGAAAACGAGGCCTGGGACATTTTCTTTCCTCCTCGCTGCTTAAATCTCCAAATGTGCCATATGCAAAACGATTTGGAAGCAGCAGAAATCCTGAGAGCTGCCTGGTGCCGTGGGAGGCAGCTCCACCCCGGGCAGTGCAGGATTGATCCCCTCAGGATCGAGGTTCTGGGCTCTGCCTGCAGCACGGGGACTCGCTGGCTGGGGGGGGTTACCTGCGCCCCTGGAGAGGGGGCAGCCCCGTCCCCCCGCTCTGCCCCTGGGGTGGGCACACCGGGAGCCCCGCGCCGCCCCTCCGTGCTCGCAGGACCCACCCCGAGCCCTCAGCGCTGGCACTGAGCACCCCCAGCCCCAGCAGCCCCGGGGGCTTCGCCCTGTGCCGCCCCGCTGACGCCTCTGTCCCTTCGCCCCAGCTACGACCGAGGGGCCACGGTGGCCGGCGTGGTGGGCGTCGGGCGGCTGATCACCGGCATGGACCGGGGGCTGCAGGGCATGTGCGTGAACGAGCGGCGTCACCTCATCGTGCCCCCCCACCTGGGCTACGGCAGCATCGGTGTGGGTAAGGGGCCGCGGCACGGCGGGGGGACGGGGGGACCAAACCCCCGGGGCCGGTGGTAGCGGGGACAGAGTCCCGGTGCCCGGCCGGCAGGCGCTGGCAAAGGCGGCTCCGTGGCCAGGGCGAGCGGTGCGTAAGGAGGGCTCCCCCGGAATGAGGGGTCCCGCCCCCCCCCGAGCTCTGCTGCCTCCCGGGGGCTGGCGCGCGCTGCCGGCAGCCCCAGGGGCAGCGGCCTCGGGGGGGCTCTAGGGGACGGAGCCCTCGGCTTGGCCGGTCCCGCCTAAGCTGCCGCCCCTTTAGCGGGGCTGATCCCCCCGGATGCCACCTTGTACTTCGACGTCATCATGCTGGACATCTGGAACAAGGACGACAAGCTGCAGGTCACCACCCTGTCCAAACCCGAGCGCTGCAACCGCACGGTGGAGAACTCGGACTTCGTGCGGTACCACTACAACGGGACGCTGCTGGACGGGACCCCCTTCGACTCCAGGTACGCCGCAGCGGTGGGACGCGGCCTCGCCTCGGGGCTGGGGGCACCGGGGATGGCAGGGGGGGACACTGACAACGGGCCCGCGCTGCACCCCCGTGCTCTGCCTCCCCGCGCCCCGGCAGGGCCGGCGCAGCTCCAGGACCCCCAAAGCAGCCTCCTACGTGGCCCTGGGGGAGCTGGGGTGGCCCCGGAACCGTCTCCCCCCTCATTCCTCCCCTCCAGCTACAGCAAGGACAGCACCTACGACACGTACGTGGGCACCGGGTGGCTGATCAAGGGCATGGACCAGGCGCTGCTGGGCATGTGCGCGGGGGAGAAGAGGAGCGTCATCATCCCCCCGTTCCTGGCCTACGGGGAGAAGGGCTACGGTGAGTCAGGCACCTCCCCGGCGTGCCCGGCCCCTTCCCTCCCTCCCGGCTCCGTGCAGAGCCCCCACGGTGCCCCAGGACCCTCGTCCGGCTGACCCGTGTCCCCTCCCCAGGGACCGTGATCCCGCCGCAGGCGTCGCTGGTGTTCAGCGTGTTGCTGGTGGATTTCCACAACCCCCGCGACGGCGTCTCCCTGCAGCACCTGGAGGTGCCGCCGTCCTGCAAGCGCAGGGCTGTGACCGGCGACTTTGTCCGCTACCACTACAACGGGACGCTCATGGACGGGACGCTCTTCGACTCCAGGTGTGGGGAGGGGAGTGGCCGAAGGGGGAGACCCCCTGGTGTCCCCTCCTGCCCCCCGATGTCCCCTCCTGCCCCCCGATGTCCCCTCCTGCCCCATGCTCAGCAGCCAGCTGCACGGAGAGGCTGGCGAACTGGCGGGAGATGGCAGAGAGGGCAATAATGGGATGAAATAGGCCCCAAAAGACAAGAGCTGTTTGCTGCACCCCTGGGAGCAAGGTTTGGGTCCTGGGGGAGCAGGGCAGAGGCTGGAGGAGGGGTGTGGGTTGGGGTGCAGGGGTCGGGGAGGGGGTTTCCCGGGCCCGGCTCTCCTGCACGATGGCACCGGGGGCTTCTCTCGCTGCAGCTACTCCCGCAATCACACCTACAACACCTACATCGGGAAGGGCTACATCATCCCCGGCATGGACCAGGGCCTGCAAGGGGTCTGCGTGGGAGAGCGGCGGCGGGTGCTCATCCCCCCCCACCTGGCCTACGGGGAGAACGGGGCAGGTAAAGGGCAGCCGGGGTCTGGTGTGAGCGCACGGCGCAGCCCGGGGCTGCAGCATCCCCCCCTCTGGCCTGGTGTGCCAGACATGACGTTGGGAAAGCGCTGGCCACGCGGGGCCAGCTCCTCACGCCGGGGGCCACCACCATCCCCAGGGCTCCAGGTGTCGCGGGGGGTGTCGTGGGCAGGGGTACGGCCGATGCCAACATGTGCAGAGCCAGGGCTCGGCGGGCGGCGGGGGGACGAAGCAGGGAAAGGCTTCACCGGCCCCGCGGCGCTCCAGCAGCTCCCCGGCCCCTCTCCTCGTCCTCCTCTTCCAGGGGACAAAATCCCCGGCTCGGCCGTGCTCATCTTTGACGTCCACATCATCGACTTCCACAACCCCGCGGACCCGGTGGAGATTGAGACCGTGTTCCGGCCCGAGGGCTGCAACGTCACCACCCGCGACAGAGACTTTGTCCGTTACCACTACAACTGCTCCTTGCTGGACGGCACCAAACTCTTCTCCTCGTGCGTGCTGCCTGCGGGCTGCCCCCCCGCCCTCCCCAGGGCCGCGTCCTGGCAGCGCCGAGCCGGGGCGGGCACCGCACGGGGCTGGGAGCGGGATGGAGGGCGCGGGATTTCGGGGCACAGCGGGATGGAGGGCGCAGGATTTCGGGGCCAGCAGGATGGGGGGCGCAGGATTTCGGGGCACAGCCCGAGGGGTTTTCTCAGCTCCGTGGTCTTTGTGTCTCCTGCAGCCACGACTACGAGAAGCCCCAGGAGGTGACCCTGGGGGCCAACAAGGTGATCGAGGGCCTGAACAGCGGCCTCCTCAACATGTGCGCGGGGGAGAGGCGGGTGCTCATCATCCCCCCCCACCTGGGCCATGGCGAGAGCGGAGGTAGGGGAGCGGTGTGCGGCTGCTCGCGCGGTGCAAACGGGGTTCTGTCTTGCTGAACCCCTCACCCCCCTCACCCTGAGGGTTTGCCCGTCAGGGCCGGCGCTTTGCTGAGCTCCCCCACGATGCGGCGGCTCTTGCTGGTTTTTTCAGCGCGGGGGGTGCCAGGCAGCGCCGTGCTGCGCTTCGAGGTGGAGCTGATCTCCATGGAGGAGGGGGTTCCCGAGGGCTACCTCTTCATCTGGCATGGGGAGCCGCCAGCGGGCCTCTACGAGCAGATGGACCTGAACAAGGATGGGGAGATCCCCCCCGACGAGGTGAGCGCCGGCCGCAGGCTCGGGGGGTGCAGGAGGGAGCGGGGGCGCACGGGACCCCAGCCCGGGCACTGGGGAGCTGAAGGGTTGTGCGGGGGAAACCCCCCAGCCCGGAGCATCGCGGGCAGGGCTGCGGCCGGGCAGGGACACCGCGGGCAGCCCGTGTCCTTGTCCCTGCCCCGTCCTCGGCACGGGCCGTGCCGCTCCCCGCCGTGCCCGGTGCCGGCTGCGCGGAGCAAAGCCACATCTGTCCCCCCTCCCCGCTGCAGTTCTCCGCCTTCATCAAGGCCCAGGTGGCGGAAGGGAAAGGCCGCCTCATGCCCAGCTCCGACCCGGAGAAAGTCATCGCCGACATGTTCAGGAACCAGGACCGCAACCAGGACGGGAAGATCACCGCCGAGGAGCTGAAGCTGAAGTCGGACGAGGACCAGGAGAAGATCCACGAGGAGCTCTGAGGCGCGGCCGCCGCTCTCCGCTGGAGACGGGACTCGTCCGGCCGTGCCATGGCCGCCCTCCCCCACCAGCCGCCCTGGGAACCTGCCCCTGCCCCTCCCCAGCCCTACGGGGGGGCATATTTTGATTTTTTCTCCCCCTATCACTTAACTGAGGGTTTTTTCATGTGTTCCTCCCGGGCAGGAAAACTCACCAACCCTCAACTGATAAACACAGGCAAGAAGGTGGGAAGCACCCACATCCTTGGGAGCCTCGATACCCCCCGGGACGGCAGCACCCGCGTCTCCTCGCGCCGCCCGTCCCCTCGCACACCCCGGCTCTGCCGACGATCCCTCCGCCCTGGAGCGGGGCCGAGGACGCCGGGGCCAGCCCCCGCTCCGCTGCCGCCCCCCGCGCTGGGCTCCCCCCGAGGGGCCGGGGCAGCCCCTTCGCCCTCAGCCCCCGACTGCACGCCCCGTCCCGCGCCGGCCTCCGCGCCTGCCCGCGCTGGGGCTGCAGGCGGGGGGGGGCCCTCCACTTCTGCTGCAGCGTTTTGTAGTTTAGGGTTGGGTTTGGTTTCTTTTTTTTATATACACATATAAAATTCTTTAAATGAGAGGAGAAATAGAGAAGCCTTCCGTGCCGGTCCCCGCTGCGGGCGCAGCCTCTGCTCCCCGCTGCCACCCTCCTGGGACAAGAGGCTGGAGGGGGCTCTGGTTCCCAGGGCCAAACCCTGACACCCCCCAGGCATCTGCCCCCTGCCCAGGCAGCGGGGAGGGACCTGGCAAACCCCTTGTCAGCCAGGAGAAAGAAAACAGAAAACCTCTCCCACCCAGGCCCTCAGGGAGCAGCATCGCCCCACCCGCATCCTCCCGCCCCTGCAGCGACAGCCCCTCAGTTAAGAAAAATCAGCCCAGTTTGATTCTGACGTCTAAATGCAGGTGATTAACTCGGCGCTCTCAGGTTTGCCAGTTGTGACCAGCCCGGCTCCATCCCCTCCCACCAGCTCCCAGAGCTTCTGCCTCGTTTGTCTCGCCGAGATGAAAGAAAGAGGAGAAGGTGCCAAGGTCCTCGCCCGTGCACCAAATAAATAATTCTAAAGGTTTCCAAGGAGTTTGCCTCCGTGTCAGGTTACTTCACCAGGAAACATCCCTGCGTGTCCGGGCCCAGGGGCATCGCGGGCTCCAGCACCGCCTGGGTGGGGCTGGCGGGAGAGACCCCAAATCCCGGGTCCTGCTGCAGCGCCAGCGCCGAGCGCCCGGGGCCGACCTGGAGCGGGGAGGGGGCTCAGCTGGCGGCGCCAGCGCCGGGGGGGAGCGGCTGCTCAGAGCCGGGGACAAACCACCCGCCTGGCCAGCTTTAGCCCACGTTTTTATTTGAAGGGGGAGCAGGGAGGCTCACGCCCAGAAGCCGCGCTGACTCGTCCATCGCGGGGAGGCAGCGGGGGCCGAACGCGGAGCAGCCCCGAGCTCACCGCCTCGTCCAAAGGCGGGGGGGCTGCGGCGGCCACCTGCGCTGGGCCACCGGGCGACAATAACGGCCCCGAGGAGCCGAGTCAGGGCTCACCCTGCCCCAGCCCCGGAGCAGGGAGGGGGAAGCAGAGTCCCGCACGGGGCTGAGTCAGGGCCCTCACAGCTTTCCGCCTGACGTCCCAGAGGTTACACGGGAACATGAGCTCAGCCCAGGATCAGCCCAGCAGTTTCAGACAGAAACACGGTTGGCTAAAATATTCCTTAAAACCCAAAGTGCTGCCGTTGGCTTCTCCTCCCCCACCCACACCCACGGGCCCCCAGCACCCAGCCCGCTGCCACCCGAAGGCCCCAGCCCAGCCCTCGGCGGACGAAGGTACTTCGTGCTCCGTGAGCAGCGTCAGACGAGCTCCGCGCGCTGGCAGGGACGACTGGAAATGATGTTTTTACGGCAAAAGCTGCGACGGAGCAAAAGGGACAGCGGGGCTGGGGACCAGGGAGCTGCAGGGCTGCTGCGGGGGATGCGGGGCTGGGCGATGCCAGCACGTCCCTGGGTGGCACCCCCAGAGCTCAGCCTGGGCACTTTGACGCCCACAGAAAACAGGACAAGAGAGAGACTTGTTTTCTTAGACAGGAACACGGTAAAACTAAACAACTTCCCTCTAAACCAGGTCTGTCCTCAAGCCACAGCAAACAATCTCCATTTCTGTTCTCAGCTGCTGAAGCACAGAACATCTCTGCATGAAATGGTTTGTTGTGGCTTCTGGCACTGCCTGGGATGGCGCCTGAGCAGGAGGATGGAGTCTGAGCAGGAGGATGGAGACGGAGCAGGAGGATGGAGACGGAGCAGGAGGATGGAGACGGAGCAGGAGGATGGAGACGGAGCAGGAGGATGGAGACGGAGCAGGAGGATGGAGACTGAGGGGGAAGCAGCAGAGCCGGGCACAGGTGGGGTGAGGGGAGCGGAGAAGCTTCCTCTGCCTCAGCCCTCCTGCTCCGGGGCCGACCGAAGCGGGTTAGTGGGGTCGGGGTGTCACAGCACGCGAGAGCCGGGGCAGGGAGCCCGCCCAGCGTCAGGATGGAGCCCAGCGGGTGCCGGGAGATCCGCTCCAGCTCTGCCGAGGGAAGGACGGGCACTGCCCGGGGCCGGGCTGAGGGGCCGGGACGCCCCTTCCCAGCTCACGTCTGGGTCAGGATGTACCGGAGGATCCCGTTGACCACATCCAGCGTCTCGTCGCTCTCCAGCACGATGTCGTAGGCATCCAGGTACTTCCCCCTCCGCTCTTCCACCTGCAGCACGGGCCGGGGTGGAGAGGAGAGGGGCGCAGAGAGAGGAGAGGACTGTGAACACCAGCAGCTGAGAACGACGCTGCTGCCCCCACAGTCCTTGCACCTCTCGATGCTACTGAAAAGAGGGTCAACAACCACCCTGACAACGCCCCAGCGCCCCAGGAGCTCATCACGCCCCCCCCAGCTCCCTCCACGGGAGCTCCTATGAATCCCTTGCACCCCCCAAATCACTTGGGCAGGCGCCTGCCCCTCTGTGCTGCCCCCGAGGCTTCCCACCCGGGGAAGGCTGGCAGAGGAGCAGGACGGCTGCTCCTCACCCCCACCTTGTCATTGAGAAAGCCAATCTTGAGGATGTTCTCCACGCTGGGAACGCCGTCTGCCATGGTCAGGTCACCCATGGAGTCCCCCAGCAAGATGATGCTCGTCCTAGTGCTCAGCTGCTGGAAATACTCCGTACCCTGCAGGACGCTGTTGTTCTTGTTGTAGGTGTGGATGAGAGGTCCCTTGAAACGCCTGAGGACTCCCTGTGCAAACAGGACAGACAAAGCCATCCCGTGGCCATCCCTGCGCTGCGCCGCAGCCTCAGGACCCTTGCTGGAAGAGGCAAATGGCGGGAGGGGGATGCTCACAGGGCCCCAGTTCTCATCTCAGAGACACTCCCAAGGAATCTGGAAACTCAACAGCCACAAAACACCTGGAGAGAGTCCCCAGGAGTCCCCTTTTGGAGCAAGCCCTTCCCAGACCGTGAGAACAACCCCAAAGGATCCTGGAGACCTCGTCCAAGGCTCTGCGCTGCCCTGGAGCTGGGCAGGGGCCTCGGGAAGCCGCGGTCGGGGGAGCTGCAGGGCAGGGCAGAGCCCTGGCAGAAGGCAGGACTGTCACGCTGTCCCACGCTGTCCCACGCTCCCCCAGGACTGCCTGTCCCGACACACCGCCCGTGGGAACACAGAGCTTCATTGTAAGAGACGTGCAACCGTCTAATGTGCGCTGGGACTTTTCAGGCTTTAGTACATCAACAAAAGCCTTCCAAGGCGCTCCAGAGGACATCTGGCCTTCCCATGGGGAGAGCCCTCCGTGGTCAGTTAACCCCGTCCTCACCCTGCCAGGACGGAGCGCACGGCGCGGGACACGGAGACGGCAGCGCCCGCTCTGCCACCAGGAAGTTTGAAAGGGGAAGAGTCCCCGCGACGGCGAGCAGGCCCTCGGCTGTCCCCACACTCTGCCTGCCCACCTCGTCCGTCCCCCGCTCACTCCCAGTGCCGCTCCAGCCCGGGGGACAGGGAACCCCTAACGCCCCAGTGCTGCTCCTCGGGGGGCTGCAGGTCACAGTCCCTGAAGGCGGCCGGGGCGGGAGGCCACGACCAGCCTCGAGAGCCCTCTGCGAGCCAGCAAGGCGCCAGCTCCAGCTCCAGGGATCAAATACAGGCGGCTTCTCACCCAGCGGTGCCTCTGTCAGAGGCGATGCAGCCCCCAGTTCCAGCCAGACTCTCCCCTCCGCCAGCTCACCGCACGCTCGCGCCGCGGGAACTCACGTTATCATCAAAGTCCATGTAGTTGGACACCACGTTGACGTTGGAGTAGAAGACGTTGGCCTGGCGTATGATCTCTTCAAGGATGTCGCCGACGCCAGCAGAGAAGATGAACAGGGGGACGTTGTACTTGTGCAGCTGATCGAACATCTCATTGAATCCGTCCCTAGAGCAGACGTGCCCATTACACAGCATTGCACCACCACTCCCAGCCCGCGGCGCGGTGCTACCCAGGACAGGCGCGAGCTCTGCAAAGAGCACGAGCGTTTCGTGGCACCAGCGTCCCCGTGGGGCTCTGTGTGAGGACAGGGGGTGCAGCAGGGCCCCAGGCCCCTCCCGGGACAGCGACCCAGCAGGACCACGCAGCACACAAACAACTCGCCCAGCATCTCCCGGCCACATCCAGCCTCTCCCGGGGCACAGGCGCAGCGTGTGCTGCGCGCGGGGGCTGCCAGCCCCCTCAGAAACCCTCCTCATGGACATGCCACGGGTCGGGCTCGTTGTGAGGGCGACCAGACAAACCGTGTTTCACTCTCAATCTGCCAGGACACGATTTCTGCGCAGAAGGGGAACCCGGGCTCCTGAAAACCTAGACGTACGGTACCATCTCCTCTCGGACACTGGCAGCTCCTTCAAACCAAGGCTCCCTGAGCCAGTTTCAGGCCCGTTGCTGCCTAGGCCAGCTTTAACAGCAAGTTTTAGCCCAACGTTTCTGTGCTGTGGTTGAAGTTTGGTGCTGAGCCAAGGCCTGGATAAGGCCCAGCAGTTACAGCACGTGGAGAGAGAAAAATCTCTCCTGGGAGAGGGGAGCTGCGTGCTGCCCCCCGCCTGCCCTGGGAAGAGGGAGCTCTGCCGGCAGCCAGGGAGCGAGCTCAGGCCGCAGCTCGTGGCGCTGACTTTTGGCTCTTTCATGATTCGAGCTCGGCCCCAGGAACGGAGATTTGCATCTGCCGCGCTGTGGGGACTGAGCGCGGACCAGGGTGAATGCAGAGACCCGACTTGCACGGCGGCAGCCGAACCCCGAGCCCGTACCTCAGCATCACCTCCGACTCCCTGACGATCTGGGCTATGTCACCCTTCTGGATCTTCTGCTGCGAGAGCAGCTCGTGGGCCCGGGTCCACCTAGGGAGAGGCAGCAGAGTGAGCTTGGGGGGCAGCAACCTTAAGGCAGTCAGAAAGATAAGAGCTAAAACTTCCTGGTGTTGCTGCCAGGCCTAGGGACAGTTCAAGCCTGTGTCTTGTAGTCCTCGGGGGCAAGAAGTTGCCAGGACAAGGTCAAGCTCATCCCCTACAAGCACTCACCACTCCACCATGAGGGGACGTTTCTCTTCCAGGGTCCGGTTGGGATCGATTTCAATGGGGTAGTAATGATGCAGCAGATCCTTCAGCTGGAGCGTTGTACCGACGGAAGAAGAACAGAGTGAGCATCACTTCTAAAGAGACTGAAAACAACAACAAAAAGCGTTCCCAAATTCCTCCAAAGCATCACACTTCCTAATGAAAAACACAACCCAAACCGTTTCACTGAGCAACTTCTCTCCGAGCAGCTCTGGGGATCTGGGAAGCGTTAAACCCCCCTGGCAGCCCGGCTGGCTCCCACCCTGCTTCAGATACCCCCCTGCCCCCCCTTATCAGACTGACAGTGCCCACAGCCGAGCACACAGATTAAATTTCCCTTTTTAACTTCTTCCATCGCCCCCGGCTGAACGCAGCCTGGGTGCTGGCCCCACTGTCCTGGCAGGAGGGCAGCTGTCACACGAGCCAGCCCAACCTCCCGGCCAGGGCTGGCGGGGACCAACCACGGCGCCGAGCAGCAGCGCCCGGCACGCCAGCGCCTACCTGCTTCTTGCCGTCCTCGCTGATAACGCGGCTGTTATCGAGGATATCTGTAAAGACAACAAAACGCCAGCGTTGCAGCCCAGACCCAGAAAAAGAAGCCAAAGGCAGCTCCAGCGCCAGCTCTTCCCAAACACGAGCCACGTGTGGCCCCAGCAGGGGCTCGCCGCGGGGGCCCAGCGCAGCGGCTCCCAGTGCCAACCCGCAGCAGGCGCTGGCCCTCGGGTGCTGCTGGGCTGGGGGAGAGCGGCCGCAGCGCCGGCAAGCTGCGGGTGTGGGTGTCCCAGGGAGGAGCAGCAAGGCCAGGAGAAGGCCAGGGAGGAGGAGGAGGAGGAGGCCAGGAGGAGGAGGAGGCCAGGGAAGAGGAGGAGGCCAGGGAGGAGGCTTCTGCAGCGGGCTGTGGGCTACCCGGGGGCCAGCAGCCACAGCTGCAAGTGGCCCGGAGCTGCACTGAGAGAGGAGACGACGGAGCGGTCAGGATGGGCAAAGGGGGGAGGCAGAGGGAGCCCCGGCGGCTGAGAACACAAACGCGGAACACAGGACTAACCACAGGGAAAACAACGGCTTCAACTCACTGTGCGACGTGGGGCAGCGTCTGCCGTTGCAGCCAAACCTGCTCAGCGTCATGTCGAAGTCAGAAATGACCTGGGAGGCGAGAGGAGGGCAAACGTGGGCGCTCTGCCCGGCCGGCGCTGCCGGGGGTGCTGCCGCCCGCGAGGGCGCGGGGAGGGTCCCGACGCGCCGCCAGCCCTGCGGCAGAGCCCTCGGAGCGGGCCAGAACCCCTCCCGCTCTTATCAGCACCAAATGGCTTAATCCTGCTGACACTGCCGTGGGTGGAGGGGGTGTCGGGGGGTGCCTCGTGTTCAGTTTGTGTGACGGGGAAGGAGAAGGCGCCTCTGGGGAGAGCCACCGGCCCGGCCGCCACGGGAAAACCAGCCCCGTCCTCCCTCCGCCTGCGGCTTCTCCCTGCGGAAGGAGCAGCCGGGCCGCGGCCGGGGGGGCTGCGGAGGGGGGTGCAGCTGAGGACGAGGACCCAGCGCCCCCCCCAGCCGGAGCCAAACTGGGCCGGTACCTGCAGCTTGTTGGTCCCCTGCTCCTTGATGGAGCGGATGATCCCCAGCACACGCTCCGGCTGCTGGATGCGGACGGTGGCTTTCTGCAGCTCCGGCACCTGCGGGCAGAGACCCCCCCGTCCAGTGACACCCCCTCATCCAGTGACACCCCCCCTCATCCAGTGACACCCCCCGATCCAGTGACACCCCCCCGCCCGGTGACACCCCCCCGCCCGGTGACACCCCCAGGATCCCAGGCAGCTCCCGGGGGCCGATGCCCTCCAGCCCCCCCCGTGCCCCCCGTCGCGGCCGTGTTCCCCCTCTCCCCCCAGGCCAGGGCCACGCTCCCGCGCCCTGCTCCCCCCAGGGACCCCGCTGCCCCCCGGCCTCTGCCCCCACCGCCCGCTGCTTCCCCAGCCCGGGCCCCCGCTCCCCCCGCTCTCACCATCGCTCCGCGCCGGGCCGGGCCGCGCAGCCGCGGGGAGGAGCCGCCGATGGGCGGGGCCGGGGCCGGGGGGTGCCCGGGGGTGTCCGGGGGTGCCCGGGGGGTGTCCGGGTGTGCCGGGGGTGCCCGGGGGGTGTCCGGGGGGTGCCCGGGGGGTGTCCGGGGGTGCCGGGGGGCTGCGCCTCCGCCCCGCGCCCGAAGCGGCTCCGGCCGGTGCCGGCAGTTGTTTCTCACCAACACGCCCCGGGCCGGGCAGGCGAAAGAGAAAGGATAAAGGTGAAACCCCGAAACCCCGGGAGGGCGCGGCGGGGGCGGGCTCGCCGTCAGCCCTCCCCCCGCGTCACCACAAAACCCGCCCGAAAAACCGGGCGCCGAGAGGGACGGGGGCTGCGGGCCCGGCGGCAGCTGGCCACGAGGGGTCGGGGGGTCCCCGTCCCCCCACTCGGCCCCAGCGGCTCCTCGCAGCCGGGCCGGGGGCACCTGGGCAGCTTTACACCCGCGGAGCTTTACACCGGGGCCAAAGGCCATTGCACGGGGGCGATCCCCCGGCGGGGCCAGGGCGCAGGGCCCGGGCTGGGGCAGCCATGGAGCTCCCCCCGGTCTGTGATGTCACGGCGGGGCAGAATTCCGAGCCGGCACAGTTACCGGGGCGCCAGGACACAGCCCGGGAGCAGCGGGCGGAGAAGCACCTTCTGCTGCCTCGGCCTGCAACATGGGTGACAGGTCGGTGCCCGCTGGCGCTTCGCCCTCGCACACGGAGTGGCACCTGAGCCCTCTGTCTTCCAGCGTCTTCAGCGAGTTTTGCCAGGCAGGGAAACTCTGTGATGTGATCGTCAGCGTCGGCGGCGTTGAATTCCAGGCTCACAAGCTCATCCTGTGCAGCTGCAGCCACTATTTCGGGTCAGTGTTTGGAACGAGATGGGATGGGGATAAACAAACAGGATTTCCTGGTCTGGGCCATGCTGCCCGGGTATCTCCAGGGCGTCCATCGGCGTAAAACCCATCCAGCAGCTCCCCGGAGTGCTGGTGCCCCCACGGATGCCAGAATTAATCCACAGGCCGGGATCTAACAGCAGCTCCGGCTGTGGTGGCTGACAAACCCCCCGCTGCCGGCAGGTTTCCCCCCACCACACCGATATTCTCTGATATTCTTGGTGAAGCAAGGTGACCACTCGCCCTGTTGCTCTCTGTCCACAGCCAGAGGCTGTGGCTCCTTTTTAAAACAACCAGCTAGTAAAATATTAATGAATAGGCAACGCGTCCTCCCAGCACAGGTACCGCTGGTGCCCAGATTGATTCCCAGGGAAAAAGGCACAAGGGTAACGGCATCAGCGTTTAACACAGCAAAGCTGTTTTTTCCCCCAACACTGCTTTGTTTTTTTTCAGGGTTTTGTTTGCCAGCAGCTGGACCAATGAGGAGAAAAGAGTATATAAAATCCCTGGCATTTCTCCTGAGATGATGAGGCTCATTATTGAGTACGCCTACACCAGGACGGTACCGATCACCGCTGACAACGTGGAGGGTTTGCTGGTAGCAGCAGACCAGTTCAACGTTATGGGCATTGTCACATTGTGCTGCGAGTTCTTAAAGTCCCAACTCTGTCTGGAAAACTGTGTGAGCATCTGCAGACTCACAGACTGTTACTACTGTCCTGACCTGAGAGAGGCAGCCTCCACATTCATCCTCCATCACTTCTCGGAGATAACCAAGGTGTCTGCAGAGTTCCCGGACCTCCCCCTTGACGACCTGAAGCTCATCATTGAGAAGGACGAGCTCAACGTGACGCAGGAGGAGGCCGTGTTCGAGGCAGTTGTGATGTGGATCGCTCGGGACCCGCAGAGCAGGAGGCAGCACATCGCCGAATTGCTGGGCAAGGTCAGTGTGGGCCCGGGGGCAGCTGAGCCAGGGCCGCTTTGCTTTCCTTGGCAGACTGGAGGAAACTGCAGCTTCCTACAGCAGCTCCCAAAGCAGCGACCTCCCAGCCCGTTAGGCTACTGCTACGCTGGGGCACGGGCCAAAGATCCTGCGCCGGGGATGGGGCAGAGCCTTTAAGTGCGCGTTTCCTCGTGTTTAGAGTTGAGTTTAACTGCTCCTCACATCCAGCAAGGGCCAAAGTTCACGTGGGGCGATGTTACCTCCACACACAGCGAGTTTATCAGCATTTGCCTCGACGAGCTCCGCTGCACAAGCAGCTGCGGGCATCAGGGCAGTTCCAGTCCGTGTCCGGGAGAGCCCCGGCCAAAGCAGAGGCACAATCCCTGCCGTGAAATCGAGTGATTTGACCTCGCACACCCCTTTCTGGGCCGGCTAAAAACTACACCTCTAATTGTCTGGTTCTCCAATAAGCTTCAGACAACAGCCCAGCCTGAAAGCAAAGCTGCCCGGCAGCGGAGCTCGCCCCGAAGGACACCACGGGGCAAACCATCTGCGTTCATACCCCAACCTGCTTTTTTGCATTTTTCAGGTTCGGCTGTCGCTGATGCAGACGGAATACCTCCTGACCAACGTCAAAACACACGATTACGTGAAGGACAACGAGGAGTGCATGGCTCTGGTCAGAAGCGCGCTGGCAGAAATACACGACCTCAACGCGCGGGGCCCCCCTCGCCCCGACGGCGCCAGCCCGCTCAGCCGTCCTCGCCTGCCCGGCGCCGTCCTCTTCGCCATCGGAGGCTGGAGCGGGGACAGCCCCACCAACACCACCGAGACCTACGACACCCGTGCGGACCAGTGGGTGCACGTCACGTGTGAGCAAGAAACCGCCCTCGCCTACCACGGCACCGCTTATTTACGAGGCTTCGTCTACGCGGTCGGGGGCTTCGATGGGGTGGAGCGCTTGAGCAGCGTCAGGCGCTTCGACCCGCTGGGGAAGACGTGGCAGCAGGTCGCGCCCATGCACTCGCAGCGCTGCTTCGTCAGCGTCGCCGTCCTCAACGACTCCCTCTACGCCCTGGGAGGGTTCGACGGCCACACGCGCCTCAACACGGCCGAGCAGTACAAGCCAGAGACAAACCAGTGGACGCTGATCGCCCCCATGCACGAGCAGAGAAGCGACGCCAGCGCGACCACGCTGCGGGGAAAGGTAAATGCGAGTGTTGGAAGCAGCTGGTGCAGGGCTGGCGAGCGGGACGAGGAAGCCCAGACACCAGCAGGCAGCTTCCGCAGCGAGCGGGCGCCCGGCCTGCCGCGCAGCACCCGGCCTCTGCTCCTGCTCCGGGCTCGTCAGCAAGGCAGAAAAAAGGAGCTGTGGGAGCAGGGAAGGTAACAGATGCTCCCTTTAATGTGATGAATCCCTCAAAGCAAGGAGAGTTCATGTAAACCTCATCCAGAAACTCCTGGAGCTGCGAAGCTCTCAGAGAGGCAGGAACCGAGGGGCACGGCAGAGGGGCTGAAGCTCCCCGCCAGCACTTTTCCTGGCCACAAGTGAAGGGCCGTGCCTGCCTGCGTCACACCCTTCAGGAAATAACCAGTCTGAATCCCGCTGGACAACTCGCTGCTCTTTTACTACTCCAAACCCACGATGACAGGGCCATTCCCATGAAAAAACAAAACAAACCGAACAGAAAACCCCACAGCAAACCAAGCCAAACCCCAAGGCCCCTCCCAAAAATCCAGCCACACCATTTTCTCTTCAGCGTGTTCTCCCACGCGGAGCATCACTGCCCTGCTCACCCTTTTTTCCTCCTACAAACAGGTGTACGTGTGCGGGGGGTTCAACGGGCACGAGTGCTTGTTCACCGCTGAAGCGTACGACGCCACCACGCACCAGTGGACCCTCATAGCCCGGATGGGGAGCAGAAGAAGCGGCGTAGGCGTGACCACGTACGGAAACAAAGTGTATGCGGTAAGGGAGAAGCCCTGGCACCGCCCAGCACCTGTACTCACTGCTGCTGATCGGCATTTCCTCAGTGTGCAGGCTGGCCCATTAGTTAAGTGAGATTTAGGGAAGGAAGCCAGAGCCAGGGTGGTTGGTATGACTCCTGAGAATATTCTCACCTGCACACTTTTTGTTATGAAAAACGTGTGGGTGATTTTTAAGCAGCTGCAGCGAAGAAATTCTTTTCTGCCACTGCTACAGCACAGGACATTAGCTCGGCCCCGTTTATCCTCTCCACGTGCTGCATTTAAACTCTGTAATGTGTGAAATTTTGTTGCACAAAACCCTCTCGGAGGCTCTGGGAAGAACAAGGGAGCAAGTGCTGAGCTTTGGGACATGGCGCTCGGGGGGGCAGGACCAGCCCCGTCCTCCTCCCGGCCGAGCTGGCGGGGGGGCCACCCCAACTCTGCACCTTTGGCACCCGCAGGTGGGAGGATGTGACGGCACCCACCGGCTCCGCAGCGCAGAGACCTACGACCCCACGACCGGCACCTGGCAGGAGATCCCCACCATGTTCAGTCCCCGCAGCAACTTCGGCATCGCGGTCGTGGACGATCTTTTGTTCGTGGTTGGCGGCTACAACGGCTTTACTACAACTTTCAACGTCGAGTGCTTTGACGCGAACGCCAACGAGTGGCGCGACGTCCAGGACATGGGCACGGACCGCAGCGCCCTGAGCTGCTGCGCGGTGCCGGGCCTGCGCAACGCCCGGGACTACGCTGCCCCGCGGGGAAACCCCCGGGGCAAGCAGCCGGCTGAGCCAGGGCAGCCTGAGCCGTTTCTCCCAAAATAAAAACCACTGATACAGGCCAAAAGAAGCAGTAGTACTTCCAACTTTGATTCTCTGGCACTAGAAAATGTGTGTGTTGGCCACAGCCTAGGGCAACTGGAGAAATAAAAGGTGCAACAGAATGCTAGAGAAATAAAAGGTTTATTTTCGTTAATTCACTTATTACAACACACTTCAGTACAGTGTATTTAAGGTAAAGAACGTGACAGGAGGGTTTGTTCCCAACGGCCTATCCACACGTCGTACTTTACCTGACTGGCACTAAGTACAGGAGCGCTGCTGCCCCGAGCAACCTGCCGGAGTTCGCGGGGCCAGGAGAGCCCAGCCGCCGCGATCCACAGCGGCACGGACCTGTGAGGAGCATCTGACTGTTAATGGTCTTCAAACATCACGTTAGTCCCACACTTCACATGCGTATTAGTAATAGGATTAGATCCTCAGGAGCACCTGTTCTATCAGACTTCCACTCAGGACTGTCAAATCAGAGATATGATTTATACCCTAACAGAACGTGGACATCGCTAAAAAGAAATCTAAGCCATAAACCACTTATTTTAAGCTTGCTAAAGCCCACTGAATATTACAACATACTATTACAAGGTTGTGTTAAGCAGAACCTAGAAAGTTGCAGTTCTTTGTGACTCAGTTTGTCAGCAGCGATCAGTCTGTTCTGCGACACACAAGTTGAGCCAATAGTTCTGATTTTAACATTTACTGTGATGGAGAAAAATCATATCGAAATAGTATAGCAGAATGCTTGGCACAGTTACTCATAACGCACGCTGAAGAGCTGGCGTGTCTTTGTTTCTGGAGTGGTATCCTACTGTGTGTAAGAGTCTTATTAAAAATACAAACCCAGCGTATGGACAGAGCTCTCAGGCAGTCAGGAAGTATTTATGTACACATACGGCACCTAGGAATCACTACAGTGACCGCTGGGTGCTAGGCAGGACGTGTCCTACTCCACTAATACTCCAAGCAGAAAGACAGGACATGAAACATGCATTTTGTGGCACGTACTCGGTACAGAGGTACAACTGTCACTAGGAGGAGGAAAAACCACCTGATGTTTGTTCTTGCACATTAGGAAGGCTCCAAGTCAGCCTTCTAACACGAACACACACTGGGATCCTCCTGACGTTTAACTCGCCACTCTAAACACACTGAGAGAACTCCCAGGGTTTGGTTTATAGGATCATTTCATAAACACCCAGCAAGCTACAGCAGTCAAGGGCCACAAGGAATCTGTTATGCGACTCACAGGGTAGCGGGCTAAATTACAGCCAAGGTCAATAACGCAATCCTTCCAACACCTACATGTGATACAACGGATAGTTAAGACTCGTCAGTTAAAAAACACGTGCAATGCAATTGGTCCACTTACAGTCAAGGCTTAAAAAAAAATCCCCCAACTGCTTCAAAATTCCATAGAACGAGCGCAGCCGAAGTGAGAGCCAAGCGGCTGCTGCTCCCCCCCCCCGTGCACCCGCAGGCCTGGCTGCCGTCCACGTGTCAGCTCCCCGGGCACTGAGCTGTTCTGACACCGTCTGTGAGTGGAATGTCTTTAGTAAGCTACACAGCCTGTATGTCAGCCCAAAATTCTCATCCTAAGTGCAATATCACTTCTGCTTAGAAAAAGACTGCAAGAAGTTTTGGTTTTGCATCCAACTCTGCAGCATGCTGCCACACATTCAACTATTTAGCTTGTATTCCAACTGAAATAATAATCGTGGTGTTTCTCCCGACAAATTGTCCAGATTTGCTGACAGACTGCAAGGGGACTTGGACAGAGCTACCGTCAATGCTTGTTAAATCCCCACAGCAAAGCCAGAGGGTTGGGGCACGTCAAACCACCCCGGCTGCTTCTGTGCAAAGTGGGGTGAAGTAGCTCACCATCAGCCCCCACCTGCTGCAGTGGCCTCAGTGCTGCGGTACCACAGCTGGGAGGCATTTCCACACCTGGGTTCACAAACCCTGCTGCGGGGGCAGTAATTTAGTTCTTAAACTACTCCAGCCAAATCTGCAAGTTCATGGGGCAAACTCCACCGATTAACCCCTTGTGCACCGGCCTGCAGGAGAGGATTTGGTAACGGCAGCCTCAGACCTGAACCTTACCTCCTTCCTCTCTTGCGTTAGGCCGTCATCGGACAATTTAATGTGCCCTCGCACGGCAATCCGACAGGCAACTAAAATACCACACGGTTATCACAGATGAGTAAACTGAGACTCGACTGTTAAGATTTTCAAGGTGTTTTTTTTAAACAAGGCATGACAAAAAGTTACTGGTATCAAAAGTGGCAAGTGAAGTGCAAAGTGGAGCATTACGGGATGTACATATCAGAGAAACCTTTACACACTGTGTGGTTGAAAGACTTACCCAGTGTTTCAGATATGAGCTAGGTTGCCTGCTGAATTGGAAAATGAGAAGTATCAGCTCAGAAAGCTAAACAGTTAGAAAACAAAACAAAAAAACCAAACTGTTTAGAAATTCTTTTGCAAAGAAGTCGCCCACATCAAAACCACCAGCAAATCATCGTAAGAACCAAAGACAGCAAACAGCTTCTCCAGCAAAGTTTGTCTGCACAAACCCTGGAACACCCTGGTTACTTCTCCCCTTCCCCTCCCTAAGATCCCGAGTTAGGCTGCATGTGAAAACCTGGAGCGTTCAGAGGAAGGGAAGGACGGGGACGAAAAGGAGGTAAGAAGGGCACTGAATCCACCAGTGACCTAAACCAGCGGGAGCTCTCGGCATCGGGGAGGAGCGTGCTCTGGAGGAAGCCTTCCACGTTCTGTTCCTCGGGAGCACAAACCAGAGCCAGCCAGGGCACCGGGTTATGTAAAACCACCTCAAAACGCCCAAAGGTATCTAAATCAGCTTAGATTTACTGCCACAGTAAGCGGGGAAATTCAGATATTTGGAGACTAAGAGCTCAAGTCTCCCACTTCAAGAGGTACCCCAAGTGCCGGCGGGCACCCGAAGGAAGGGCCCTGCCTCTCCCGGCAGCCCGGAGACAGGCTCGGGGGGGCTCTTCTAATCGCTTTGCAACTGGAATTAAAACGCGTGTAACATTTGAGAAAGGATCTACAGGTAGCTCAGGTTTCAATCCATGACTGTGAAATAATCTCATTCTCACTCATCCCCACAGAGGGGCGAGCGGCTGCTCCACCAGTTTTCACTCCTTTCACCCACCTGATGGTTGGCCCAAGTTTCTAATGAAGTCGTCAAAGACAAACTCAAAGCATGTTCGGGGACACCTGAAAAAAAATCTACGGCCTCAAGCTCTCTGTTTTAGCAAGTGTCTTAGTGTTCTACCTACCATCCATTTACAAACAAACTCTGCAGCCTCTCTGCAACGTGCAGATACAAAACATTTAATAGACGTAGAAACATCCTGAAGTAATTTTATAAAGAACGATTGTGCTTTTGTTTGCGTATATAACTATTGCACTTGCCTCCAACTTGGGAAAGCTAAGTACACTAACACCAATTATGTGTTTAGTCACTGAGAAGGAGAGAATCAAAGGAATGTCAGTATGTAAGTGCAAATAAACCAGGTGCTTTCAAAGCACACACAAATGTAACCGCTAAATTATTAAGATAGACATCTTTGATTTTAAAAATAGAACTGTTAGAGATTAACTCTACAGAAATCCTTGAAAACAAAGATCTGAAGAGAGAAATAACAGACTTAAATGTTCCCAGAGATATTTCACAGCCCATCACAGGCCACAGTTACTCCCTGGGCACCATTAAGTAATACTGTTGGATTCACACAGCTTCTCAATTCCCATCCACCCTCAATTTCTGAGCTTCTTAATTCCCACCGTAAGATGCCGGGTTTACGCATCAAATCCAATCAACCCCCTCACGTCTTATAAAGACACATCAAGCCTAACAAAACGCTTTAGCACAGTATTTCCTAGACTCATCAGGAGGGACGCTCCAGAAGCTAGCACTCGATCTGCGAGCGCGGCATTCTCCGCAAGCTGAGGGTGTGCCGGTGCATTTCCTGCATCTGCCTTTCCTGCATCTGCCTTATTCTATCTTTTTGCCACATCAAATTTTGTGGCATGGGGTATCTTTGTGTTCCCTGCAAGCACCTGAAGGGAATTCTCACGTGGCAGGCTGTTGCTCTGCAGCGAGGCTGAGGCATAGGAGGCAGAAGCATCCAGCGCTTTCTCTCAGCGCAGTACCGATAGGCCTCCTTCCTGTACTGCTTGTCGATATCGTCGCTGTTTTTCCACCCCCCAATGATAAAAACATCATCTTTATAATAACAAATAGCTGCTCCTTCTATGCTAAGAACCTCTGGGGGTAAGCTTTCAAGTATTTCATCTGAGGCCCTGCCAGAGATCTTTATCTTGGCTTCCTCATTATCTATAGGGTAACTCTTGGGGCAGCACGATGCTGTATGGTAAAAGTTTGTGTTAGCAACAGACATCTGAAAAGAGCAGTAATTATCAACGAGGGGCAGAGAGTCCACATCCTGCCACTGCCTGGTTTCAGCATCGTATCTGATAATAACCGCCCTCAATCCGTCTTCGCTGTCGCTGTCAACCGGGGTACGAGCAGCAACGTAAACAAACCGGTCTTCTACAGAAACAGCCTTGACATCACGGAGAATCTTTGGTGCTGACTCCAGGTTAAGCCATTTGTCTTGCTCGGGATTGTAAACGGCCACATCTTTGAAGCCAGGACTGAAATTGCCATGTCCACCAATACTGTACAAGTTTCCTTTAACTTCGGTAAGGCCAAACGAATGCTTTCTGGTTATCAGATTTGAGACTTGCTCCCAGATATTCCTGTTTGGATTGTACCTTTCTACGGTCTTGGCAAAGCCTGGTTCCATGGAGCCAGCCACATAAACATAAGACTCTGTCACGGCCACAGCGTGCCCGTCGAGGTGATTGTGGATGTGGGGCAGGTTTACCCACCTGTCTTCATCGATGAAATACCCCACGCACTCGCTCAGGTAGTCTCCTCCCTCCGATACACCCCCGATCACCATAATGACATCCATGTTTTGTCCAAAACGTGGCAGCAACGCTGCGGGACAAGCGGAATGTTGTAGATTACCAGACTGGAGGTTCTCAGACCGCAAGGCGTGACTCTCCACGGCTTCAGACACCAGTTTAACACAGGTTTTGTTGCTCGACACCAGCCTTTCAGATTTGACGTGGCGAGTAAGGTAAGTGGGTTTCATCTGAGACAACCTAAGCAGTTTAAAGAGATCTTCAAAGTACCTCTCCCTTTCATCAGGATTTTTCTGAACCCACTTTAAAACAGTCTCAAAGAGGATTTCTTCTGAGTCCACCGTGATCTCCGAGTCGGAGAGCCAGTCTCTGATGAGATGAAAGGGCAAAGTGTAGAACTCCTCATCTTGGATAACTTTGTGGAAGTTTCTCCTGATCATATCCTGAGCTTTGAGGGCCAGCGGATTCAGGGAATACATGTGCGCTAAGCTGTGAACCGCAACGCAGTTGGAGAGGTTGAGTTTCTTCTTCAGAAACTCCCCGCAGAACTCTTTTAACCGGGTCAGTAGAAACCTGCAGGACAAACGAACAGAGGTGACATGCAGCCCGGCTGCCGCCCGCCAGGCCGCGGCCAGCCCCTGATACAGAGAAATGATTACCTGTTTTGAGATTTATTTACTTATAGAAAACTGCTAAGCAACTTATTTACTTACTTATAGCAAGTTATAGTATTTTTTAAAATATTGCTAAGAATCCTGCTTGCCCAGACTGTTCTGTGGAATTTTACCAAGGACTGCTGTGTTCATCAAAACAAAGCAGTTCACTGTGAAAATGTACCAAGGATCACAATGTTCAGGAAAATACTATACCTTTGGCCTTGAGTACCAGGTGGCTCTAACTAGCTGGAATTTTGCTAATGAGTAAAGATAGCCATGTACGAATGGTAGAAGTTCTGTTGGTTCTCTTAGATAAGATAGAAAGAAAACCGTCTGAAAAACACTCTTGTTATTCTAGAAATTGGCCAAGGGAATCTGCGCATGCTCTGGGGAAAAAACAAAGTGAGAAAGACTCCGACCCTTCCTCCTAAAGACCCCCGGAGACACCCCCAGGGGGCAATGGGCAGGTGCAAAGATGACACCAACTGCTGACATCAGCCCTTCGAACTAGCCCAGCCTTACCCACGCACGTGTGTGTTTGTGTAGGGTAACCCAATGAACAGGGATTTCCGCACTCGGTGAGTTTTTGGTAAAACGTGCGGTGGGTGTGCAAGCTCTGTGGAGAGATCCCCTTGCACCCCGGCCGGAGCAAACATCCCTGCTTTATAGCTCTATTCGAGCTGTAGAGTCCTTTTTATCCGCGATCCCCCCCGGGCCCCGCTCACCTGTCGGCCATCTCCAGCACCTCGTGGACGTTGCCGGGGCTGACGCGGATGGTGCCGGTGTACATGAAGCCGACGACGGCCTCCACCGTGTCGGGGTCGGGGCCGCCCTCCGAGCTCCACTTCTGCAGCTCCACGCGGCCCGAGAGCGACTCCGCGAAGCCGCCCGAGAGCAGCGGAGTGAAGTACTCGGTGGCGGCGGCCAGGACGGAGCGGTGCGCCCGGTACTCGCGGGCCGCCCCGGGCCGCCCGCCGCCGAAGGCCAGAGTGATATCGCAGTAGAGGCCGTGGCGGCGCTGCTCGTTCTGCCGCCAGGCCAGGTCGGAGCAGTGCGCCGGGCACCCGAACTCCTCCGCTTCAGCCTCCGCATCCGCGCCGCCGCCGCCGCCGCGCGGGCCCCCGCCCTCCGCCGCCGGCGGGCCGAGGCCCGGCTGGGGCTGGGGGGAGGCCGCGGCCGCCGCCATGTTGTCCGACATGGCGGGCTGCGGCCAGTGCGCCTGCGCGGCGGCGGCGCGCGTGACCGCGCGGGGCTGCCCCCTGGTGGGGAGGCGCCGCCGCCGCCGCCACGGAAATGGCGCCCAGGGGAAGGCGGGGGGGGGCGGCCAGGCGCCGCGCCCGGCGCGCCCCGGCCGCTCGGCCCTGTCCGCCATCCGCTGGGGGCGAGGGGGGCCCGGGGCGGAGCGGGGAGGCGAGCGCGGCGAGCGTCCCCGCCACGCTCCGGTGAGCAAAGGGGGCGTTCGCGCCAGCGCCGCGGTCGGGACACCGGCCCCACCCCCCTGAGGCGAAAGGCGGGCCCTGCCCTCTCACCCCGCGGAAACCCCGCCCGGAGCGCCCCGCGCCCCCCGCCACGGCCCCGACCCCGCGGCTCAGCACGGCGGCGGCGGCCGGGCCGCGCCGGTACCACGGGCCCGCGCCGCACCCGCAGCGAGCGCCGCCCGGAGCCCCGAGCTCTCCTTGCCGCTGGTTGCTCTCCTCGACGTTGCAGGGAAGGGACCCCACAGGAAGAATTCCCTCGCTCCACCTGAGGTACAGGCTGTTAGAGCGAAGCGAGCTGGGGTTGAGTGCTGTGTTACATAGTGAACACTGAACAGTCACGTACCAACTCTAGCCAACCTCTTTCCTCTCTACCTTGCTAAAAGTCACCCTTAGGGTAAGTCTCTATGGCGTTTGCTTTGGTTTTTCCCCTTTTACATCGGTCAGAGACACCATGAGAGGAGCAAGTGTTGCTTCTGTTCCGTTGAATGACTGGTCCCCAGCTTGTCACACACTGGCCTTAGACACTGCTCAGGGCCACCTCTTAGAAATCCAGAAGCGGAAAACAAATAAATTAGTAGTGTGTCATTTATTTGAGCTAGGTTACAATACACAGACAAGTGGGACGCTGAAGATTACTGAGATTTTATCTGTATCTGCTGATAACGTGAGTGACATTCCATATACCAGCAATCTAATAGCAAAGGAGCAGTTGCTTGCATAAATACAGACACCGGCATACACGTAGTTTCACAGTTTTAACAGCAGTATGTTACAACTTTACACTTTAAATTACTACACCAGAGTTTGAGTAACATTGGTTATACATCAGCAGTGATCCCACCATTCGGGATACAATCAGACTGAAGATGAGAACACAGTCAACAAATCGAAAAACAACCAGCAACAACAAAAAAATCCAAATCACGGTTTATGGGAATGATGGGTACTTCCCCCTCTACTGGGAAAAGTTACAGCTTGTTACCAGACTAACAGACCTTCACAAGTTCAGTAAGACCGCACAGCAAAACTCCCACCCCCCACCCAAAACCCTTAAAATCTTGTCTGGAAACAAAATGAAGAGTAGAAAAAGTAAAAGGGTGAGAGACAGTATTAAATACAGCAGGTAACACATGGAATATCACAAGTTTTGGTTTTTATTAGAGTAAGCTTCTATTACTATAAAACAGTTGCTGTGCACAGTGTGACCAGACAGCTCAACGTCTGTACCAATGGCCTTTCTGCGTCAAAGTCCCATTTGTGGCTGTCCCCTGTGCAGGCTTCTGTCTTCTCCAAGTGACATTCTGAGGCAATACGACAGGTTCTCACATGGTCATGTGCTCTGGTAAAACGTAGGATATGTCATCCCACGGGTGACGGTACAGACCTTGCTTCAGTCTCTTCTGATCCAGGTAGTGTCCTAAAACAGAAGCGGTTTACGTTACAAAACTCCTGTTCCTCACCTTTGCTTTGGAACAGCTTTGATTTCTGAATTCCTACAGCTGGTGTTTGAGGCTGAGTCCCCCAGAGGTTCACATCTGTCAGCCCCCGGTAGGGTGGAGGGGCAGGAACGTGGCAAACTTACCAATGAATCCCATACTCCTGCCTAGTACAAAGATGCCATTAAGAGCTCCTATATCAATATATTCATCTGCTTCTTCCCTGCAAAAGAAAATAAATTTAAGTAGTCCCTCATAGTGATCTATTTAAAGAATCAATCTTTGAAAGGCTAGGAGTCTGCTCCAGTGCTGGTGGCAGCACCAAGCTCACGTGAAAGCTTTCTTCTCCCAGGTCCAGGCTACATTCCCTTCACGACACCCTTCTGAAATCCTGGCCAGTGTGGCTCCCATCATTTTTACAGGACCATGACGTAAGAGGAACAGCCCACTGCCTACTTACCGTGTGAAGGAGCCACAATTCCTGAGTACGTCAACAAAGGCAACTCCAATAAAGCCATCTACATTCAGGATAAGGTTTGGTTTCTGCAGGAAATGAAAACACACCCCAATGAAGATGTTAACAGTGGCAAATGATGTTCACCCGGTGTGGGCGCGTATGCCGGGTCGCAGACCGTCCGCGTCACTGACAATGTAGAAGTGTCATCAGCATTCAAGTTAGCAGATTAACGATGTCTAAATTAATGACGCACTTGTGTTAGAAGACTAACGGCGTCTAGATTAACGAGGGCTAAAAGCAAAAGTATTTTTGCTCATTAGGGGAGAAACAGATAAGAAAGGAATCTTTAGAATAACAAAGCAGAAATTTATCTACCGGTTGTGCACGCTTAGTAGCGCTTGTTGAAAGTGCCGAGGGGAACGAGTTTTTGAAATGAGCATGCGCCAGAGCAACACGCGGATTTGCTGTCACAAGACTAGATAAGGACTTGTTTTTCTAATAAACGTGAGAGCTTGACTGTTAGCCATATTGGTGTGTGTCACGCCTCTCATTCGCGTCCTGCAAAGATAACGCCTCCGACTACAACCTGGCAACTTCCATCCTCTAGGGTAATTTGAGGGTTGCCCAAAATTGTGGGCACGCAAGCCCAGGGATAGAGGCTGCTCAGCAACTTGAGCAAGAGCCACGCTTGGGAGTGATGGAAAACCAGCCCCGAGAGTGGGCCTGTGTTTAGTTCAAAGCAGATCGTCTGCCACAGCCCATCGTGGGGGCCAGCTCTGCCTCGCATTTAAAGAGCACAGCAGTTCCAGTGCGGGCAGGGGAGGACACAGATAATGGCTTTCGGTTTTTCCAGCATTTCCCTGGTGTCCAACAAATGTCTTCAGCCTTACCAAACCGTAGTTGTACTTGGCCTCAAGTCTACCATAGAAAAACCAAACCCCAGCAACCATTTATGAAGCACTGCAATTAAAATACAGTATTAACCCCTGGTCACTCTTCTCCCAGTAAGAAGAAGTGCTCAAGAGATGCTAAATACTAGCGCATTTCACCTTGGAAGTTGTAATTTTTTCTACTTCAAGTGCATAGTCCAGCAGTGGGGTGGCAGGGAAATGCTGCTTCACGTAGTCTTTGAGGATCTGAACTCTCATGTCTGGGTTGTTTATCTGCAAGTTAAGAACACATTAGAGTCACTGGTGTTGTCCTTACACAGGTACTTACCATAAGCTTTACTATTGTAGGCTGAGGAGAATTTGGCCAACAGCTGCCCCAAAGTTGATAATTTTCTTTCCTTTGGTTTTGTCTCTCCCCCACCCTTTGGTAAAAAACCCCTCTGATTTGTACTCATGCAGGTTTCTTACGGATTTGACTCTGTGTCCGATGCCCATGATCAGCTTCCCTTCTTTCTTCATCTTATTCACAAACTCCATAGGGATAATCCCACTGTCGAAGGCTTTGCTGAACATTTTAGCTGCAGCATCCAGCGCTCCACCAAACCGGTCACCCTGCGTGCAACACACAGAGGGAATTGCGGCAAAGGGCTCCACAGTCAGGTACAAAACAAGCACAGGATTATCTTCCCCATCTGCCCTGCCTATCACTGTGGCATTCATGAAATTAAAGTTAGGGAGGCACCCGAGATAAAGCATCTGTTTATAACCCAGTGCCAATACGTAGCCAACGCATCCCCACTAGGGACAGAGCGTGGGAGGAAGCGCAGCCTAAAGTCTGTTTTATTCACATTTTTACTTGTCAGTCTTGGCAGAGTCTAGGCAACCATACAGGAACAATGCTGACAGAAATTTGGCCTCTACAAAATATTTCTAAACTCAAATGAGACATCGAAGTAGTCTTGCTTACTAGAAAAACAGACTAGGTTTAAACCTAGAGCATCAAGCTATTAGAGTTGAACTCAACGGAAGTTCCGTGTGGGTAAACACAACACAGATGGCTCTGCAGCCAGTCTAAATCTTAATAGTAATAAAACCTAGACCGAGCGATGGGTAACAGAGCGAAATCTTCTGGCTATTTGGTACTTACGATGGTAAGGAGGCCTGAAGTGAGACTCGAGACAAGATCTTTTCCAGCTCTTGCACAGACGATGGTGTTGTGGGCTCCAGACACAGCGGGCCCGTGATCTGCTGTTACCATCAGACACATCTCGATGAACTGGCAGGCGTACTTGGGTAGCCTGAGCAAGAGAGACTCAGGTCATTTCTTGTAAAGAAAACTGAAAAGCAAGGCACTTGGTGTTCTACTGGACAGCGGCTTTCGCTTTAGGTGTGTGCTTTAAAGTAGAACAGAGAAGGGGAGCTGCAGGGTCTCAGTGCCCATCAGTGCATCCTAATGTCTTTCTCATTGGCCTGTGCTGCAGTTCTGTCCCTCCTGTTCTGCCGAGCCAGACTCCGGCTTAGTGCCAGGAGTGCTCCAGTGAAATCAGGGAAGGCAGCAAACTTCTGCCATTCAGAAAGTTCCCTGCAGGCTGGTCAGCAAATGCCTGGGAACTCCCCACTTTCCCTAGAGTTGAGGTGACAATGACACTAAACGAGTAGTCAGAGTGTGAAACAGGCCTAGAATAGAGAAATTCCCTCAGTGCACCACAAATCTTGTGGAAAACTTCATCCCAAGGCTAAAACATGTGCTATGAAGCCTTGAAATGCTGATGTGGCCTCAGAGGAGGGGGTATAGGGATGGCATCTCCAGTGAATCTACATCCACAAAGCAATCCTGGAGTTACTTTTGTGCTTAAAAGTCTACTAATAAAGAAGATAAACTTCAAGCCAATTTGGGAGCTTTCACAAAAAGCTGCCTCACCTCCTTTGAAACCAGAGCAGGCCCAGAACCCCTCCAATTCCCATCTCTTCTTTGAAGACCTCAGTGATTGGCATCCCAGCATAAATCAGCTCCTGACCTCTCTCGTCACAGATGCTTGTCATAAAGGAAGCGGGTTTGCGGATCAGACCCAGCTCCTGAAATCGCAGCACAAAAGGTGGGATTTTAAACATTCCACGTTAGAAGCAAAAGGCACGGTGATCTAAAAACAATGCCTGAAGCTTGCCCTCAGAGCAGCTTCCACAGCCTAGAACGGGCATGGCCAGTGACCTCAGATAACACTATGGAGAGCAGGATAAAACCCTGAAACACCACCGTTATCACCACAAGTGTCCAGATTCACAGCAAACATCCTGTCTGGTTTCTAAGGAACCAAAAAGCAGATAAAACACCACAGCTCACCCTTGCCCAGGAGTAATCCATTGGCACAGTTGGAGGAGGCACTTCCTCAGCTGGTTCGATCACTCGTTTGGCCACAAGATCCTGGTAGACAGACCTGGGGGAGAATCCGCTTATTAACTGAAGTCCTTTTAAGAGATACAAGTGAGATGGGCTTAATCTAGACCTTAAAAACCCATACTGAATAGATGCTGCTTTCCTTAAGCAGGAACATGGTCTTTTACCAGCCTAGAATCAGGGCCCTAACACCTTCTGTCTGCTGCTGAAGCGCCCGTTAGTGACTTACTGAATGACCTCTCCCAGCTCATCAAAACTCCGGGGAACAAACACGCCAGCTTCCTTCAAGGCTTGATTCTTTGCGACAGCAGTTTCGGAAGCCTGGTTGGCACAAGCTCCTGCATGGCCAAACTGCACCTACAAACAAGAGAGAGCGAGCAGTGAGGAATACAAGCGGTTTACCTGCAGAGAGTAAAACAGTAAAGAACTGCCTAGGGAAGTGGTGAGAGAGGAACAGCAGATCTGCCTCCTTCCTGGGGCTAACAGTACTCCTGGTGGCAACTACAGTCAGCACTGCGATATGCAGAGCCTTTTCTGATCTGGAATCACTCCAGGCTCATCCTCCCTAAATTCCTCTCTCTCCAGAGCTGCTTAACACGCATCTTTGCCACTCCCACTCCAGGAGCAGGTGGCTATTACGATCTGTTGCCTTCCCTGGGATCTGTGGGCTCCCTTTAAAGCACGCAGAATCCCTTGGAATCTCCAGTGGCAGACTACAGAAGCACAAAAAGCTTTTTATCATTTGTAGTTAGTAACTTCTGCATGTTAAGTCGCTACTGGCAATTCTGGAAGGTTTAGGCACAGTAAGAGAAGTTGGGTTTTTTTTATTCCTGTTGTAATACGTTTTTATTTTAGGCATTTGCCTCCATTTTTGCACATACCTCTGAAGAGAACATGGTGGCGCAAGTCCCAATACACCAGCACACCACTGGCTTGGTGATGCGACCTTCTTTAATACCTCTGCAGATCTTATACTCCTCTGTGCCTCCAATCTGCAAAAAGAAAGAGCCGAGTTGGTTCAAAACTGGACTTTTGTAGAAACCAGATCAAGAGAGGCACATGGAAGCATTACTTGGATTTTTTCCCCCGCTTTTTCACTGAATAACAGCTGAAGTCTCAGAACAAAGCCTCCTTTTTTTACTTTTAAAGTAGAGGAGATTGCTTGTCTGGGATACATTCAGTTTCTTCCGATTAAAGAAGCACAAAATAAAAATTGGGATATTCAAGAATAGTCTGAATAGCTGCCACTTATCTGTAGCTGCTATTTAGCATCCCTGCAGCCAGGCCAGATGCTCCCAAAACAAAACACGTGGGTATTTCTCAGATAGGAGTGAACTGGTGTCACTCACCTCTCCAAGTACTACAATCATTTTCACTCCTGGAGTATCCTCGTAACGCAAGACGTGATCCATAAAAGTTGATCCAGGGTATCTGGGTAGAATACAGGGAAAATGGTAAAAGTTAAATTTGTTTCATAAGCTTTTCTGAGAGAAGAAAAATTAACAGGCAACCTGCCCTTCTTCCAAAACAAATCTTCCGTTGACTGACTTTAAAAATGGTGTCTTGGTTGAAGATGCAGACTCTACCTGTCTCCCCCAATGGCCACCCCTTCATAGACCCCATCAGTGGTTCGGGAAATGATGTTGTTGAGCTCGTTGGACATTCCTCCAGACCGTGAAACATACGCCACGCTGCCGGGGCGGTACAGTTTTGATGCCAAGATGTTATCCAGCATGCCTCCTGTGTTGCCTATTTTAAAGCAACCTGGTTTGATCCCACCAACCTACAAGAAAATTAGAGAAAGATGTAGGGCCCTTTAAAATATACATGAAGCTTAGGAACATTTCTGTAAGACAGTCTTGTCAGTATTTATACAAACAAGGTGACCTTAAAATGAGAAACTAACGTGCACTTTGTGTGACTGAGGACAAAATGGATCGTAGGGTACACTCTGTCCTTCAGAGAAAGCTGATCTGACAGTTAAGACAGAGGGACCAGAGGAGAAAGAGGGCGTCAGCAGTACTTACAGTTGCAGGCCCAATGATAGTGACTCCCTTTTTATCAGCTGTCTTGATCAGTTTTCGTGTCAGGGCCTCTGGAATGCCCTCGGCTATAATGGCGATGGTGCGGATCTGCAGCGGGATAAGGGAAAGCATTCGTGCCCCTCAGTGACAGCACCCTAACGAACTGCCCCGCGCCCCAGCTTCTGCTCCCCCTCTGGGAGGCCGGGCTGTGCTCCCCGTGCACGGATCCACAGTCTGCTCCGATCTTCGCAGCACTTGCAGGGAATGAGAAATTTTTTTTTCGCCCCCCTGCACATTAGAGCAGCACCCTATTGTAACCGACCCAAAGGAATTACTCCTACCCAAGAGGTGCCGAGTTCCTCTTACACCGACTGCAAGTCCAGCATTAGATTTGCTGTGCAACTCCAGGATCCTCCTTAGAGTCTACAAGGAGTTTGAATTGAGGTATTTATCTGCCAAGTTGGAAGACCGAAACAATTTTCTAATGCCATCACAGTTTAAGAAACACTAGTGCCCTGCTGACAGGATCTTCCTTCTCTTCTTGGGCTTCTTCTAGACCCCTCACTCACCTGGGGATAGTTCATGGTTTCAACAGTGCTGTCATAAGCAGAGCGCAGAGACGCAAAGTTAATGAGAACATCCACCTCTGGGTGCTTCCTCATGGCATCCGACATGTTCTTGTAGACTGGGATCAGGATTTCTTTGTGGCCCCAGTAGAACTTCTGCCTGTGGTCACCACTGTGGAGGAGAAGATGAAAACGCCCTGACCCTCAAGGCGACTGGGAAGACAGAGGGATACAGTGCATGCAGACAGGAGTTTACAAACCCCAGTTCTCAGACACCAAGACTGACTGCGAGACACTCACTAGCAAGTGAGCGTACATGGGGAGGGACCATACTAACAGCAGAAGGTTCTTCAGAGAATAGAACAGAGCAGCATATGGAAGGAGACGGGCTAATGGGGACAGAGGCATCCAGCAAGATGAATAAGCTCTCCCACAGTGAAGTTACCAGAGCCTCAATTCTACTCCAAGCTGGAAGACAGAATGAGGCACAGAAAGAGTAATGAATGAGATGCATGCAAAGCTGCGTTACTGGGCTGGAACAAATACCAGACTGGGGGAAAAGGAAACCAGTATCTGTGGTGAACAGCCAGGACAGCAGCGTGAGGGCCAGTCAGCTTCCCAGGTCTGCTACGGTGAGGCTCTACCCCCTGCCCCAGACGCGCTGAAGGAGACACGCCTGGGAGGGTTTGGTCTCGTCTTTTATGTACGGCAGGTGCTCGACTGAGGCTCCACCGCTCAGACATTTGAGAGTGTAGAGACAGGGGCTCTGCTCCCACACCGGTACATTTGTGATCGAACATTCCAGGTTTTGCCAGCCTGGCTTCCTCCAAAAGGTCAAGCAGAATCAGGGAATTACAGGAGGCCTTGAACTTACAATCCCTGTTGCTTTTTCTGCATTAAACAACCACGACACCGTGAGGGGCTGCCACTCATCTACAGATGTGGCTGTGCCTGCACTCACTTTGAGTACCCCGAGGTTTGCACTCGCTGAGAAGTTATTAGAGCTGCAATCATCATCAGAGCTGCAGACTAACAGTACAAGGTACTTAACTGTCAAGAGGCAAAACCCCCTGCAGGACAAAGGCTGATTAGACATCAGCTAACCCGGACGTCTGTAAATACCACAGAAATGAAACACCCCCCCGCCTTTGCAGGGGCTCCCATTCCCTGTCTCGGCAGCAGCCCAGACAGCCACTTTCCTTCTCGCTCCTTGCCCCGTGTGACAGGGAGACCCCCCGTGAGGGGCAACACCGGAGCAGCTCCGCAGGCCGCTCCGCGGGTGGCGCGGAACACCCGAGAGCTGGGGCACAGGGGAGAGGGGGGCGAGCACCAGAGAGACCTCTCCATCCCACCGACAGATCCGCAGCCCTCCTGCCTGCTGAGAAGCTGCTGCCACTATAGGAAAGAGTAGGAGCAAGATGAACAGGACTTTTATTCTTTTTTTTTTTTTTTTAGTTTTGTTTGGCTACGTGACAGACAGACTGCTTTATGACTGCTCCAATTCTGGCTAATATTTGGAGAGGAAAATTCCAGCTGCTGCAGGCATAAATCAAGAGGTCCCAGACAAGTGTGCAGCCAACAGGAGACGAGTGGAAGAAACCTTACAGAGCCCTGCTGCCTCTGCTGCCCAGTGGGCTGTCAGAGCCCAGCTAGTCACGCTCTCCTCACCTGCTGAGTGAGGGAACAGGACCTGGACAGCCTTTGGAAGAGGATGAAATGGGACCGAAGGGATGTGGTAACGTTAAGCTGCTTCAACCCAGCAGCCCGAAATCAATGCTTGAGGGAAAGAGGAACCAGTCTGCAAAGCCAACCCGGTGGTGGAAGGGGCACGGGAAGGTGCTAAAGCAGAGATGGTGACTAGGGCAGAGCTACACCAGAGAACAGCAGAGACTGGAAGAGGAGGAATCGAGGGGAGCAGTCAGAAAAATAACGCATCAACACAGGCGACTTACGTGAATGGATAGACCATGGCAGCTACTGAAGGTTCGTCCCGGGAACAAATATAATCAAAGTCCAGCATTCCTTGCACAGCCCGTGTCTGCATCCCCCAAATGATGGCTTTGGTGTGACGGCTGAACAGGGTTGTGGCTTTACCTGCTCAGAGAGAGGGGAAAAAAAGAAAAAAAAAAAATCAAAACGGACATCTGTGCAAGACAAAAGCTGCAGTTGCCAAGTGTCTGCTGAAAGTCTCCCAGACAAGCATCTTCCCCTCCCTCCAAACTGAACCCAAGAGGTGAACTGCAGGAGGTAGTAGCCACACTGTCCAAATTAAGGAAGAAACCGTAGATGAAGCAGCATCCCCCTGCCCAGGAGTCTGAACCCAACAGCCAGGGTTTGGGTTTCGCAGAATGGGCAAGTGCTTAGTCACAGGGGGGAGCCGGTGTGAGAGGAGAGAGAACTGCCTCTTCCTCTTCTGGCATGGGCCATTCACGTTCCTCCCAGGTAGTTTTATTCTGAAAAGCTGAAGAGGAAGGGAACTTTGAGTTGTATTGATCGGCATATGGCCTAGGTCTGGGCGAGCAGGAGGCTTGCCTGCTGTGTTTGTCAGGGCACCGATAGGAAATAAAAAGAAAAGCAGGAAATGGAGAGGACACAGAAAGCAAAGGAGCTCTACGTACTCAGCTTTTGTTCTCAGGTTTTTTCTGATGATCAAAATCCAACACAAACCTGACGGCTCCCAGAATTTATACGTGGCCCAAAACTTGACTTTCAGGGGACAGAGTCACAGGAAAGGCAACAGTTCAGCTAGGGAGGATGGTCTCTTGGCCTGAAGTATATTTACACCACCAGCAAAACGTTGAGTCCCTCCCTTTGACTCCAGGCAGAGTTCATTTTAAAACTCTTAAGAACTCACAGCTGATCCACCTGCTGATGCCAACTCAGTCTACCACTAATTTCTTTTTGGATTTGAATCAAAGGCAAACAGCATTAGGGATTAAACAGGATACTGTTCTTCTGGCTTTAACAAGAAATCAGTCCCTGTTCTCCAACCCTACATGTTCACAGTTTAGATGCACTGCCACATGACTTGTTATTAGGAAACTGCCTACCCGGAAAAATTCCATTTTGCTTGCAGGTACCTGCAGGGAGGTAACGTTAGTACTCATAGAAACAGGAACGCAGGCCAGAGAGGTGATGCCATTTGTCCGAGACCACACGAGGGAGGATCTGGGACTTCCCCTTCTACTGCCCCTCTTCTTACAACAGGGCAGATGGCTCGAAACTCTGCTTCCACCCCGATTCAGCAGTTTATTCTCAGCCAGCACAGAGCTCAAGAGAGTGCTTAAAGTGCCCATAACTCCACTGAGCACAAGCTTTAATGGTTTGCTGAACTGATAAGGCAACAAGAACATTTAGTTCATTCAGTGACTTTTCTGTGCCCTTCAAGGCTCATAAGCACAGCACCTGCACTATTTTGTTTCCCTTTGAAACAAAACGCCAGTTATTAGGCACGGTTACTGAGTCCTTCTTTTCGAAAGCAAAGAGAACAGAGCTTTCCACAATATGCCTAGATCTGTTTTTCTCTGCAATGGTTGTCAGGGGAAAGGAAAGAAAAATTAAAAGTTTGAGACCTGTCCCTCTCTTCCCCAGAAATAGTAAGTTTTTGTGCAAAGGAGTATGTGATCTGCGCTTGAGAAAAAACAGATTAAAAGTTCATACGGTGATAGCTAAATATGCTGGGCAGGAGGGAAGGGAAGGGCCAGACAACACTGCAAACTTTTGGAGAGAAAAAACAGCAACAAAACCAAGAACTTAAAAAATAGTCAGCTGCCAGCAAGGCCAGGCACATTCAGCTATTCACACGTGTCCTACCTGAACCAGGTCTTGAAGCTGGGATTGAATCTGTTAAAGAGAGAATCACTCATGCAGCAATGACAGCTGGCTGCTGTCACCCCAGGAGCAGGGCGCCCTCCTCCCCACAGCACTCGGGCCTTTTGGCTTCTGCTTTTGTTAAGAAACAAGGGGACTCCAGCACTCTCCGCCATACTTCCTCTCCAATATCTGGACATCAAAATTTTGCATTTTGCTGTCTAGAAACTTTTTGCTTATCCCAGCACAAACACATTTCAGGTTCAGGTGGCAGTTCCCTGTGCTGCAAGCTCCATGATGTGCGTTTCCAACATCTTTTTGAAGCACCGCTCATGCAGAACTCTGTGCACAATGACTAAGAGAGCAGGAGTGGGTTTTGCGATGCGTTTCAGCGGGATTGGACCTGAACCTTGCTGTCATCACGTCGTGCTGTTGCAAACGAGGCAACTATCTCCTCACATTCAAGGGAGGAGGACGGGACGTTACCACATTCTGTCCCTGCCCAGCTCTGCTGTTTGTTGTTTTATCCCCATACAACGTGCTCTTACCCAATAAGGCTTCCAACAAATACAAGCAAAAGGCTGCCAAAGCTCTTGCACATCACCATGCTGAAGAAGCTTCCTACAGGCTTCAGTAAAGAAACCCCCCCCCAAACTAAAAAACGAGACAAAGCCCCCAACAAAAACACACAACACACGGCACAGAGCCTCTGACCCCGCGTGTCTGGGGAGCACGTCCCAGCTCCCACCGACCTGACCGACCGCTGAGGGCTCGGCCAGGAGGCTGCAGCAGGGACCAGGAGGGACTCTCCGAACACCCACACCCGGAATTCCAGAGCATCCCCCGGGCACACCCCGAGGGACTGAACTGGCCTCGGTGCAGCAGCCACAGCGCGGGGACTCTGCCCTGCTGCCCGCGGCCTTGTGCAAGGGCACGTGGGGAGGCTGGAGATCTCAAACCGTGCTGCTCCCTTCAGAGGGACACCCCAGATCAAGGCAGCTCTGACTCACCTCGTGTACGAGCTTATCCACGCAACAAGTGACAACATTCTACAAGCACTTAAATTCAAAACGAAGATAAACAGGTACCACAAAATTGTTTCCCTTTATACCATGAAAAAAAGCATTAGACTAGGCCATATTCTGTCTTTAGGAGCAATCATTTCCAGTGCTGGACTTACCAAGAGGTGCTGTTGGTTTTGCCTTCTTGGCTGGAGCAATATCGTCTGGTTTGGACTCTGAGAAGGAAGCTGTTCTGCTTGGTGCTGGAGTCTGAAAGATTCAGAAGCCCAAGTCAGTAAGGGACGGTGCCACTGCGGCCCGGAGCAGGCAGGGGGGATGGCCACTCTGGCTATGCTAGGCTACAAAGAAAACCAAAGGTAATTCTCAGGTAGGCCCATTTCAGTCAAGTGAGGGAAAACTCCTAAATGACCAAGGTCCCAGCAGATGCAAGAGTCACACTCTTGGTTTTGATGGGTCACGTTTCTGCAGGAGCGAGGTGGATGTTGGGAGGGATGTTGGGGTGATAAACCACGCAGGCAGAGCCCCTTCAGTTCCCCAGAGCTTTGCACAAATACGACAGTGGCCAAGATCCGTTTCCTGCCTGCTTGGACAGGGGAAGCTGCCTTCAGGAGCTTCCCCCTTCTCAGGGGAGAAGGACTCACCGAGGGGCTGCCGCTGGCGTTGAGGAGGAAGTTGGCGGTGTGGGCTGCGGCCGGCGGCTGGTTGGGGATGGGCCGGTGGCCCAGCGCCATGCCCACGATGGCGGTCATGTGCGTCTCCGTGCCGAAGACGTGGATGGGGATCCCCGTGGTCTTCCCTGCGTGTGCACACAAGAACAGTGAGCCTCGGCGGGGAGCCTCTGCCGAAGGGGGCCCTTAACCCTGGCAAGGCTCAGCAGCAAGCAGCTGGGAGGAACAAGATGCGAGAACAAAACTTAAGGAAAGGGTTGGTCCTTACCAACTTCTCCCATGACACGTAATCCTTCCTGGTAGTTGGGGCCTCCTCTTCGCACAAAGATCCTCACCTCGTGCTCCTTCAGAGGGCCTTGGTAATCCTTAATTGCTCTCACGATGCCCTAAAAGAAACACAGAGGAGAGGTGAGCTGGGCAGCCCGACGCTCACCCCGTCCCCCTGAGCTGGGAGGGTGCTCGGGGCTGACGACTGGGGCGTTTGCTGACGCTCCTGCGTAGTCACTTACTTTAAAAGTAGCTGCTACGTTGGTGAAGTTGGCAATGCTGCCTCCAATGATCAGGATTTTACCTGAGGGAAGAAACATGCATAAAACTGTTTTAAGAGCGCAGCGTACTGTGAGATCATGAAGCAGTTTTGGACATAAAGTGCAACAATGCAGCAGTTCAGGCTAGCCAATAGTTTGCAGTAAGTTGTGTTTAGCAGAGCCTGGAAGGTAAGAGCTTTTTAATCAAGCAAGAATTTTTCCACTAAGAATCAATCAAGCCACATTTGCTCCCGTTTCTGAAACAAGAGCTGACAGAAACGCATCCCCATTGCACTCGGAAGGCAGCAGTACATTAAAAGCTCTGCCAGGGAGGTCTAAGCATAGCAACAGCCCAGATTTGTTCAGTTTTTTGCCCCCGTACGCAGCTGAGCGGCTCTGGAATTGCAGTGACTCCCTTACCTTCAGGGTGCTTCTCTCGTGTCATGAGGGAGAGAATAGTCTTAGCATAGTCATAGGTCTGCTGCTCACTTGGGGCTCCCGAGTACTCCCCATAGTTAGCCAGTTCATTCACCCCCCCCAGGTCACAAATGGTGTCACTGTGAGGAAAGAAAGGAGTTATTTAAGGGATTAGTTATAATTTTGGAGTCACTGTAAAAGTCTTAATAAAGCGTTCCAAATCCCTGTGAAAGTGGGACTTGTAACAGAGAGAGGACACTGCCTGTGGAAAACAAAGCTGCTCTCTCGGTGCCAGTCGTGGTCAATCCTGTTATGCTCCCTAGATATGATGGGAACTCGGTGACTACCACAGCAACGATATTACCATGAAGAGCTTCCAGCCAGCTTGTTCCTTTCCAAGTCATAAAGAAACCGTATCTCAACCTCCCAGAATGAAATTATCTCTAAGGGACGCTACACTCCACAGCCTGGGGAGAAATCTGCACAGCATCTTCATTTGGAGGAGGTCCCCAGCAGTCACGGTGTGGGAAAGATCGCTTTAGAAGAGTCTCCCTTCCAGAGGCTACATCAATTATTTTCTTCCAGCAGTGTGAATGCACCCCCCTCTCCAGAAACCTTGTTCCTGTTACCTGTAAACCACAGAGGCACCACCGCCAGCCACCATGGTCCAGATCCTGCCCTTGGGGTTGAGAATGGTGAGCTTCAGGCTGGCTCCACTCTTCGCGTCCAGATCAGCGATGTAGGCTTCCTGCAGACAGAGCAGCACAGTCTAACTTCCTTCCTCAGCCTCCTTTTCCAAACCAGAGGGTTCGCAGTGCTGGGCCCATCTGGACATGCAGAGCTCCCACACCTCCCGTCAGCTCCGAGGGGGGAGCAGGACGACAAACACCGTCTTTGTAAGGGACAGAGACCCAGCTCCAGCCCGCAGGGGCCAGGGCTGATCTGTGCTGGGCGTTCTCCAAGACACAACACCGAAACGGGACCGGATCTAGAGAGCTTGCACCCTTCTCTGTAACAAATTCCAAGGGGATCAACCTGAGCATACACTCACATTTTGATTCTTTCTTGGGAAAAAAAAATAGTCAGACCCTCCAAAGAATATGTTGCCTGATAAGGCCTGCTGGTTTGTCTCCTGCTTGTCCCAGGTGAAGTCACAAGGGATTGCTAGAAATAAACCTGATATTACTTCATTTGCAGAGTGCAGATCCAGAAGCAGATTTTTCCTGTCTGCACATGAAACACTTTGGCAACGCAGGCGAGCGTCGGCTGTGTTTCACTGAGCTGCAGCACGCTGGCCTTCCACGGACGGGGGCCCTTCCCTCCGCTGCCCAGCCAGCCCTGGGAAGCTCCAGGGCTTCACGGTTCCACATACAACAGTCACAGAATCTGAACTGAAAAGTCTTGTTCTGACCTTTTCCGCAGACTGAGACTAGAGGAAAATTTTTTTTTTTTTTTAAATCAACACACCCATGGCCACAGACTCTGGCTGTGTGGCAGCCAAGAATGTAATCACCGAGAGCGCTGTAATTTGGCTCAACATGGTGTTCCTGTATCAGTGTGCCTGCCTGGTGAGAAGCACTTCATTGGGAGTTCATTAAAATTCTCAGCAAAGACACTGCCACAGTAACCTTCAGTGACTTGCAGAGGGATGATTCAGAGACACAAAAAACTGAACTAATCCTTTTAAGAGCAAATTGAGTTAAGTGCTGGCATCCAGCAAGCTACATGGAGAGAAATGGCTAAATGGATTTCCTGGCCATGTTACAAAAACCTTCCCCAGCTGAAGCACAGTTGTAATTATTAAAAAGTCAGGACAGAAATCCTTTTGGAAAGAGTAGAACAGTCACCTGAAACAAGTAACAGAACAGTTAAGGAGAGCACTCTACTTCCAGCAGCTCTTGAAGCTGCTGGGGGGCTCTGCAGGGAGCAGTGCTTGTGCAGCCGATAGTCTGGACCCAGGGAATTCTGAGAGGGAACGGGCACTTCTGCCTTTACAACAAGTCTGCCTGCAGGCCGCTTCGTGGTCATCACTTCTCAGGAAAACAGGTATATTAACATCTTCTTACTCCGAAGTCTGAGAGATGGTAACTTTCTCTGGATTCATACTCACATGCAGACTTTGCACACAACTTCTACTCTCGGAAACAATAACTGAAACATGAGGGAGCATCAGCTGCCAGGAGGCAGCCAATAACCAGCGCTCCCACAAAAAATAACGATGCTGACAGGGCAGCAGTGCAGGCAAGAACCATGTAAGACGGAGTGTACAAGTACAGAGCTTTGGCGCGGGGCTGAATGAAGTTAAATATAAGCCTCCATTTAAAAAAGAGTCAATTCTGAATTAAAGAACTGAAACAACACCCAGGCAGAGATGGAAAACAACTGCAGTTCCGAGCGTGACTGTGGGAAGTGCTAGCGCTACAGCAACCTGTACAGAGCTTGCACGGGCTCTCCGCATGGGTGGCAACACCGGGGTACTTGAAACACGGCCACAAAGCCCCCAGGAGAGGAAAACCTCAGTGCCACGGACACAGAAGCAACGAGGAATTAATCCTGTATCCACAACAAAGGGATTTGGGCCAGAGGGGGATGTTACTTGCCTCTGGGTAAGCTTCCCTGCCAAAGGGAGGGGGGAACTCCACATCCCCCCATTTCACTTTGCAGATGTAGTCAGCAGTTGCGTCAATCTTCGCGGCCAAATCCAGGATGTAGACACCATCCTTAGTCACCACTGCATTTGAAAAAAGTACCAGAATTAGCTCTGTTTTATACAGAGACATGCATTACAGACTTATAAAATCTGACACCATACATCGATCATCACAAAATCTAGGCCACCTTTGTTCCCCTTCCTCCACATAGGTCATTTAATTGTATTTACCAAACCCTGAGAGTTTCCTTCAGAATTAACTAATGACCATGGTCACGGACCAGGCCCTGGCTCAGGTGCTCTTCTGTTCTGATCCAACAGAGCAATTTTTATGTTTTTCAGTTCAGACTGAATTTTCCATTTCCACCAGGAAATGAAGTAGCAGAGAGCACCTGCAGTCCTCATTTTGGATTCACTCAGCTAATAGCTCCAGGGCACGTCACAGCCACTTCTGTACTTTTGCATGTCACCTGGCACGGTTGCAAACTACGTAACACAGAGAAGGATAAAGTACACATTTCATTCTTCTAGAACAGAAAGTCCCGCTCCCCAAAGTGTCTGTTACCTAATGGATTGATCTCGAGGTATGTGAAATACAGATCTTCATAAAGGTTGAACAGGCCACAGATGAAGCTCGCCAAGATGCTGTAAAAAAATTCAACACAAGTTCATTAGAGCAGCCAGATACAACGCACAGCCTGCTCTGCCTCATTTATATTAGCAGCAATCTGCAAATCTACTCTGTATCAATTTCTTTCATTCTCATTCATCTTCTCTGGAAGAAGCCTCGGTGATGACTCAAGGAAAGACAGACCTTGATGACTCATCTTAATTACACTCCAGCAAACTGCTGAGAATACAGTTGCTCACAACTGTCATAGATGTTCAGTCTGATTAATCTCACCAAGAGACAGCAATGCATCATTGTCTCTCAGTCAGATACACATCTTGGTCAGAACTAAGTTTGGTTAGCTGGGATGGGGAAGAGGCTGCAACAAACTAGATTAGTGACAGGCTGCTTCAGAGCTGAACAATGCCAGCAGTGATTGTGTTATGTTTGGAAAAATCATGACTCATGTTAAGATAACTAGGTCTAGGCATCTAATTAAAGGAGATGCAGAAGAAGCTTTGAGATCTACAGACAAGCTGGCAGTAAGCGTAGGAATAGCAAGAGAACACCTTCTTGGGCTAGGCCGGAGTAAGGAGAGCACATTTCCGAGTTAGCAGTCAGATTCACAGCTTATCACCTATTCTGCTAAATAAATGAAACTCTTCACTGCTGGCACAAAGGATGGAAATTCAGTACGTGTCTCTAACATCTCAGAGGTCAAGACTTCAGCAGACTGAGGCTGTCAAGGCTCAAAGCACCGTGACCACTGGGAGTTTCCCAGGCGGCTCGGATGAGGTCAGGGAACTTGGATTTAGGATGCGCGGCGTGTTCCCGAGAGCAGCAGCAAGGGCAGGAGGGGAGGCTTGAGGGTGAAACGGAACGAGGGGATGTTGCACTCAAATAGAGGAGCTTCTGGGTGCCTGGCTGTGCCCGGAACTGCGCATCTGTACTTACTCCTTTTTATTTGCTGGCGCGTGCTGCAGGAGGTATTTCTTTACATCCGACTCATCGAGCTTTTCATCCACCGCCACAAGCAACTTCTGAGCTTTGGCATCAACGTCTCCCACATCCACCCCCCCTTCGTGATGGAACAGTACGTAGTCTCCCTCCCGGGCAGCGTATATGCACACGTAGAACTCTTCCTCCTGCACAGACCCGGGCACAGACGTTAGCGAGAAGACCCTGAAGAAGATGCTCTTGCAGCAACGCCAGGGAAGGGGCAACCGAGCCCACGGCTACGCCTGCCAAGGGGGAGCGGCGCTGGAGTGGCCCGGAGGCTCCTCGGGCTCCTACAGGCTGTGCTGGTGGGAGGGGGAGCAGCGGGGCCCAGAGGGCTTCGTCCTGGCAAAACACGCCAGGGACAACACTTCCCATTTCTGGGGAGAACCACTCCCATCGTACACAACCGCAGAGCAAACCAGGGGCCTTTCCTGCGCCCACTGGAAGCGCCTTACCTTGGGTAACTATGCCCTTTCCGCGAACCACGGCGGGGTGGGAGTGTTTCACCAGCACAAACTGGGGTGTCACACACCAACAGCTTGTTATCCGCCCTCGGGAGGGGCGATTCAAGGAGCAGCCAGCTGCCTTGACCAGCACCTCGGACCCTCTCTGGTGCTCTGCAGCCTCCTCCCAGCAGAGTCACAGCGACCACCGTGACTGTTAACAGCTCTCGCCACACGCTCGACACTGTCAGCCCAGCAGCGCCCTCCCAGACTTCTGCTTCCTCCCCTCTATCAATCCATCTACGCTGCATGCAAGTCAGAGCCCATTTAAAAGCACTTTTTAATGCTTTATTTGGTAGACTAACCTGTTTGTGAGGGACGAAGGGTTCAATCAGAAAATTCTTCAGGATTCCCTTAGCATTAGCAATCTGTAGGCAGAAAACAAGACAAACACAATAAATGCTTGTCCAATATCCACATTTATGAGAGTATAAGACAAGCTTTGAGAACTTAATCAACACTGCTCTAAAATCACTTCCTCCCCAGCACCTCGCCGCTGCGTTTCCTGGGGAACCAAACTCCCTCTCCAGCATCAAGCAGTGTCAGTGCCAGACACGCTGCTCTACCGCTCCAGGACATCTGAGCTTCCCAGGTCCCAGGAGCCCGTCACCTTCCCCCTTCCTACCAGGGCACGTTACCCCAGAGCAGCTGCTTTCCATCTCCTGTCCCGGAGAAGGCACCCGCACAGAGCGCTGCTCACTGCGGCACGGAACGCCGTGGCCTGAGCTGCTTCTTGGAGCTTTGAAAAAAATCAGAAGTGAGGGAACCCCTGAGCCAGACGGGGAGTGGCAGGAGCCAAGGCCTCTGCCCAGCACTTGCCTGGAACTGGTGTCAGTGAGCACGGAAAGCAGGAGAACCCTTCAGCCTCTTCCTGCAGGGACAGAAGCTACAGCAAGGCCCCAGGAACCGTCCTGTGCAGGCACTTCCCTGCTATCCCACCCCGAGTTTCCTGGCTCAAGGGACGCTCCGGCACAGCCCACGGGACAGACCCGCTGCTCCTGCAGGAGCAAAGGTCACCGGTGACAAGTCCCGGACACGTCCTTCCCTCAGAGGCGGTGCCTGCCTTACGCTAAAGCAGCGATTTCAGCGCCCATCAGTCTCCAAGATGCAGTTGCCTGCTCTTTGATAACGGCCTCGGGGCAAGCCTCAGGGGCCCGGCGGCACGGCCCGGGGCTGGAGCCAGCAGCAAACCCATCCCAGCAGGGCCGGGGCAGCAGAACGGCACCGGCTCCCGCACCGCGGGCGCCGGGGTGCCGCTGGCATTGCGGCGTCACTCCCAGGAGAATAAACACGACAGGCCAGCACGGAGTTAAAATAAGGACTTGAAGTAACACTCAGTCATCAGCCAAAACCCAGTGGCTGGCTGCAGTAAGAGGATGATTTTATGACAGCTTTTATACTTGTTAAATCTGCCGTGGGCATGCAAGTGAAGCAGCTGCGCCAAGCGGATGCAGCACCTGAGCTGTCAGCCACTGACCCCCAGGTGGAAGGGATTTCCAAACTGGTACCAATTCCCTACTAACGCCCTGCACAGACCCGGAGAGCAGAGGGTAACGTCACGGTGTGTCGTTAGCGGTGCTCCTTTACCAGCAGGAACCACACACGTGGGACCGTTTCCCACTCACGCTGGCGCCAGCGTAACGCGTGTTCTAGACTGCGATGGCCCAGAGGGGTACCTGGGATAACTGGGACAACTGGGATAACTGGGATACCTGCCCGGCTGCTCCCGCCATGCAGGCAGGCACACAAGGCAGAGCGAGAGTCTCACGGTTTCGTTGCGAAGCAGCACTCACCGTGGTTTCTTGGCCCAGACGCTGTTTGAGCCAAACCTTCACCTGATCCAGAGTGAGGTTAATCCCAACCAGTCCGAGCTTCCCACGTCTCTTTATTAGCTGATCTGGCTTCACCACTAAACGCTACAACATTGCGCAAGAGATTAAAAGAAAGAAGCATTAGAAAGTGATTTTGGTGGAGCGATTCTCTGCAGATGGTGAAACAAAAACCGAACTAAGTTCTGTACCGCAAATGTCCTTGCGGAATTTCTTTAATCTCTTGGCAAACCCATCTCCTGGTACAATATGCCTAGAGGTATTTTTACACTGTAGTTTGAGAAGAGCTGCCTTATTTCTACTCGGGATACATATTTCTGCTGAGTATACATCAGAGACCGAGGTGACAGTCTGTGTCGGCTTTTTCTGATGAACTTTGATAACTCTTCCACAGCAGCTGTTAGGATGGGGTATATGTACTCATTTTCTGTACAAAAAGCAAGCTGAAAAGCGTACAGCATCCCATCAGTTTTGCAAACCGTCTTGGTAAGATGCATCACGAAATCCGCATTTCCCTGAGCAGAGGCTCCTCAGGAGGAACTGTGAGAGCCGGCTGCTCACAGAGCCCCCGCGGTCACCACACGCTCTGCCTGCGGGGCTGGCTGGGGCCAGGGGCACCCACATTTTAGTGGTGTGGCTCTTTATAAGATACCTAGGAAGAGCTCTCCATGGGTAACACACCTATCTCTAGCTTGTAAATATTTTTTTTTTTTAAATAGAAATGGGTGCCATTCTCCTGGTATGTCCTGAACCTCAGCAACATACAGCGCAGAGTCAGACCACAACACGCTGCAGTTCAGAACACTGATCGTGGTCTCTCTGCTGGGCCCTGTAGCCCTTTCCAGCACTACGGAACTCTGCCCTGAAGGACAGAGAGCAGCCTTGCTCCCTTCTGGCTTTCTGCTCGTCTTCTGAGAAGCACTGCTGATGCCTTCCTGCAGTTCCACTCACGCACTTGAGTACGGAACATTTAATTACTTACTGCAGGACTTCCATCAGTCAGTGGAGGACTGTGAAACATTCGTGTTCTACCAGCCAATGGCTTAATATAATTGATGACTGGAAAGGAGCCAGCTTGAGCCACTAATAAAAAGAGCTCTGGATACGTTTTCTCTATAGAAAGTTCATGGCTATGAAAAGTAAAGAGATATAAAAGATCGTGCATAGAAAAAGCAAAAAATGAAGTTTTCCCTGACATGCTGCTTGGACGCAGGAAACCTAAGCAGTGTCCTGACTGGGCGTAAAAGCCAGCCGTGGAGAAAGCACCCCTTGTTACAGAAAGTAAGGGCTTGGGAACGGGGACTGGCAGCTCAAGAGACCTGCTTGCTCTAAATTCGCCTCATTTACCTTCTGTGTGGTTATTAACAGCTTCTTGTCTGCAGATATCTCTGCTCATGCGTTTCACAGTCCTTAAAGGAATTTTATAATCAGGCTTCCTAGAAGGCGATACACCAGCCCTGAAGCAAGGCCTGCTTCTCTGTCGGTGCTGCACACGAACGCGGCAGAGCAGCAGCAGCGCCCAGTCCCGCGGGAGAGGTCCGGAGCACAGCGCTGCTCGCGGGCAGAGGCTGGCTCGGGGTCGGGCTCCTTACCTCGCTCAGAAGCCAAGGGTGGTCCTGGGTGAGCCGTGCCCAGTCGGTGGCCGGGGTGACTCGGGCATACTTGAAGCGGTTCTGGATGGCAGAGGACGTGCAGATGTACTTATACAAGAACTCCTTCCCCGTCTGCTCGGAGATGGCTTTGGCTGACATGGCTACCTAGTCTGAATTGAGAGAAAAAAAGGAAAAGAAAAAGAAAAAAGCAATCAGGAACAGAGTCTGGTTCTCTCAGAAAACTCCCAAGCACCCAACGCAGAACCAAAGCAAACACAGAGCTGGGGCTGCGTTGTCTCCCCATCATAAATAGGGCTGTAAAAGTCACCCAATAAACAAGAACTGTTCGTGTTGCTTAAATCCTCTGCCCCATCCCAGCACCCCGAACAGTGTTTTGGTCCAGCCTTGCCTGCAGGGAAAGGTGTAATCCTTGCAGCCTGTCCCAGCCACACCGTGCCTTTAGCAAACCTGCCAGCTCTGAGCACCCCCAGGTCTAGGGGAGCGCCCAGCTGGGGCGGCTCGTCTCAGACCCCACAGCACCCCACGCTGCTGCTGTGGGACCCCCGTAACACACCCACCACTTTAGTTCAGTACCAGGGAGCGACAAGGCGACAGGAGAGGAAAACCCTCCCTCGCACTTGTTTGCTTATGGCATGCCACATTTCCAGTCCGAGCCTGGCTGCAGGCAAAGCAGCAACCCCCCCACCCCTTGTTCTAAAGGGAAGGGAAAACGTTGCCCATGTTACCAAAAGCAGAACACATTCACACTGCTGCTTTTGTTCGTTTGTTTCAGAACCTAGATGTCTTGGAAGCAGGTTCACACCCTACAGAATAACATGGTCAAGACAACGAAGATTAAGGTTAGACACTTCGAGGGGGGGCGTGTTTTGAAAAAAACAATTTTTTAAAAAATCCTAATTTCAGGCCTTCTCTTTTTGTATTCTAAACTGACATAAGCAAATCATTTCTGATCTCAAGGCTGCAACTTTTCTTTCCTATATGCAGCAACAGCCATAGGTGTCAAAGATGCATTTATTTTTAGCTGCAATAAACATTTATTTAAAAGAATACTTCATCCCAGTGAACCTGTCTGCATGTGTCACATATCAGAACTGAGACTTGTGATCAACCAGAGGTCAACAAGCGATTTTGATTTTTTTGAGGGGTCAGACTGCTGACAGAGAAGCTTGAGCAGCGGCTCCTGCCGCATTCTGAGTGACTGGAGGTCACCCAGCACAGCCAGCGTGGCAGGAAACTCAAAAAGCACAATTGGGATGGGTTCTGGGAGAGCTGCAGAGCAGGAGGGCACCAAGGCAGAAAAGAAGAGCTCAGATCCACCCGAGTATCTGGAGAGTGAAGCATGTGAAGGGCTCAGTAAGGCGGACTGCCGATGCCATCACAGAATAGACACCCCACTTATCACCCACAGAGGGAAACAGTTTAAAAATTCCACAGTTATTTCTTGTGCTACTGTCCGGGTAATCACCAATAGCAATCAACTGAGTTATTCATCCTATAAGCAAGCACGGAATATGCTGGGGAATAATTAACCATCATGAGAAATAAAGACCTTTTTCCCTAGAGCAGGAAGAAAGCGGTTTGGTCTGTTCTCCCCCCAGTACACAAACTATTTATTCTGCAGAAAAACGTAGCAGGAGGCAGGCAGCGTGCTCTGTGTGCCTCCAGATGTAACAGGTTGGACAAAGCAAGTGCTGTTACTGAAAGCTGTTAACTAGGCTTAAGGACCGGCAGTCGAGTTTGCTGCTAACATCTTCTCAAATGCAGTTCCAGTGTCAAAATAGAAAAGGAGAAGCTACAGAAAGGGCAAAAAATGTTAAAACCGGTGTTCCTGCTTTCAGAGAATTATTGTTATGTAAAACTCCAACACGATTGCAGCTTCCAGTTTAAGCCCATTTCCAAACAGCACCAGACCACAGTTCTGAAGCACGCTGTCTTTCTTCTTAGAATCAAACCCCCATTCTTGTCACCACAAACACTTGCACCTAATACTCAGTCTGCTAAAAATACCCCCCCCTTTGTCTTTACTGCCCCAGTACCGAAGCCATCCCAGCCTGAGGAGAGGGGAGCTCCTGTGAACGCGCCAGAGGAGACCAAGCACATTCTGTCCGGCGCTGGGAAGCAGGGACGGAGGGACACAGCCCCCCATGCCGCCCACCCCCCGGCCCCCTTCAACCTGACAGCCCCCGCAAGCGCCACCCGAGGCTGCTGCGTTACCTCCACCTGCTCTCCAAGAGACATTCTAAAACACATCTGTGCAGAGATGCTGTGGGAATAGTTGTCTCAGAGAAACACTGAGAGCCACTGGATTGGGTCAGGGCCTGGGGCTACTCGTTCTCTAGTAACTTTAGAAGGAGCCCAGAACTTCCCCTGGGTGCTGCTCCCACCAGCTCCCTGTCACACCATCGGTTTTAAAGTAGTTATCTCAAGGCAAGGATTTATGCGCAGCTATCGGGAAACAAATAACAGCAGCAGCGTTGGAAGAGGAAGCAGAGCCAGCGAAGGGGAAATTCTGGGTCCCAGTGGGCGCCCACAGCATTGGAGGAGTCCCTGTGTGACCTCCCGCGGCAGGCTGCCGTTCCGCCTCTAGGCCAAGCACAGAGAAACGCTCATCTCCTCTCGGTGTCAAACCAGCGCAGCTTTCCAGAGGATGGGAACTGCGACTGGAAGGAGAGAGGGAGCGGAGGGGGCAAAGGCGCCCTGCACGGGTGAGCAGGGGGCGCTGCGGGGGGCCGTGCGCTCCGCGGGCTGCAGACGCGGCTGCTGGGGCTCCCGGAGCCGGCGGGTGTTCGGACAAAATCCTCCTGGTGACTGCAGCTCTCTGCCCATCTTCACCCTGCATGTGCCATGGAACCGGAGGAGCGTAGGCTGTGTTGTAATCCACAGTAAAAATCCAGAGGTTAGCAGAGCTGCTCCGACTGCTTCATCTTCGTTAGCGAGGAAGCTGCAGGGGACAGGACGGTTCGTCTGCTGGAAGCCAACCAGGGCTCGCTGCATCAGACTAAAGAGTCTCAAGGTTTGCAGAACTGGTTTGCATCTACCCTCTGCTAACTGTGGATCAGTGTCATGGTACCGCTCTGAGACAGCTTTCTTCTTAATTCTGTGTCAAAAGCACAGCCAGAAAGAGCCTGCCAGCTTCTCTGACCAAAAGCCGACAGCTTTACCCCATGGTCAGCCAGCCACAGGCTGGCTACAGAGGAAGACTTTCCAAAGCTACAGAAGTGGGTGTACATTGGGCTAGTAGTTGGCAGAGCTGTAAGAAAAGAAACCCCAACCTTAATTCCCACAAACACCACCCTGCTCCCTTGTCTTCCCAGCTGCACACACACAGCCCACAGTAAGTCATCTGTAGTGTAGCGCTGAAAACTTTCCATCACGATTTTTGCTTTAAAGCAGTGCTATTTCCTAGAGCAAATCCTGCTCCCGAGTTACCTGCAGCTATTTATTTTGCTTGGTAGGAAGCTGGAATACCTTTGCTTTCAAAGCCCTTAGAAACCCACCACTGCCTACTCTACAATATGCCAAAGGCCAGTCCCAGAGAAAGAGCGTCACATCTCACTGCAGAAGCAGCAGATGGAGAAAAGAAAATGGCAAATGTATTTCTTAAAAAAAAAAAAGCCCTAAGTATTTTTGATTTCTCCAGGGTGACACAGAGCCCCCAAACAATATTGCAGCTCTTCAGTCCACATTTACAAACTCAAACAATCAAGCTGATGCTGGTTATGCCAATGACCAAGATGTAATCATCTGCAATTGCAGGAAACTGGACCCAAGACATCCCTCAGGTCTTATTAAAAACAGCCTTGTATAAAAAAAAAAAGTCAGTGGGAACAACAGTGACGTACATGGGATTGCTTAAACCTGAAGGACACAGAACGCAGGGGCACGGTACTGTGAGGTTGCTCATCTCCCAAACTTCACTGGCCCCCTTTATGCCACTACATTCTGCTGCTCCCCCTTTCTCTGCCCATTTCATCACCTCATTTTTGCAATAACACTGCTGGGGTAAAGACAGAAAACCTAGAGGATTATTACAGTAGCAGTAGATGGAAAATGACAAAATTCTCGTGTCATGGCAACAGAAGAGCAGGAATGAGGCTGTTCTGCCCTATCTGGCCGGGGTTCGCTGAGACATTTCCTGATCAGTAGCAAGTCTTTAATCACGCCCCCACTCAGTTTTTCCACTGGTCCAACCCTGCCTTTCTCATGGGATAGACAGCACAAAACAACTGCTTCCGTCTGCTGAATTGGTAAGCTAGAAATCAGCAGGAAAAGAAAAAAATCCATAGAGCATCAGCAATTCCGGGCTGTATGTGCTCGTGCAGGTCCCTCATCAATCAGAGAGACATAACGAGAGCAGACTCCGAACTCAAACACGGAGCAGCAGCGGGACTGCAAGTCACCAGAGGGGCAGAATCTCTGCAGTTTGCCCAAGAACGAGGCAGGTCAGGACTCCCACCCGCCAGGGATATCCTGCTTTCAGTCGTGCTTAGCACCTGCACACCAACCAGTGCCGACGAGGGCAACGGGTGCACTCTGAGGAAAAACAGAGGGTGCGCACAGAAGGAAAAGAATCCCTTTCTCTGTACCACGCACAAGCTGCAGGGCAGCGTTCTCTTTTACTGATTGACTCCCAGACACTGCTCTGCCCGTGATTCATCGGGCAGGGCTGAGCTGCAGTTTTCTTAGGACTTTAGGCCCCAGACCTTGCAATGACCACACACAGTGGTAGATTCACGTCAGCAGCACAAAAGGCCTTTCCAGTCTGCTCTTAATGCGTAAGCTCCGCTGCACAAGGTTTAGGATAGGGGCAGATAGAATTAGCAGTTTCTGACCCATAAGGCCTCTCTGGCTGCCCGGGATGATTCGCTGGTCATCCCACGAGCTCGAGTGCACCATGAGAGCCCTTCGGCTCCAGCTGTTGGGAGCTGCCCTGCCCGCTCCTCTGGGGGGGATGGACACGGGCTGGCTCCGGCCAAACCTGCCGAGGGAAAGGCAAGCTACTGCCGCTTTAAAGCGCCTTCCACAGCACCTGCTCTGAACTCTTCAGTTAAAATGCAACGGTCACAGGACAGTTCGGGTTAGAAGGGCCCTCGGGAGGGCCCCGAGTCCGACCTCAAGCTCACGGCAGGCTCGGCTCCGAGGCAACCGCGTCACGAGGACCCTTCGCGCCTCTGAAGCACGGGGCCCTCACGCAGAGGGAAGAACTGCTGAAGGGATGTCATGAACCCAGTCTTGGCTTGACAAGCGGGTTACTGGTGTAAGAATAAGTCATTTCAGAAAGGGTCACTGATGTCCATGAACGATTTGTGTTAATTTACTGGGGCTCTAAACCAAACAGCCTCCCTGCAACACATCAGAGACCTTTACATCATCATCCACACCCACTGATTTAACAAGGGCTGGGTTTCAGCCTTCACTAGTGAGTCCAGAGCAAGTAAGAAATGGATTAGATCATATTTTCGAAGGCTCGCAAGCACTCCTGCAAAACCTGTCAAATCACCTGTCAAATACGCAAAAAAAAAAAAAAAAAAAAGACGCTTGGGGAAAGTTTCTCGAGTGCCTTGACAAGAGAAGAACGGTGTGATGGCAGCAAGCTGGCCAGGATTAGAGCTGGATGTTGTGTTTGCTGTGACACAACCGCCACCTCTGCCCCAACAACTACCGACTAGCTGAAGGGAAAACACAATTCAGAGGAAAGGGAAGACGACGGGGAAACAAGAAGAGGCTTTCTTGAGAACAGAACCCACGTAAAGCCTCCTCGGCTCCCGAGAGAGCAGATGATGTGGCACTAGTCAGAACAATACAGTCTACTCTGCAAAGGGAGAAAAAAAAAGTTTAAAGACATTGATTTGGTTTATTTCTCTGTAAACCCTTTGTGATCGCAGAGGTACAACTCTATGAGCATCACCAGTTTGTGTTCATACAGAACAAGGCACTCACGCATGGAATTTTCTTCGACCCAGGTCAGTGCCACACTCCAGTCATACCCGAGCGATGCTTTTGTTGGGAGAAGAGGACTCCCTCTCCAGCAGGGATTTCATGCCCTCTCCCCTAAGAATTATGTCAACAAAACCACACTGCAAAGCACCCTTCCCCCTCCATCCCGGGTCATTTATTAACGCAGTTCAAGATCAGCCAGTATTTTCAGCCCACAGCAGCACAAAAAGTTATGTCAGCTTCCACCTGGCAAACACGCGTGCTTTCATCAGAGGAGGGAGAGAGGGCTCAAGAGAAGAGGCGCCACAGCAGCTGATCAGCTTCACGGGTCAAGAACCCTCAGCGCCGTGCGTTGTGAAAGGCCTGGCACCATCCTGCTGTGATGCAAGCAGGTGTGCTGGCCCCGGGGCGAGCGCCTCACTGCCCCGCTCGGAGGAGCCTCCCTGCAGAGCCGGGGGGGCAGCACACCCCCAGCAAGCGGAGCCTCGCTCCCGGAGAGCGCAGACGGGCTCCAAACGCCTTGGCAAGCGCCTGCTGCCAGAACCGGGGTACCTGGAGTCCTGTCTTGAAAGGACACCTTGCTCTGCAGCCCTGGGGAAGGTCCTTAACTGGTCTATTCCTTAAATCCTTCCCCACATCACTTGTGAAGCGGAGAGCAGCGCCTGGGAGGGTTCCCAGCTGTGGGTGCCCTTCCCGTCGGGTCCCACCTCGGCGGGGGGGGGGGGGCGGCTGGCTGCACACACCTGCGGGGGTCTCCTACGCTGAAAGCTGCACGGGTCTGAGTAAGAGCGTTACTGGAGCTGATAATCTGAGCTCCGAACCCAACCCAGGAAACAAACCCAACCCAGATACCTACAAACAGCATGCTCAGGAGGCACAATAAGCTTTCAGACTCTCTGGCAGACAACAAACGAGAGAAAAAAGTCCGCACAGAAGGGAGAGACTTTCCAAAGCAGTAAGGTAAACAGCAGGTGTTTGCAGGTAGCAAACAAGGGCTGGAAAACAGCCATTTCGCAGCTCCTGGAGCTGCCGGATCCATTCACGGGAGACAAGAGAGACAGAGGCTGTTCCCCCGCCTGCGGGTGCAAGAGCAGGGATGGAGCGAGACCCTGGCGCGGGGGCTGCTGCCTCCCCAGCGCCCACCAAGGGGGTTTCATTCTGGAAAAGGGTCCACCCAGCGCTGTTGGCAAAGGGCCTCCTGGCTGCGGGGTGAGGGAAGGAACAAGTCGGCGCCCGGAGCTGCTGCTGCCACGGACGAGCCCTTTTTCCCGGCCCCTCGCTAAGCGGTTTGTGCCCATCGGAAACAGACGCGGCCCCAGGACCGTCCCGGGCAGCCGGGGCCTCGCCCAACACGGACACAACCGCCTTCCAGCCTCCAGGCGATGAGGAAACCTCAGCCGGGCGCCCGCCGGCCTCCTCAAGGTCAGGGGCGGCGGGGGGAGCGCGGCGCCCCGGCCCCGGCCCGCACCGGGACGCTCCCGGCCGCAAACCGCTACCTGAGCGCGACCGCGGCGCTTCCCGCGGGCTGCGGCCCGGCTCCCGGAGCCCGGCCGCTCTTCAGCCACCGAGCGGCCGCCGGGACCACCGAGCAGCGCGGCCGGTCCCCGCTCTCCCCCGCCCCGGCTCCCAGACCCCCCCCCCCCCGAGGCGGGAGAGGCGCTGCCCGCCGCGAACGCGCCGCCGCTCCCGCCCGGCCCGCGGCAGCCCCGGCCGCAGCTCCCACCGCGCGGAGCCGGAGCGCGGCGGCCGCCCCCAGCACTCACCGGGCGCCGCTCGGCCGCTGCCCCGCTCCCCGCCCAGCGCCGCCGCCTTTTGTTCGCTGCGGCGCGGCGCGGCCTCCCCGGCCCATCGGGCTACGGGCGCCGCCGCCGCCCATTGGCCGCCGCCGCCGCCACGTGATCCTTGTCCGAGCGGGGGCCGCACGCTCATTGGCTGCCGCCGGTGGGGCGCGGCCGCGCGGCCTTGTGGGAGCCGTAGTTCCGCCCCCCCCGCCGCCGTGACCCCCCCGCGGCCGAGGAGCGGCCTCCCCCGGGGCAGAGCCGGGCGTCGCTGCCCCGCGCTGGGGCTGGCGGAGAACCCCCGGGGTGCCCCCGGTGGGGAGCGGCGGTGCCGCCCGGAGCGCGGGCCGTTCACCGGCAGCAGCAGCAGCCATCGGGGTATCGCGGTACATCACCGCCGGCGCCATCCCAGCGACATCCAGCACATCCCAGCGACACGGCAACCGGTGCTGCGGGACGTGCGCGGCCCGGAGACACAACAGACCGGGGACGGGGGGGCGGTGTGTGAGACGCTGCCGCCGCGGCGCGAGGCCTCGGGCAGGACGAGCCGTCCTGCCCCCGCTCCCGCCGGCCCCTGGCGGCAGCACCGCGGCTCTTCCGCCCGCCAGAAACACCCATCGCCCGCCCGTCCTGCGCCGGTTGTTCCCAACCTGTGACTCAAGCACGCACCGAGCAGGTGGCTCCGGCGGCCGGGCCGGCGCGGCCCGTGTGACGGTCACCGGGCGGGGGGCACACAGACGCGATGCTGCCGCCCGCCTCGGGGAGCGCGTGTCCCGCCCGGCGGTGCCAGCGGGGAAAGTCTCCCCAGAGAACGGTTCCCAAACGCCAAAACTGCCTGAAATTCTCTGCCGGACGCCCCGGGGACAGGGGCGTGTCCCGCTGCCTCCCACTCCAGGGCTGGGCTGGGGTTGGTCTCCCTCCCACACCGCCGCCCCGGAGCCAGGACCGGCCCCGTCATCCCTGAGCTGCGTCCGGAGCCCGGCGGCAGCGCTGAGTTTCCCCGTGGGGGAGTTCAATCGTCCAGGCTGCGAGCAGGAGCCCCCCCGCGGGGGACGGACACACACACACCCCCCTCGGTCCCTTGGCCGGAACAAATTGCCTCAAACATTCGTTTTGGCAGGGTCGTACCCACGGCGAAAATAAAGTCAAGGCTGAAGCGGGTGAGAGCAGCAGCATCCCGCTCGGCACTTGTTTGTCCAGGGCCGGGCACCGCGGTGATGAAACCGGTACCCTGCGCAAATACCGAAACCCGCAGAGGACTGGCACTCCGGGGGGAGGCGGGGGCTGCCCTGGCGAGAGCCCCGCGTCGGGCCCGTGCCCCGGCTGGGCGGAGGAACCTGCTCGGCGGCCGCCCGGCGCTCACGCGGCCGCTCCCCAGAGCCGTTTCACCGCGCTCCCACACCCCGTTTTTCCGGCCGCGCCCCCAGCGCGGAGCTTTGGAGACGCGGGTGCGAGAACAAAACCCCAAGGGGCGCCGGCTGCTCCGTCGGCCGGACAGGCCGGGCCGGGAGGGGCGGAACGCGGGGCACCGCGAGCACCCGGCGCTTTTCGGGCAGAAAACGCGCATTTTCCTGCCCGCCCAAGCAGCGCGGCCCCTCCCGGTGCCGCCGCCGGGCCTGCGCGGACTCGCCGTGAGCGGCGCGGCGGGGCGCGACCGCGGGGAGAACGGGCGGAGGAACGCGCCCCCCCCGCATGCGGCGGCGCGGGAAACTCCCGCCAGGGCGCGGGAAACGGCGGCGGGCGCCCCCCTGACGTCACCTCCTGGGCGGGGCTCCGCGCCGGAAGTCGGGCCGTCGCCCGGCAGCGGTTGCCAGGCGACGGCGGCGGCGGCGGGCCGGCCATGGCGGCGGCGGCGGCGGCCCCCGGCCCGGCCGGCACCTTCCCCAGCCTCATGGCCGAGGGGACGCTGCTGTGCCGGCGCGGCGAGCACGGCAAGGCCCTGGCCTGCTTCAGCAACGTGAGGGCGCCGGGCCCGGGCCGGGGGGTGCGGGCGGCGGGGAGGGGCCCGCGGGCGGGCCGGGCCCTCGGAGATGGCGGCCGCGACGGGACGGGCCTGGCGGCGGCCCCCGGGGCCCTGGGGGCGGCGGGCGGAGGCGGCAGCGCCGAGGAGCGCGGGGGGGGCGGCTGGGGGTCACGGCCCGAAGGGAGGCGGCCCACGCGGGGCCGTGCGGGGGGGCAGCACCTCTCTGGGGCGAGAGAGCGGGGTTTTGCGGTAGAAATGTGGCGTTCTGCTCACCCATCACCCAGAGCCGTGCCGGCACAGGGCGGGCCGCAGCGAGTGCTTGTGCCGGGTCACATCTGGCCTGTCCCCGTCTGCTGCCCTCCAGGCGCTGAAGCTGAGAGCGGGAGACAAGCACTGCCTGGCTGCCCGCTCCAAATGTCACCTGAAACTTGGGGACACGGAAAATTCCCTCAAAGATGCTGAAGCTTCGCTCCAAAACGACAAAACGTTCTCCAAGGTAAATGGCCTGGGTGGCCGAGGACCGGTCTGTTATCTGTGAAACTTTGAAGGGGCTGGGAGACAGGTCGGTGTAGAAACAGCTAATTCCAAGCACACCCTCGACATTTTCATTGCTTCCAGAGGAGCGGAGGTGCTTAGTCAGCACTTGAGAAAGAGTTTCAGGATCGGATTTGGTTGTATGCAGATTGCGATAGCACAGGGCTCTCACTTCTGCCTACCAGGGAAATGTCATCTCTGAAGCTTGTTTTTTCTCTCTTTTATTTATTTTTTCCAAATGTCATTTTAGGGCCTTTACCAAAAAGCCGAGACGTTATACATCATGGGTGATTTTGAATTTGCTTTGGTGTTTTATCATCGAGGCTACAGACTACGTCCAGAACTGCAGAAGTTCAGGCTGGGTATCGAGAAGGCCCAGGACGCAATTATCAACTGCATTGGAAGTAAGAGGTTGCATTTTACAGCCCCTACAAGCAGAGCCAGCAGCTGGTCGCTGGACAGCTGATGGCAGAGTGGCTCACTGAGGGACCCTGCACCAACAGAGTCTCTTTGCTGAGTGGCCACTCTCAGATGAAACCAGGGAGCACCGAGAAGAGCACAGCCCTGTTTTTGTTTTGGCCGAATGCCCATTCATATACAGTGTCTAATAACCGGTTATGTAAGTAAATTATGACACCAACTTGAATTTCCAAAGTCACCGTGAAAATGTTCTAAATACAGAACCGAGCAGCTCACCTGCTGACGGCCCTACTGAGGACAGAATCCGTTCTGGGATCTTTAGGCTGATGTTCAAAGTTTGTAATGAGATTTGCTGTGCTACCTGGGACTGGCCTTCCTGAGATCCTGACTTTCCTCCAGGTTACGTTGCACAAGAGCAGTGAAACTGTGGAGTGTTGCAGCAGAGCGCTGCTGTCATCATCTCTGGCCTCGATGACAGAACGTCGCCCCGCAGGAGGCGGGAAAGGCCAAGGACCCGGTGTCAGGCAGCAGCCTGGCAACTCCTCCCTCAGTTTTTCTCTCAGCCGACAGGCGTGGACGGGCCGTGCACCCCCTGCCCGGGGCACAGCCCCTCCCCGGCGGGCGCTGCCGCCCCGGGCTCGCGCTCAGGGGACCCACGTGTGGCTCCCGGGGCTGCCGTGAAACCTCCCGGCTGCTCCGAGGCTGCCGAGGCGGATCCCCAGGGCCCGGCCCCCCCGCCGGGGCACGCCCCGCTGCGCACCCCCCGGGCCCGATCCTGCAGATAGCTCAGTGCCTTACTCCCTCAAATCCATTGCAAAATTTCAGTCCACCTCCAGTGCCGCAGGTTCCCCAGCTGCGGAAAAGCTTGAAGCTCTTTCGTATGTGATAGTTATTTAAAAAACAGGGAAAGTTTCCAGATCTAGCTCGCTTTCTCCAGTACTGCAGCTTGGCACATTTATTGTCATTTTCATTTCTCAAGCCTCTGCACTGCTGTTCTTGAACACTAACAAATATTTTCTCTGTGTTCGCAGGTCCATCCTCAGTTAAGCTGGAGAATAAAGGGGATCTGTGCTTCATAAGCCGGCAGGCAGAGGTACAGTCTGCAGAGCTCTTGCTTCAGAAGCTGACTGGAGCTGTTATGCCTGAAACGGGCATTAGACGTTGGGAGTTTCTGCAGCAACAGGGGTGCGGGTACAGCTGGTCTGGTGAAGTGCCCTCTGAGCACAGACAGCACACTGACCCCTTGGGACAGTATTTATACACCTGCTTTTAATGTCCTCCTGGCTCAAGCTACGCAAAATTTAAAGGAGCAGAAGGGCAGGGGAGAGCAACACGAAGCCCGGGTTGAAGTTTCTCGGCCGGACGGGCTGGTCCTGCCGGCGCTGCGGGTCCCCCGGCAGAGGCTAATCAGTAACCGCTGGGCTCGGAGCCCGGGGTCATTTATCCACGGTATTTACTTGGGTTTCACCTGATGTTTAAGGTTCACTTTTTTGATAACGGACACTGTCTCCATTGCTTAATTTCGGGGTGCTCCACGGAAGGAGCATCGCGTTCCTCTGTGACACCAAACCACACTCCCCCGGGGGCCGGGCTGGGGAGCTCATTGCTGCTCTCAGCTGGAGCGACGGGCGCTCCATGGTAAAGAGAATTTGTACAAAGGGGCCTAAACACGAGCACGTAACTGTTGGGATTTTGAATGTGAATCTCTAGAAATCCCGACGTTTCAGATCCCGGCTCTTACAGCCTCTGTTTCTTTGCCCCGGCCTTCTCGGCCTGGCACAGCTCTGGCCAGGAAGCCCCCCCAGCAGTCCAAGGCCTGGGCTGAACAATTCTTGCCCTTCCTATAACGCCCCCTCCTGTTCTTGGGCGGGAGGGAGCGCAGCGGGCTGCAACACTGCAGTGGCTCCTGACCCAAGCGATGGGTCAGACACTGGCTGTTTGCTGTTCTTTAAAAAATAAGTTGGTTTATATGGAGTGTCAACAGAATTCTGCTAATCCTAGTGTTCCCTGCTGATCTCGCCCCAACTTCCTTTATTTTTTCTTGCTGTAGAGCAAAAAAGCAAATCAGAAACTCCAAATCAAACCGACTAAGGATCAAAGGAGGGCAAAGAAACAGGAACCCGTGAGGAATCCAAAAACAGAGCGAGAGCTTCTTGGAGAGCTTTACGCTGACAAGGCCTACCTAGAAAAGCTGCTCAAGGATGAAGGTCTTTCTCTATTTTATTTAACTAAATGCTCTAAGCAAGTTAAGCAAGTTCTTTTTTATTTTCTTCCCTGTGACCACTCTTCCTTCTCTGTACCAGAGCTCACCTCACACATACAGTGGTTGTGCGAGAGGCAGGAGCCTGGAGGGTGCAGGTGTTTCTGGAGCCAGATCCAATATTCATAACTATCAGCGTATTTCCTTCCCTATTAATTGTCAGGATTTTATGACGAACAATAGATCAACTCAAAGCAATCTGTGCTGGTGAAACCAAAAGCAGAAACAGTATCACTGCAAACTACTTGTGCCTTAATGTTAAATTCCACCGACACCTGCATTAAGTGCGAAGCGTGGCTCCAAAGACTGTAACTCATTTGTGGGTTTGTTATAAACGCTGTTTGAGATCAAGGTGAAGGATCTGGAGAAGTATCTTAGTTTAGAACTAGGCAGAAAGGTGATTCCCCCTTAGTAATTCTTCCAGGGAACTCTTTGCCCAGGAATAGAGAGGTAACTAAGGGTTCGGTCTCCGGGCAGGGTGATGGCATGACTAGCATGAAGAGCGTCCGTGGCTGCCTGGTTCCCAGGCGTGTGCAGGCTCTCGCAGTTTCCCTCTTGCAGTCTCACCACAGGCTGTTCAACCCCCCCACGCAGGCGTTTCTGCCCAGGGCTTCGCCCCCGCCGGCCCCGGAACGGCCCCTCGGGCTCTGCCCGGCACCAGGCGGCAGCTCAGGGGCTGGGAACCCGCGCTCGCTCCAAACCCGCCCAGAACGGGCGTCTGCCCTAACTGCCCCCCTCGCCGCGCCGGTCCCGAGGGCGCCGAGGACTTTCACTTCTAGGACTGTCAGAGCAGAAAACCGTTCCCAGCCAGCCCCCCGCTGAACTGCAGCTCCGTCCGCACCCGCGCTCACACCCCCCTGGGTTCTACCATCTTGTCCTCAGATTTGATGGAGAGCAGCACAAAGCAGGGCACCAAAGTAGCAGACCTGGTTCTGAGCGGCATCTCCTACCTGGACACTCGCCGTGAGTTCTGGCAGCAGCAGAAGCCTATTTACGCCCGCGAGAGAGAGCGCAAGCTCAGGCAGCGAAGGTGGATCCCGGACAGGACACGAAAACCAGCCGAGGTTGGCAGATCCATTGTGAAGAGCGTGGAGGACATCCAGCAGTGTAGGTGTCCCGGCTGCAAGCAGCGAGAACGTGATGACCTGCACGTGTAATTATTTGCTGTAGTAATAACGGGCCGGAACCAGAGCAGCAGCGCATTCACAAACACCAGTAGGCAGTTTTGGGGAAGTATTTGCTTTTGTATTCTTCACCTTTCCCAGCGCTTTCTTAGATACAGAATCCAACGCATTTTTTTCTCAGCTTTTTCTCTTCCTGCTGACTGGTTTCCAGGACAGCACTCGGACGGCGAGGGCAGGCAGGCCCCTGCCCCGTGTCTCTGCTCTGGGAACCAGCAGCGGCTCCACTGAGAGAATGCAGGCTGCTGCACTTCATCACTTCTATGGCTCAAAAATGCCATTGCAGAGAGATGAAGCAGCTGAGAAACAGTGCTCTGGAAGGAAGGAGCAGTTACTCACTGGTCTCCTTCTCTCCTTCTGTGCTACATATTTACAACCCTGGGAAAAGACCGTGGTGGTTACTGCAGTTCGGCTCTTTGAAGCTAGAGCGGCTGGGGGCAGGTGGTGTCAGAAACACCCTGCAGCGGCCCCTGCACCAGGGTGCCACGAACAGGGCTCACCGGGGAAGTGCAAGGGGCTCATTTAGGAAAGCAAAACCGCGAGTGCTGTAGCTCGAACCTCACCTCCAAGGCCAGGCCGCCCGGCTGCAGTACCTGGGCTGTCAGAACCGTTGGCCAAGCACCGGTCGCCTTTTTCCCCAGCAGGCGGGGGGGTTACAAGTCCTTTCCCTGGACTTACCCTGACGAAAGTGATTTCCCGGAGTGCCAGGTGCAGGTTCAGAAGTACCATCTCGCCGGGGCAGGTTCTCGGAGATGCTGAGGGGTCGGGAGCTCCAGCCTCTCCCAGCTTTGTCTGGGGGGTACAACCACGCCTGGCCTCGCCTCCCGCCAGCACTGAACTCTCCTCCCTGTGTGCAGTGCTGGCCGGGGGCTGCCCCGAGGGAGGCTGCAGGAAAGCTGAGCGGCTGCTGAAAACCGTCCAAGGGTGCTCCGAGGACGAAGTTCCCAACAAGGGGGAACTGCTCGGAAACCTCCTCAGCTGCATTGGGAACGCTCAGTTCGAGATGGGCCGGACAGAGGCGGCTCTGCAGAGCCACAGGATGGATCTGGAGTTTGCCAGGCAGAGGTGAGAGCTGGGGGGTTCAGGGGAGTGGGGAAAGGAGGAAAGTTCCTCTGCAAGGGCTTTTAGCATCGGGTGGTGTAATCCTCACCTGGAGGTTTAACAGGGCAGCGCATCCAGACTCTGCCCAGGTACCATGGTCTCTAGTGACTCATCTTCACTATTGCAAAAATAAGGAGCCTGAAGCAGATTTCTAAAGGACCTCGACCACGTGGCACATCTAAAACTCGGCTGAAGCAAAGCAAAAGAGAACCCAAGTCTCAGTCTCAGCACTTCAGCCTCTAGTACCCACTTCCTTCTCTGGGAGGTCGGGCTCTAAATCACACCAGTTTTCTGCTACATTTTCTCTTAAAATCATTTGCATTCAAACTGTGATAGCAGCCTTGAAATAGTTATCTAAGAGGTACAATTACCTGCCCATACAGAGCACGTTTTAGCTCTTTCAGCTAAAACAGAGTGGAGCAAAGTGTGGTCTTAAGATTTACCAAGAGTTTTGCAGAGCACAGGAGAAAACACTGAACAGCTGCTTGGACTGAAGTTATTTCGGTTTTATTTTTGCCAACACCGCACAGGGCTTTTAAAGTGAGACTCTTGTCGTTTTCACAAATCCCTTTTTAAAATTAATACTGGTTTAAGAAAATTTCTGCCTCTGTCCTGGCGATCTCCACTCCCCAGTTTTCCCAAATCAAGTGAAGAATTAGCAGTAGAGGCAGGAATGCCGGCGAAGCTGCGTTTCCAGGCGGGCGGTGGCTGGGGGGGCTTTGGGGCTTTGCCCTCTCGTGGCTGGAGCTCAGCAGGGCGAGAGGAGACGCGTTAAAGCCTCGCAGTGCCCCTGACAAGGCATTTATCCTCCTCGTCAGCTTTTCCAGCTGTAAGGTAAGGGCAGCCAGAGCAGGCCGCTTCCGAAGGTGGGAACCAGGGCTAATTAAGGAAAAAAAATTAAGTCCACAGGCTACATTATTACAGAAGCTGCCTCTAGCATGGGGCGAAGGCTGGTTCAGAGCAGAGGGAGCAGGGCTGCTACCCAGAGCCTGGAGACACGGGGCAGGCTCGGACGGGTCTGGCTCTTCCCTCTTGGACAGGAATCGCCCGGCAGTGTTGGGGCCCCGGGAGCTGGCAGGGAACCTCTGCGGGACCCGCAGGGCAACAAAGGGAAACCGAGGCAAAGCGAAGCAGAAAGACTTTTACAAGGGCTGCCAGATTTGCACCAAAACAACCCAAACCCAAAACTAAACCACTTCCCCCTGCATCTTACCGGGCGTCAGTTGCAACAGCTGTAGATAAAATTGAAAATCCGCCTTGATTTTATGACTTTCAGTCTGATATGGGTCCTTTACCTCTGCTGCTCCCCACTTCGCCTGAAGTTACGCCGAGCACCAAAGAAAACGTGAGGCTGAAGAAAGCCCAGGCTATGTCAGGACCGAGGCTGAGCCGGTGTGTGAGCTGGCACAGGCAGGACGCAGGGACAGCCACAAAGCCACGGGCGAAATGCCGAGGGTCAATTTATTCTCGTTCCCTCGCGACCTGGGGGGGGGAATCTCTGCAGCAGCGCCCGGGCAGGGGCGGAGGGCGGCAGGCGGGGACGCCGGAAAGACGAGGAGAAAAAGACCCTGAACCTGCTGCTTTCGCCCGTGTATCAGGGGTTTTCCCAGGCGTAGTTTTCTGCCGTGCTCTGATCTCTCCCCCAGCAGGGCAGGGACCTCAGGCAGGTGCCTCGGAGTCTGTCCCAGGCCTCTGTCACCCAAGCACAGACGCTCTACCCGTCGGGCTCACAAAACTAAACCATCAGGGCGATAAACGCGTGTTTCGACACCCCAGCTGCAAGTCACTCGAGCGTGTTTACAACCCCCCTTGCCAATCTTCCGTTCTACTCCGGCTGTCAGCTACTGCAAATTCTTTTTCTTTCCATCACAGGGATCTGCCAGACGCCGTGTCCAGAGCCCTCGGTAACATTGGCAGAGTTTATGCCAGAATCGGCAAATTCCAGCAAGCCATTGACACGTATGTAAGATTAGTGACAGAAAAGGCGTAAGGCTGTTTTGTAGATGATGTTTTTTCGGTTTGTTTACTCAAACTGGCAGCAAGGGGGGGCTGGGAGTACCTGGAATCCTTCTTTTATAGCATCAGTGGTTGAAATTCTAACTGTGCCTGGTGAGATCTGCTAAACGTCTTTCTTACTCTCTGCTCCAAGTTGGGAGGAGAAGATTCCAATGGCAAAATCCAGCCCGGAGAAGACTTGGCTGTTCCATGAAATCGGCCGATGTTACCTGGAGCTGGATAAAGCCGAAGCAGCCCAGAATTACGGCCAGAAGTCCCTGCAGGCGTCAGATGAAGAGGGAGATGTTGAGTGGCAACTCCGTGCCACTGTCCTGGTGGCACAAGCACAAGGTACAGGCCTTGGTACAAGTTTTGCTCGAGGGATGGCGACAGCCCGTCCCTTCACACCTTGTGAAAACATCTCTCATTTAACGGCCAAAGTAACTGTTCAGGCCAAGACCCCTCACCTGAGACTTGCTCAGTTAACTATTATTCTCTTGATCTTGGCTTAAAACAGATGTTTGCATTTGTCTGTTACAGTGAAGTTGAAGGATTACTGGTCTGCGATCAGGAACTTTGAGAAAGCCCTCGCGAAGGCAAAGCTTGTTCACGATGAGGCTGCTCAAAGGGCCGTCATTGCTGTAAGTGGGTGGTTGTGAAGAGGAGAAGCTTGGGGCCGGGGCACTAAGCTGGCTCTAACTATTGTCTGGTGAACTGAGAAAACGTCCCTGCACAGGAGGTGTGTTAAGAGGGGGAAAACGCAGCCTCTGAAGCATATTGGAAGTTTTGAAGCCTCCCGGCTCAGAAAACTTAACCCCAGTTTATGAACCAGACCAACGTATAAAAGGATGAAGCCCCGGCCCTGCTCAGGTCGAGGGAAAATGTTCTTTGGGCCTCCCTGGGGCAAGGGTTTCCCACGGAGAGTGGCTGATCACAGCTCACCCTGTCCCGCCCTCTCCGAAAAGTCCCAGAGGAGCCACTTGGCATCAGACGGTGGAAGAGCGTGTGGGCACGGCCAGGGACCCGCGGAAAGCGGCCGCCAGCCCCCACTGACCCGGCCGCGGGCTGGGGGGGTCCGGCCGAGCCCAGCTTGCCCGGCACCAGTTCCAGCACAGGCACCGACACCGGATCCCTCACGGGCATCCAGAGCTCGGGCACAGCCCGCTCACAGGTGGCAGAAAAAGGGGAGTGTGAGAGAGGTGGGGTCCCCAGGGGAGGGGACGCTTGGGCCGGTAGGAACGGCGGCAGGGAGGGTGAAAGCACAGGTCCCAGAGGTTCACAGTAGGAAAGGGCCAGGGAGCGACAGCAGGAGAACAGGAAACACTCCAAGGATGTAACTGCATTCCTGGAGCTTCTGCTAATCCGCCGTCTCGCTTTCAGGCCTTAGACGACGTGAGCAAAACCTTCATCGAGGAGCTGGACAGGAGAAGAGAAGCGAGAGTTTCCTCTGCTGAAGGCCTCATTTAGACCTCGGCACCCCATAAATGTAAAAATTCTCCGTTTCCCTTCTCTGGAGCACAGATGGATGTGTGGGAGCAAAGCACCCCCCCGTTCCCCGGTGACGAGCACCCGGATTTCTGGCCCACGCCGCATCCTCCGGGCGAGGACAGCCGCGGGGTCGGGGGGGCGCGGAGCCGCGGCCAAGTTCGAACTTGTAGCGTCTGGGTTTCGTAGCGAAGGTTCAGTCTCGAGCGGGTATAAACCGCAGCGGCGATGGCGGTGCGGGAGGGGGCCTTGGGCAACCTGGGCGAGCGGGTGGGGCGGGGTGCGCTTCGGGGCTGGTGGCCCCGGCGAAGGAGCCGGCTTTGCCAGACCCCCCCGCTGCGCTTTTCGCAGCCCCGGCCGAGAGCCGCGGGGCAGGAGGGGGCAGCACCTCCCCAGCGGCCCCGGGCCCGCTGCCCCCCCCGGGCCCTCTCCTGCCCCCCGGCCCCGGGCCGAGCTTCCCGCAGCGGGGCAGAGGCCGGGGGGCTCTTTCCTTGCCCCCCCCTCCCCGATTTCTCAGTGCCGGGACTTTACCGTTGGGTTCCCCACCCCCCCAGACGCTGGTTTCAGCGACGGGACCCCCAGAGACAACTGGGAGCAGCGGAGCGGGAGGGGGGGCACGGCCCGGGGGGGCAGAAGGAAGGTGCCGGGAACTGCGAACCGGACCGGCCGAGGTGGGGGGAGGAAGCGGCGGGGAAGGCCCCGACCCGACGGGGCCCCCGAGAGCCGCGGGGCCGCCCCCCCCGCACTCGGCGCTGCAAACACGAGCTGAGCCCTGGGACCGCGGCCGCGGCCCTCCCTGCGCCCCCCCGCACCCACAAGTGGGGCGAAGCCGCGGGAAAGCGCCGCCCCCCCCGATCCCTCCCCGTCCCGGGCGGGGACCGAGCTCCGGGCACCCCCCAACCGCCGTCCCCGGGGGAGGGTCCGGGCCGGCCCCCCGCACCCCCCCGCGCCTGCGCGGTCACGGGGGGGCCGGCGGTGGCGGGGGGGCCCCGGCGCTATGAAAGGGGCCGCGGCCGTGCCCGCCCCAGAGCCGCTTCCCCGCGCCGCTCCTCACCATGGTAAGCGGGCCCGGGCCCCCCCGGCGCTGGGTCTCGTTTCCCGGGGGGGGGAGCTCCGGCGTGGCCCCACACGGGGGTGCGGGGCGCGGGGGGTGCCCGGGGCGGGGGGTGCAGCCGGACACAGCCCCGGGGTCCCCGCGGTGCAGCGGCTCCGCCCGGGGGGTCCCGGGCACCCCCCCCCCCCCGATGCCGGGAGCACTCGCTCCCTCCGGCGAGTCCCCGGCCCTGGGGGGCCCCGGGGCGCGCAGACAAGGGGGGGCTTTGTGGGGCCGGGCCGGGGGGGCGGCGGGTCTGTGCGGGGCCATTGTCCGGGCCCCCGCCGTGAGCGCGGCCTTTGTCCTCCGGGCCGGGCGCGAACAATGCGGGGGGGGGCGGTCATTGTTCCTTTGTTCCGCGACGGGCAAGTGGCCGCAGTCGCCGCCGTCGCCGGCAGCTGCCCGCGGGCCCTGCCCGACCCGGCCCCCGGGGCCGCGCCGGGACCCCCGAACCCCCGGGGAGGGCAGCGGGGGGGTCCCCGGGTGCTTCGGAACCAACCCCCCCCTGCGCGGGGGCCAGCCAGGGGCAGGGAAGTGAATCCACCGGCATCGGCCTTTTCTAAGCCAGAGCCTCGCCCTGGGCTCGGCGGGGGGGTAACCCCCCCCCCAGGGCAAAACCTCCTCCAGCATCGCCCGCGGCCACCGGGCGGGTCACGGCCGGGCCGGGGGGGGTCACGCACCGACCCGAATCCAGCGGCCGCCCCGCGGGGAATCCGCGCTCCCCCCGTCCCGGTAGCCCGGGGCCCTGCTGGAATCGCCTGGGGCTCCGGTTCCCGGCGGGGGCCAGCGCCAGCCCCCCCCCGAGGGCTGCTGTCGGGACTGGTTTCGCTTTCGGGTTCGGCTGCGGGGGGGGGATCGCGGTTCCGGGAAGCGGTTTCAGTTTCTCGGCGCAGGAGGAGCCCGAACCCCCCCGGGCGCTGACGGGGAACCGGCGCATCCCCGGGGGCTCCGCTCAGCACCAGCCGTCGGTACGGGGAGGGGGGGGTTCGGGGAGCACCTGCGGCGCCTTCGGGCCCCCCCGGTACCGGGCGGCAGCCACGAGGCCGCAGCGGGCGCCGCAACCTGCCGGGACTTTCCGGGGGGCTCCCGCGCCGCAGCCCCGGTACCGGGCGCCGCGAGGGTCTCTGCCGGGGCTCGGGAGGGCACGGGGCCCCCGCAGGGCTCTGCCCGCCGCCAGCCCGTGGTGCCCCTGGAACGGCGGCCGCTGCCACGTCACGGGCAGAGCTTCCCCTTCCCGGGGCGTCGCGGGCCCGAGCCGCACCGGCGGCTCCTCGGGCCGGGCCCGGGGCCGGCGGGGTGGGACGGGGCGCGGGTCCCCCTGCAGCACCCGCCCGGGGCTCTGTGGGGTGGCGTCGGCCGAGGTGGGGGACGCGGGGGCAGAGGGGCTCCCTGGCACCCCCCAGGGAAGGCGCGTGCTCGCGCCCCGGGATGGGGGGCTCGGGGGCTGGTAGTCTGCAAAATATTTCCTTCTTGCATTTCAGAACAGAGGCTTCTCAAAGAAGAGTCACACGTTCCTGCCTAAAATATTTAAAAAAATGTCTGCTCAGTCCGCGAAAGAAAGACCCGAAAGCTTGCAGTTCCCTTTCCTTGACGATGAAGACACCATCTCCACAGTCAAAGAATCTAAAACCTTTTTTATTTTAAGGGGCCTGCCGGGCAGTGGGAAGTCCACTCTTGCCCAGGCAATCCAGGATAGGTATAAAGATGCCTGCAAGGTCATCTCGGTCGATAGCTATAAAATCACACCGTTAATAAGAAGCACCGTGCCTGAAGAGTACTCAAAGGTGGATGAGGATCTAGTTGACTATTGCAAACGAGACATCAGCGTTATCGTTTTGGACGACACTCACCATGAGAGGGAACGACTGGACCAACTCTTTGATATTGCTGACAAATACCGGTACAAAGTCATCTTTGCTGAGCCCAAAACCCAGTGGCGGATGGATTGTTTGCAGCTGAAGGAAAAGAACCAGTGGAAACTGTCGGTGGAAGAGCTGAAGAAGATGAAGCCGAGCTTGGAGAAGGAATTCCTACCCATGTATTTTGGGTGGTTTTTGAGCAAAAGAAGTTCAGAGATCCTGAGGAAGGCTGGCCAGGCCTTCTTAGATGAGCTTGGAAGTCTCAAAGCCTTCAAAAAGGAGAGTAAATACTGTATGTATAGACGTATCTTACCATCTCGTGGTGAAATGTTACCAGTCAGCGCAGGGAACGCGTTCAGTCAGCTTCTGAAGTGAATTTCTGGTTAAGGCTAGCAAGGAGAAAAACTTGGAAGCTACCGATCTGTTCCCCGTAGCTGACAAAGTTGCTGTTGTAAGTAAAAATAAAAGCCAGGGCTTTTCCTGAGGAGCCCGTTGAGCTCTGGCGCTGTGGGAGCTGCCCCCGGCCCGCAGCGGCGTCCTGGTGGCTCAGCACCCCCCGGGCGCTGCCACGAGCCCGAGACAAAAGGGAGAGACTGAACAACCTCGTCCCTGAGGGGCTTCGTGCAGTGGCGAGGTTAAGAGGAGCCAGGATGATACCGAGAAGCTTCTGTTCTCTAGTCACGTCCCCCGTTAGCCCGGGGAAGGGAGGCGTTTTACCCACCCATCAAGTCCTTTTCAGCAGTTAAGAAAGATGAAACTTTCTTCCCCAACCTGTCCTTTGAGTGAGACGGGACTGAGGCTCGTGGGTGACATCAGGGGATGGGGTTTGGACGCTGATGTTGTTTACTTGTATTTGCAGTTGCTTCCGCTATTGAAGACCCCAAAATAAAAATAGATCTGACCAGCTACTTCGTGAAGAGGCCGCCCGGGGTCTTACACTGCACCACAAAATACACGGACTTTGGAAAAGCAGCTGGAGCCGAGGAGTACGCACAGCAGGAGGTGAGTAGGGGCTCTGGCTCCTCCGTGAGCCCCGTCCTGTCCCCACCCCCAGGGATCCCCGAGCCCCTCGGGGGGGACACGCGGCTTTGCTGGAGCCGAGAGGGCAGCCGGGGACTGTGGATACGTCCGTCCACGTGGCCTGTGCGATGGAAAAGTCGTAACTGTGGGGAGATGGTGACGATCTCCCGTTGTTTTCCAAACAAAATACTCCTGCCCCCCCCCCCCAGCCCCCACTTGCAGCGTCATCTCCAACAGCCTGATGGGAACGACAATGAGTTTAAAGTATTTACACTTCCAGCTAAATCGTTTCAAACCAGCTAAGCCCAAGTTAAATCTTGCAATTGGTGAAGGGAAGACGTAACCGGCTCCGAGTTCGCGGAGCAGGAACTCGAGGCGCGACCGTCCTGTCGCACCCGGCGCCCCGCGGCTCAGGCTCTGTCCTCCCTCCCCGCAGGCGGTGAAGGCTTCCTACGGCAAAGGCTTCACCTTGGCCATCTCTGCTCTCTTCGTCACCACAAAAACTGTCGGGGCTCGCGTAGAGCTGAGCGAGCAGCAGCTGCTGCTGTGGCCTGGCGACGCCGACAAGATCCTGCCCGCCGAGAGCCTCCCGCGGGGCAGCCGGGCCCACGTCACCCTCGGCTGCGCCAACGGCGTCGAAGCCGTCCAGACCGGGCTGGATCTGCTGGAGTTCGTGAAACTGGAAAAGGCAGGGAACAAAGGGGAAGAAGTGGGGGAAATTGGAGGAGGGAAACTGCTGTATTTTGGTAACGGTATGTGGATGCTCATCCTTTCTAAAAAGATCGATGTGAAGGCAATATTCTCGGGTTACTATGGAAAAGGAAAACTCGTGCCCACGCAGAGCACCAACAAACGGGGCTCTGCCTTCAGTTCCTGCACCATCATCTAGGGGCAGGGGCAGGGCAGCTGGTTGGGTTGTTTTTAAAAGGCAAGTAACTCCTGTAACCTTTTAAAAGTGTAAAAAGAAATAATTCTACCTTACTAAAGTCAGCCCTTTCGCCAGCCCCTCTGGGGAGAGAGTTTATTGGCCTCGAACGAGGAAGAAAACAAGCAGCTCCTGACTGACAAAGGAAAACTCTCCCATAACTGGTGCCCGTAACTGAAGTGCTGCTGAGTGTGACTTTACTGACATTTTGGGAGAACCAGCCGTGGCGTTCTGCTTGTTTTCTTCCTCGGAGGAAGATCAACTCTGGCCTCGTAGAGCTTCCCCACGAACCACAATCGTTAGAGCTTTCCCTGTGGGTACGAGCGGTGGCCGAGCAAAGCCCGGACGGAGCCGCCCCGAGTCCCGCGGCCGAGGGCCGGGACCAGCCGCTGGGGAGCGGAACTGCGGGGTCAGACCCTCGGGACCCGCTCGTGGCCCCTTCCCGTGGCCCCCCCGTGCCGGCGGGGCAGGTGCCGGTGGCTCAGCCCGTCAGAGGGACCCCGCAGAGCGCGGGGGGGGCCAGCCCTGCCCCGCTCACGTTTCTCTGGGGTGGGGGGACGGGCCCCCCCCGGGCGCAGGAGCCGGACGGGCTCTGACGGCGACCGTGGATTTCAGGCGACGAGCAAAATCCCAGGAGGGGGATTCGGCTCCAGCCACGTGTCGGGGGGGGCTGGACCAAGCCCTGCCCAGGGGCCTTGGCCTGTAGGAAACAATCCTGCCCTGGCAGGGAGTGGAAGAGATGGACTAACGTCTTTTCCATCTTATTTTATAGAAACTAAAATCGTGTCTGAAGTACAGAACTGCACTTCATGCAAGATTTTACTACTTTTCTCTAATGCACTTGAATGTTAAGTTAGGGTGGCAGTAACACTGTAATTTAGGACCTAAGTGGAGGTATCGTAACTGCCTAACTCACGCCTGCTCAAACCTAAACCCTGGGCTGGGACTAGCGCTAACGCCCGAGCTCCTGTCAGCGAGAGTTTTACTGAGCCTCGGCCCGAGCCTCTGTGGTCGCTGCTTCTCCGTAACACAAAGCTCAACTAACGGCCCCCGGTCAGGACACCCTGAAACTCCTGCTCTGGCTCAGCCTTCGCGAACTCACCGTGAAATTAATCCCGTTAATCCCTGTAAATACTGACTGTGCTCGACCAGCGCGCGCTGGGGGAGCTGGGGCGGGCGCAGGGGAGCCGCCGCTTCCCCCCGGGCTGCTCAGGGCAGAAGCCAGGAGGGGTCTGGGGCTGCTCTGGGGGGCACTCGGCGAGTTCACCAACACTCCTGCTCTTCCAAAACGATGGATGATAAATTCCCGTTAGAACGTAAAAGAATTAAATACATACAGCCCGGTAGCCCCCCCTTCCCCTCCCCAGGGGAGCCCCGGCTGGCGCGGCAGAGGGCAGGTGCCTCATGCTCAGCCTGGGCCTTTCCTTTGTTCCCTCAGAGCTTTAAAACCGCGTTTAGCAGCCGGGCCCAGACCCGCCCCTGGGGGTGGGTGGGAGCACCCCGCCCCCCGCCCCGGGAGCTCCAGCTCCCACCCAGCACCAAACCGCGCAGCTGGAAAATCGTGTTTCTTTGCCTGTTCAAGAACAACAGAGAGACTGTCGTCATTTCAGTTTTTATTAGTTTGTACATCATATACAGTTTATAATAAAGTAAACCAATTGCATATGGTTTTGCTTCAGTCTGTGATATTCTTCATATAAACACATCATTATGAATTATGCCTAATGAAGTAAACAACAAATATTCACATTTTTACCATTCACATCCTAGAAAGGTTTCAGGGTGCGGGGAGGGACAGTGTCACACCGTGTGAAGCCCGTCTTGGAGAGGACGGCGGGTTTGGCAAAGCGATGGGGACAGCGATTGCTCCATGCAATACTCCCTCCCTCGGGAAAGGGGGCGAGAAGGTATTTACACTGAGGTAAACATTCAGAATTTCGGTTCAGATAAATACTGCAGCACGGGCTCTGGCGTCCTCTCCGAGTTGGCTTCACATCAGCGTCTGGTTTTGTCCCGACTGCGCCTTAACGTCGTGACACGCAGCGAGGGGGCTCGGGCTGCTCCGTCGCTCTCGGCCCCTCCAGCGCTGCTTCAGGCGGCTCCCTCGGGGGCCGGGGGGGTGTCGGAGGTGGGGCAGGCCCTGCCCTGCCCCCCCGTGTCCCAGCAGGTGCCTCCGGCCCCGCTCACCCCCCCCCCCCCCCCGTGCCAGAGCCGGGACCCCCGGGCGCTGCTCGGGGGAGGGACGAGGCGGTCCCTGACCCTGCGGGCGCGGGACGGGCCCGAGCGTCGCCGGCATCTGCCGGGGGTGCACGCGCCAGCTGTCCCTCTGCCCTGGGCGAGGGGAGGGCGCACAAGGCACAAATTTAAACGGGATGAAAACCATCCACTCGAAGAGAAGTGAGCATCTGTGGTTAGTCCTGGGACTGGGGCAGCCGTTCGGCCAGCGCCACGCTCCGGTTCCCGCATCACAAACCCGACAGCAGGGCAGCCTGAGGGACTCGCAAAGAGCCCAGGGACAGTAACGGGTGTCCCGAAACATTTTTCTTTCCTCCTTTTTTTTTTTTTTCTTTTCCTCAATTTGCATCAACCTATTTACAAAAGTCAGACGCCCTCAGCACTGAGGCTCCAGCTCTCGCCAGCTCCGAGCTCCCAAGCGGAACCGGGCGCTTCCCTGCGTAGCCAAACCGCCCAAGAGCCCGTCAGAGGGGGCAGCCAGAGCTCCAGGGTCTTTACAGCGGATTCCAAGCCCGGGTTCGGCGCAGCGGGGAGGGACTCGCAGCACCCCCGCAGAGGGTGGAGCTGACACGGCCTCCCGTTTGTAAAGCAAACCCGCAGCTCCGGAGGTCGGACCAGGGCACACGCAGGGGTCTCCCCGCGCTCAGGGTACCGATGCCTGTTTCCATTTTTAAAGCACAAAACTGCTTCTGTTTTCATTTGAATGCCAACTGCACGTCACTGAAACTACCCCCACGGCAGCTCAGGCACCACAAGCATCATCCAGCGAAAAACACCAGAGGGAAACGCGAGGGCCCCGCGGCTCCTCGGCTCCTGGGACCGCCGGGAGCCCCCACGCGAACCGCGGAAGCCGACGGCGGCTCCGCCAGGCACCGACCTGCCCCACAGCGACTGCGGCCGCTGCGAGATCCCTCCCGCGCACACCGACCCGCTCCGGCTCTGCCACCCCCGGGCACCTTCTCGCAGCACCGGCCATTCCCCTCGGGGCGCCCGGGCAGGAGCCAAGGCCGGTGACGGGGCCGCGCGGGGGTTCTGCTCACGGGCCCGCCTGGGGACACGTTTCGGGGTTAAGCGTTAAGTCTCTTGCTGTTACGCCAAAAAAGAAACCTTGCAGCAACGGCTTCGTTCAAAGGGCGGGCTTTCCCAGTGGTTCCCTCCACGTGCCGAGTCCCTGCGGTGACAGGGATGGGACGAGCGCGAGGCTCGATGCTCCCGCAGCCACCGGGCTGGTGCTCCAGGGCGTCACCCCCCGCCGCCGCCTCCCCCCGGGAGCTCTCGACCGCCCAGAGACCGCGGAGCCGTGACCCCACTTGGAGCTGCTTGTTCCTTATCTCCGGCCAACGCCCGGAGCTCCCGGGGCGCCGGGGGGTCTGTGCAGCCGCCACCACCACAAAAACGGCACCAAGGGTCCCCGCGGCCACGCGCCAAACGCCCCGTGAACAACGTCCCGTAACCACCACACGTGAAAGGCAACGGCTCAGGCAAGGCCCAGCTGAGTTTTCTGAGAGAAACAAGAGCCCCGCGTGTCCGACCCGCGCCAGGAGGCTCCAGAGCCGCCGGCCCGCGGCCGGAACCCGCCTTCGCCCCGAGTCCCGTAACACGCTCCTTAGGAAAGTCTTGGCACTCACCCTATTAATACTTAACTACATTAAATCATGCATTCATGTACAGTTTTATAAATATCTGCTGTATACATTCTCTCGGAAGAAAAGCCATTCCCCTCCTGTCCTCCAAGGAATGGTCTCATTCGGAGTTTGGAGAGAAGGAAGCCTGTCGTACTTCACTGGGGGAGGGGGAAATAACAACAAAAACCACTGACAAATGCGGGACGTGTCTCTGCATGGTGACAAAAGACTGAGAAAAGTCCAACCTGTACAGTGATATCAATACACACAGGACAAGACACGATGGATCCCGAATGCCACACTAAAACAAGTCCTGTAAACTCTGATTTACGAGTGCCGTGAGAACTGGAGGAGTATCAATGTGCATAGACCAGGGTTTCAGTCCCCAGAGTTACCGCTTCAGAGTCCGAAGGACACAAGGACCTTCGTTTGCTCGCAGTGCAATCCGGGCAAGTCCATCACGTTACACTGGTGCGAAGGAAGTTTGAATAAATGTTGTAGAGTCTATTTTTGGAAATACTACTCAACATTGGCTCGTTCTAAAAGCTGATTTTTGAGCGAGTTACAAAATACTTCCTTGATTCTGCAGTACTAGAATTTAAGCCCTTAAATCTTCCCTCTACGGAAGCAGATTGTCAAAAGTTCTGACAAACGCAACCACGGGGCCGTAGCGGCGGCACCACGACACTATTGCAACTGTGGGAAACGGAGCTCCCGGGCGCTGCAGCCCCGGGGGCCGGGACAGCCCTCGGAAGGAAGGAAGACAAAGATGTCAGCATTCAAAGAATCGTTTCATGCAACGGATTCATTGCAATTCTTGTTCCTGCAGTAAGAAGTTCAACCCGATATTATATAAAAGTTGGTGTCAGGCTTCTCCAGGAAAGAGTCTTGCATGTTAGTCCTACCAACACCCGTTTTCTCAGCCAAGCCAAACTGAGGCTCCAAACGCCACAGGGTTCCGCGGGGCAGCCCCCGGCCGCGCTGCCCAGACTCTGCTCCTCGCCGGTGCCTCCTCCCAAAGCCCCCCCGCGCCACGCGCCGGCCCCAGCCCCGCCACAGGCCGTCCTGAGCCAACAAGGCACCTCCTCAGAAAGGTGCTTCGCTCTCTAAAGAAAAGGGAAGGATTCTGGGAGCAGAGTCCTCTCCCAGCTGAGATCGTGCCGCATCACTACATTCCGGGTGAAACGGAAAAGCGCTTTCCCGGCAACTGGCAGCACCCCCGAGGCCAGGCCGGCCCCAGCCCGACGGCGGCAGCAGCCCCGGGCTCAGCTCGGCCCCGGGCACGAGAAGCAAGCGACAGACCGTCAGTTCAGTTTGACTTTGCATTTTCTTGCTTCTTTGGACTAGTAAATTACTTCTAGTTGAAAACTACTCGACTAGTTTAACATATTTGTACAGTTCCTGTAAACATTGAGAGCACACTGCTGCACGCACACAGTAACCGTTTTCAATCATTAACCTGAATTTTACTTTGCATTTCTTCAGAGCAAAGAAAGAGCTCATCCGCGTTATGGATCAGTGACACAAAAATCAAACATCAAGCTCAACAAAATCAAGTTTTAGCACAAATATTAAATGCTTAAGTGGATTAATTAAAAAGAGTACGGCGAAGAAATTCAGCCCAGAGCAAATTCAGTATTCCCTTAAACAGGACAATTCTCGGAGTGGAAACACAGAGCCCTTAATTCGAGCTGCATCACAGGGAAGTCTCACATAAGCTGCTCTTTCAAACCCAAAGAAGCATTTCTCCGATACAAAATCGTTAAGCTCACATGTTATCATTTCAGTTAATGCCCAAGCGTACCGTTCTGGTAGAACCATGGCAAAATTAAGGAAAAAAAAAAAAAAAAAAGACGACAGCTGGCAGGTAAAATGCGATTGTATCAAACTTGATTGAATCTTGGCCATAGTTTCAGAAGATGGAGATGATTTACGAGTCACTACAAACCCCAGACATGCTGCCATACTGCGCTCTGAGGCCAACCAAAACAAACAGGAGATTACTTCACTCTCTTACAAGTTGAGATTCTGGGAGGACTTCAGGGAAATCCTCTCTGCTGAGGAGCAGGAACAGTCTGAAAGTATGGGCCAGCAGGGAGGGACCAAAAGATTCAAAGCTTTATTTTTTTTTTTTTTTTAATAAAGTTAACAGTAAAACAAAATTCACAAGCCTTCCCCTCCCCAAGCTGGTTTCCTCTTCACACACAAAAGCACACAAAACAGAGGTCTCCAACCGAGAAAAATGAAACTGCTCTAAGTACAATGAGACGTGATGAAGGAAGGAGTCTAAGTATGTCCGTATTCAAGGTTAAAATAAGCAGATCAGGTATGTGTGGTTGGTTGATTTGTTTTTGTTTTTTGTTTTGTTTGCATTTTTTTTTAGCCAAACTGGAAAAAGAAATTTCCAGGCCCAGAAGCTGAAAAAGAAAATGGAAGATATTAGCATTTTCAAAATGCAAAGGCAATACGTGTAACTACTGTCCTGCAGCGGCTCGAGGCCAAGCCAGTACTCGACTCAGACACAAACATCTGAACAAGCAGGAGAGGAGACCTTTGCTGGGCACTTCCCGCAGCTGATTCCCAGCAAGCAGCAGAGCGGCCTGCAGGCAGCACGGGCAGAGGAGGCAGGTTTGCAAGGAGGAAGGTGAACGGGCCGGGAAGCCGTGCAAGGGCTTCTCAAATGCCCTTAACCAAAGGCCTGGCAGAACGCGCCGGCCCCGCCGCGCGCCCGCCCCGAGGCACCGGGAGACACGGGGCAGCAGCAGCTCCCCGGCCCCTGGGGTCTGCAGCAGAGGCCCTCGGCGGGCTCAGCGGCGGGGAAGCAGCAGGAGCTGACCAGGAACTGCCTCCTGCTGCTTCAGCACCAGCAGCTGCACCCAAGGTACTCCTGACAGAGCCACACTCCGGCGGCGCAGCCAGGACTGGGCACCCCGGGGGCTCTTGCTCCGCAACACGAGAGATCCAGAACCTGCCACCGCCTGGGTCGTGGTGGAACGAACGATCCAAAAGCTCTGAGGTGCTTTTGTGTGGAAAAGTCCAATACCCTTCTCAACCAGCACATCCACTGGCAAACCCCGCCGGCCTCCCAAGCGATCTGTGTACTTACGTTTCCAAAGCCGGCAGGAGAACACTTCCACCTACCTTCAAAGCTGAAGCCACCTGGCCCGCCAAAGAAGGCCTTGAAGATATTATTTGCATCAAAGTCTACAGGGAAGAAAAGGCAGTTGTGAGCTGAGGTGAAACAGTTACAGCTTCTGCAATTTAGCAATTGCCACTCGAGGGCCCATAAAGCGTTTGACGAACAGACAAAAAGCTACAAAGAGCTGCCCCCGTCCGAGCACCGCGACGCGGCGGCAGAGCGCAGGGCCGCTGACAGGAGCGGGGAACAGCTAAAAGCAGACAGCTTCGGTCACGCGGGCAACCTCCGAATCTTGGGGAAGCCGCATTTAGGGACCCACAGTCTTCCCATCACGCTATTGTACCCTTGTGCCTAACAGCAGGTACTGCCCACCGCCTCAGCCACGGGACATCCACCACCTGACCCCGGCTGCGGACAACTCCGAGTGCTCGGTGCGGATCCGCCACTCGAATGCTTCCTGAGCCCAAACCCAGACAGTTCACGGAACTATCCCGAACGGGAGGTCTGCTTTAGGGGAGCAGGCAGACCCTAACGGTCCAATCTTTTAAAGGCTGCCATGGTGGGGCACCACAAGGAACACTTACCTCCCATGTTCAATCCATCCTCTTCCAGGTCCTGGCCGCTGTCGTAGCGAGCCTTCTTCTTGGGATCCGAGAGGATGGTAAAGGCTTCACCAACCTCCTTAAACTTCTTCTCCTCCTCTTTCTGTACTTCTGCACTTGCCCCGCTGTGTCGGTCTAGAGGTAGAAAACCAAGCAGGAAAGCAGCCTTCAGTTTCTAGTGTGAATGGAAAACGCCTCACATTCCCAGTTACCCTCACAGGACGTGTTTGAGATTCGGGGGGTTTGTCCAGAAATGCCCCCACTCGTGTTTACTCCTGCCCCTGAGCGAGGGCTGCACAGGGCACGCGGGGAGCAAAGGGACCAAAGAACAACAGACGCTCTGATACCAGAGCCTGTGGATACCTGGATGATGCATCAGTGCTCTTTTCCTGTAAGCCTTCTTGATCTCATCTTCAGAGGCATTTTTGTCAACCCCGAGGATTTTATAGTAGTCTTTCCGTTTGCTCTTTTTCAGTTCCACCTGTGCGTTCTTTAGCAGCTGCTTGTGTTCTAGAAGAGGAGCAATGCCGAAGGACAGGGGCGTCAGTGTCAGGCACAATCTCCTGCTTTGAAAGGGGCTGAGACCAACGTGCTGAGGTGACCCGGGCTGAAGGAAGTGCCACAAGTGAGCAGCCCACCTGGATTTACAGTGAGGGGCTGAGTGAAGCCTCACTGCCCACCCCAGGCTGCTCCCAAACGTCGGTAAAGGTCTCAGTGCTCTTAAACCAGCACTAGGCACTGACCCACAAGGACTGAGGTTACTCTGTCCGTTACCTTCCAGGCTACTTAAAAAGCAAGATGACAGTTGAAGAATGAGAACCACGACCAGATACTCTGAACCTAGTGCACTGCCTCAGCTACACGCTAAATTATCTTCTCAGCATCAGTGCTGGGAGAGAAACAAGATTCTGAGATGGGTATTTCAGACTGGTCTGGAGGACTTCTCCAGCACTGTCCTGCTGGGGTAAGAGGCTACAAGTCACAGTGTGTTGTGGGGGAAGAAAGCAAACAAAAGGAAAAACAGCCAAAAACCGCCAGTTAAGGGAAGCTTATGCACACAAAAAGAACGCCAGTATGCTCACCTTTCGTTTTTTCTGTCTGATAAACCTTTTCATAGTCTCTTACAGCATCTTCATATTGTTCTGTGTCCATGTAACTGTGGAAAGAAACACTGGTGTCCTTCACGGGAAAGGCCAAGAGGGGGCTCAGGCACGAGCTTACTGGGTGGGAATGAACTAAGGAGAAGATGCGCACGGGGCTGCGCAAAGAGCCATCGTCGGAGGAACCCACAGAGGCTCACGGCTGGGCTGCCTGGAAGCCCAGACACCTCCTACTTGTGGGAAATCCTGGCACGGGAACCTGTACTTTGGGCTCAAGCGGGGACCGTGATCTCACTTGGCAGCACAAGTTCTACTTTAACGATCTGGTAATTCCTTTATCCAGCCGCAGGAACTAACGCCAGCCAGCCAGGTTCCAAGGAAGCTGGTGCAGAGCTGTGTCCCAGCGACGCCGGTTCCTGGTGACAGCGCTGGTGGCGCGGGGGGACGTGTCCCCGCCCGCGGGGGGCTCAGCCCCACACCCGCTGACCAGCGCTGCCTGCGCTGGGCTCCCACCAAAGCCGCTGTCGGCTGGGCTGGGGGAAGGGGGTATCACCAATGACTCGGGGTCGAGATAAGGACAGTCTGATAAAGCAAAGGTTGAGCACCAGAGCGAAGGAAAGCAGAAGGTTTTATTCTCTGTTTCTCAGCAGCAGGAGACGCCCCGCCACCTCCCAGAAGCAGGGCTGCAGGACGGGCAGCGGTTAATCCAGGAGAGAGGCACTGATAAGGAACACCCCCCCCTCCTGCTCCCCGCTCTCAGCCCTCCGCGCTGAGCAGCCCTCGGGTCACCCCAGCGCCGGGGGGGGCTCAGCACCTCCGTGCTCCCACCACAGCACAGCCCCACGAGGGCTGCGGGGGCAGCCCAACCCCATCTCAGCCAGACCCACGCGCTGAAATTCAGCGGCTACGGAGCTGGGGCTTGAGAACAGCGCTGAAGGTTGTAAACTAAACCGAATGCACAACGGGGGGGCTGCAGTATGGGTTTGGTTCATCCCTAAGCCAGGCAGCTTTGCCACAAACTGGGGAATGATCACTGCTGAGGGAAGTGGCAAATAAACCCATGGTCAGAGCAGAGCTCCGACTACCTCCCTGGTTGGTGCCAAGTTCCAAAGGAGACACAGACCCGAAGATCCTCCGGACACTCGCTCAGCCCCACCTGAGCTGCCGTTTTCCCGGGGCTGACACGGATGGCGCCAGCGGGTTCCTCCCTCGTGGGAAGCCCAACACCCCATTTCAAAATCTGGCTTGTTGGAAGCGTGAACAGCCCTGCCAGGGTAAGATCCGTTACCCGCAGCAGCCCTCCGAAAAAGCTCGAGAGGGGCTCTCTGGGACAGAACATCTTACGTTAGTCTATAAACATAAGGCTGGCTTTAGAACAAACTCTGCCTAAACACAACATCAATAGGCAGTCCCAGATCCGCGCGGGCAGGACTGACTACGCAGAGCTTTCCCTGTCTCCTTGTCAGCATCAGGGAGAGGAATAAAGGCAGGAGCCCTCGAGACAGAACCTTGCATTGTTAAGCTTCAGGTTTGTGATCCCTGTCACTCGGTGCTGTAGGGAGGAGGCTCCTACCCACAAGCCTGCCCGACACGCCCATTGCAAAGGTTTCCTTACCACTGCGCTCTCCTCAGGTAGGCTTTGATATACGTGTCGTCCAGTTTTACTGCATTCGTGCAGTCATCTATTGCTTCTTCAAGTTTCCTAAGCTACAACATCAGACAGAAGTTAACGGGATCCCAATCGAGAACAAATTCTGCTAAGCAGCGTTACGACTTGAGGCAAAGGAAAGGCGTAAAGTATCTTGGAAAATCTCACTGTTTTGTATGTCTGTGTCTAGGAAATTTTTTCCAATCCCCTGCCAAAACACAGAGTTTTTGAACCCTGGGAAAAAATTAGAAGCTTGACTAGTGAAACGGTAGAACTACACGGTGCTTCTCTTTAAGAAAGGCACGTGGAGACAGGGGTCCTCCTGAGAATGACCTGGAAACCAAGTTATTCTGTATCCAAACTAACTCCCAGAGAGAAAAATAAACTTTAAAAAATTGGTAAGATTTTTTTTTCCTTTAAAAAGTATTGTTTGTTTTCAGACACAAACAGCCACGTAAAATATCCGTTCTTGTTGCCTTCAGCACACCCCTTTCCCAGGTTTGAGAAGAGCCTCCGTCTCCTGACCCAGGGGTGCTGAGGCCTGGCGCTGGCAGCGCGGGCACGGACAGAGGCAGCTGAGGAGGGAACATGCCCACAAGCAGCGCAGGGTGGAAGCTGGAAGCGCTGCCCCATGGCTGTTTCTCTGCGTAGTGCATGGCCAGAACGGAAAAAGCATCCAGGGTTTTTAAATTAGGTCCTATTTTTGAGATTAAAAAGCCCCAAAATGAGACAAATGATCTACAAGAATAATAACAAAATAAATCTCATTACCAGGAAGGAAACAAATAAGGATGCCTTTATGCTGATGAAGATAAGGCTAAATTACATTCCTCCTCTCCCTCCCACTCTGTGCAGCCCAAGTATTTGAGTTTTGTTTCTTCAGGAGTCAACTTGGTTGGCTGTCCGGAACAGATCCAGTCATTGTGCAAGTACAAAAACCTGAAACACTGCCCACAGCACTAGAAAGATCCAGCGGTCAGACTGTGCCTTCCAAAGTAACTGGTTTGTAGTTTATAAACTCCGAGGTGAGGAATATGATGGAGGACTACCTGCCAGGTGACGATTTCTTACCTTTGAATTAACTGTCCCCCGGTTGCAGTAGAGTTTGGCATTTGTTTTTATGTTATTTGGATCTATTCCTAGTGCCTCTGTATATAGTTCATACGCTAGTTTGTAGTTTCCTTCCTTGAAAGCTTTATTTCCATCTTCTTTCTTTGCTTTAAGTGCTTTGGCATTCTGAAAGAAAACATACCCTGGATAAGGACATCAGGAAGTGGTTCAGGGGTAGCAAGCACCCGATTTTGCTGGGTGCAGGCCCTCCAACATAACTGTTCTAATTTGGTTTCAGACACCACCGCAGGATCCAGAAGTCCCAGCCTTGCTGCAGCAGCTGAGAGGAGCTGCGAGCGTTCTGCCTTTCCCCCAGGAGAAGCGCTAAGGAACAGGCAGTGCTAGTTACAGGCGTTCTCCATGGGAACAAAGGGGGTCTAATGCCTGAGATGAGAACATGACAGTGAAGTAAATCGATGTATTCAAAATAAACAGGAATGGGATGTCACTTTTTGAGGGCTTATACAAGCAAAAAAAAAAGATTTAGAAAGTCAGTTAAAGAACTACAACAGAGTAGAAACGAGGGAAGGAGCAACACGAAAGGAAGAGTGTTCAAATGCAAGTCAACCTGTAGGGACTGACATTGAATCAGAAAGTCAGAAGCTCTTCTAGAGCCAACAGACCTAATTTTATTGCTCCTACATCTCGTCAGGGAACAAAGAAGAATGGAAGGGAGGCAACCTTCAAAGCACCACAGCCCCTGAGAAGGAGCTTCTAGCAACTGAGTTTTACCTAAAGCAGCAGCCGGGAAGGGGCTGACCCTGCTGGGGGACGGTGGTGTTGAGGGAGGGAGAAGGGATTGGTGCAGCACAACCACATTAGGCGTCTGGTTTAAAAAAGAAATCCTGGCAACTGTGCAGTCCCATCCCAGCATCCACAACTTACACGGCAGGCAAGACATGCTTTCTCGTGATCAGGAGCCATCCTGAGTGCTTGGACAAAGAACTGCACGGCCTTCTCGATACAGTCCTCGTAATACAGGCAGAGACCCCGGACGTAGAGAGCGTCTGCGTTGGTCGAGTCCATTCGCAGGATGTCACTGTAACAGACATTAAGAACCGAAATGGTTCCCTATTCCAGCCTCCTCCTGGTCTCCAAAAGCACCCTTCCTCCGCTGAGATATTTAGTGATTTCACCAAGCCTGCGGGACAGATGTGCAGGAGTGGGGGAACGGGCCGAAGCAAGACTGACAGTTATTAACTGAGTCGAGAGACAGTTTCCCCGTAAGATTAACTTTAAAGGGGATAAATCCACACACCCTTCCTCACCACAACCTGCATTAAGGACTCTTCCTTTTTTATATTCCCTCATTCATTTTGGGCTGTGAAAAACAAGCAGCAGCCAGGAGTCACCACCCGCTGTTACACTCTAGACCCCAAGACACTCACCTTGCTACGGACTGTGCCTCGGGGTAGCGACCCAGCAAGGCTAAACACTCAGCCTTGAGGATTTTGAATCGGTGACAAGCAGGAGCAAACTCCAAAGCACGATCCATGCAAAATACAACCTGGTGTGAGGAAAAAAAACACAGATGTGAGCAAAGCAAACGGCCAAGGGCGGCACCATTACCACACTTGAGATTTCCTATTTGTCTCTGAAGAAGATCAGCGTGCAGACACCCGCCTCCTCTGCCGCTGGAGGCATCTTTCGTTAGAAAATTGTCCTCATCTGAAGGTTTTTTTGCCCTGTCTTTTAAAAGGCCTTGTGTTCAAAGGTCTATGCACCTGCTTTGTCACTGTAAGTAGCACTACAGAGGAAATTCAAGGGACACCTGTAAAAGGTCCATTCCCTTTAACTCTCCTGAAACTGTAGGGCCCTAAAGAAAAAGTCAAGGAAGACAATTCTGCCCCTGTTTCCTGCATTATAAAGACATGTGGGAAGGACAAAACTTCAATAGATTGAGACAGTTCGGCCTGGACAAAACACAAAAAAGTACAGTGCAGGGACTGACCTTGCACTGGTCTGACTGCAGTGGGCAGGGTGATCTAATAGGTCTTTTCCATCTCGGCCTCTCTGGTGGGGCCATCTGCACCAGAACGGGCCATTGTTCCACCGAGGCTCATCTGCTCCCCCGGCCCGTGACATCACGATTGCCCGCTGCGGGAAGTGCTCTGCTCCAGCCTGAGAAGCCAACGGCTTCTGGGTGAGGCAGGAGCCGGAGCAGCTCTCCAGAAACAAAGGTCACGTCGCATGCAGCGCTGCCCAGCAAAGCGAGACCCGAGAAGCGAAGGGACAGATGCAGAGGCCCAGAACATGCGACACAGGCAGGACAGTCCCTGCACGTGAAATCCAGACTGACCATACATCCCGTTTGCCCCTCATAACCAGGTGACACAAAGCTGGGATTCACCCTTCCAAAATCTTAAGCTTAGTCTAAGAGTCAGCGACCTGAGCAATGAGTTTAATGTGCTGGGCAATCTCCTTTCTGGGCCAGACTTGGGCCTTACATGCATCCACTGAACAGAACCAGTTGCATGAGAAGTGTTTGGTGCCTTTCAGATGTCATGCTGTCATTTCTTGTGTCAGGTCAGTACCAGCTGCACCCTGTTACAGCCCTTGGGAAGAAAGATTTGGAAACAGCAACAGAGAATGCCCCACGCAGATCTGCATTCCTCCTTCAATGACCCTCTCTGTATTGCTGGCAGACAGACTGCCTTTTTTTTTTTTTTTTTTTTTTTTTAATATAAAGAGTTAAGAAAGAAGAATCCAGGATATGCGTTAAGGAGCAAAGCGTGATCGACTGCTGCTGCTGACAAAACCTGTATCAAACAGCTCATTCATGGTTCCACTCACCCTGCAAAGGCACAAGTAACAGAGGATACTCAGCCTGAGCCAGTCACCCCCTTCACTTTTCATCCGCTCAGGGCTGGGGGCACGAGCTCCGCCGGGCTCCGCAGACAGCCCCGCTCCCACAGGCAGCGCCTGGCGCCCAGCCCCGCCCGTGGGGACCCAGCGAACGCAGACAGGCCTCTGGCTGAACTGGACAGCTTCACAGTGCTACAGGAGAGCACCCAGTTAATCTCACCTTCCTGAAATCCCGCTTCTCAAAATCCACTTCAGCTATTTTTTCATACTCAAGCACAGTAGTGGCGTTCTTCAGCTGCAAGACAGGAGAAGACAGCAAGTGTTGCAGGACAGTCACTGCTCTGAAACCCACCGAGCAGCATTTAAGCAGCTAATCCCTAAAGTGTCAGAGCAAAAACTGTTACAGACCATGAAACAGTAATGCAGATTACATGAATAATTTTGTCAGCGTTTAAAATCAGTTTGAAATCAAATGACCTAACTGATGGCCCAGGAAAACGTGCCCCTGTGAACAAGATACAAAAGTGGCAGCTGCCTTCTACACGCTGCATCAGCCCTTTCCGTGTTCCCTTACCACCATCCACCATTCCTCCCCCGGCGTGCTGGGTGAAGGACCAGCTTAGCCTCCATGCCTCTCTGCTAAGAGACAATCACACACAAAAGTAACTGTGCAACCCGGCGGTCTGCTGAGAAACAGGCACAGACTGCGACAGCATCTCACATCTCCCCATCGCCTCCAGCATGCAAACAGTCACTGCTAACGGTGACTCCGGTTCCACCTCGCAAATCTGAAGCGGAAGGTTTGCCAGTTCAATCCATCCCCTCTGACAGCCCCATCTACTGGGAATATTTAAGTTTTAAGAACCTCTTACCTCTTGCTGTGCCTGGGTATTCTTATGATCCAGTTCTAAAACTCGTTGAAAGCAGCGGCTGGCAGCCATGGCATTCCCTAGGGAAAGGTGGCACTTCCCTTCCCGTAGGTGGCCCTGAGGAGACAGTTAGAGGGAGCTGCAGTAGGTGGAGACGAGGGTACGAGCCACGAGTAAGAAGTAGGAAGCGCTCCACGTACCCGCACAAAGCTGTCGTCCAGCCTGACAGACTGCTGAGCATCTCCCAGCGCTTCCCGGAACCTCCCCAGCATCATGAGCGTGGCGGCCCTGTTGCCATAATAACTGGCGTTGTTTGGACAGGTATCTGGGAAGAGCAAGAGCACCCGCGTCAGGGCAACGCAGGCGGCTACACGGCTCGGACAACAGATTAAAAAGCTGCGCGTGGATGAAAACCACATTCCCAATTTATCAGGTCACCTGAGGTTAAGGTGACACACGGTGGTCCGGCAGCGGCTCTGCGCAGCTCCCCACCCCATCCACGGGGATAAACCCCTCGAGAGCCCGGCAGCGCGGGGCTGGCTCCCCGTCACAGAACCTTGGCTGGAGGAGCAACAAAGAACTGCTGCCATCACCCACGCTGGCACTGACCTGCATTACCCATCTGGTGAAATTTCACAAGGTAATTAAAGCAGGGAAAAAGTTTTCATCCAGCATGTGCTGTTTGAAACCCTGCTGGTGCTTTTTAAATCAATTACCAACTTGTATTTTCAGACACGGTATTCAGCAAGGATTAATGTTATTGTAAACTGTTCTCACCTATGGCTTTTGTATAATAGTTGTACGCTTCATTGTAATCTTTCTTGGCATAGTATGCGTTTCCTTGCTCCTTGAATGACTCTGCTTCTCTGAAAGGAAGCAAAACACCACATTTAAGAGGAATCGAGCACCAGAACAGATTCTGACCATGACTGAGCATTTGAGCCCTAAGCAACCTTGGCAAAACTCCCCAGTTGTACCCGGTTGCCGTGAGATCTCCCTGCCCACGCCGTGTCCTGCTGGCTCTGATACCTCATCCCTCTACCAGGCCCGTGACCAGGGACACTCAGGGATGGTACTAAGCTGAATACTGCAGGGGTGCAAGAGCAGACTGAAGCCACCTTCGGGTACCCTCCCTTCAGTCTCAGAAGCACTGGCTTAGAGCCCAGCAAAATTCCACTGTACGTGGTTAATCAAAGCAGCCTGCTCCTGGGAGGTGCTGCATAACCTCAGCAGGCACCGGAGTCAAGGAACAGTGCTGTCTATCTTTCAGAAGTAGTCCCACATACTTAAGAAACAGGGCCAAGAACAATTTCTACATTCAAAAGACAGCTAAATCAAAGAGAAATAAGGGTGCAAGCCTCAAGTAGAAGCTTGGCACTGCCTTGGCAACAGGTCCAGAAATAGTCCTCACACCCAAGAGCAGGCATTTGCAGAGACACTTTAGGACATTTAGAAAGACACAACATATGGTTTAAAGCAGCATCTTTAAACTCTTGAAAGCAAAGTTTCCCCCGAAAGAAATTAAACCCTTCTCTCTTCTCCCACCTACCTTCACCATTTTAGATAAGCAGTCTGAGAGGGAACTTGTACCATAGTGCCGAAGTTTAATTCAACTTCACCAAATTTAATTCAGATTGAGTTCACCTGCTTCCCCTCCCAGACTGCTTAACACATAAAGGCTACGAGGCCAACCCAAAAGCAGCATCACCCCACTCGGTCAAAACCCACGTCGTGCTCTCGGGGCTTCACCGCTGTAGCCAGAGACAGACACCATTTGTCCGCTCCCCAAAGCATTCGCGCAGCCAGAACTCTGGCCCCAGACAAAGACGAATTCTCACCATCAGAACAAAGACCAGCTCAGTCGCCGTCCTTCATGTCCCACCAGGGACACGGCCAGCATACCTACAAGCCCGAGCTACTCTCTCCTCCAACAACGAGCAGCCTCCTGCTAGAGCAGCCCGGCTGCGGGGCCCGCCTGCGCGGGGGTGACCCTGTCACGAGCAGCACAGATGAAGTTGATTATTACAGGTCATCGTATTCCTCCTGGATGACTACCGAGTGCTCTGAAGAGAGCCTCTGCTGAAGCAGTGAAGCCGAAGTCAGAGAAGCTAAAATAGCTGGGTGACCCCCCAGGCTGCCCAAGTGGGGTTGCACTTGTGGGCTCAAACACGAGTCACTCCCAGGCTGTGCCGGAACGTCGGGCTTCGGCACTTTCCTGAAGGAAGGATCCAGAAGTGAAGGTGTCTCTTTGCACCACTTGCTGCAGGAAAGGGAAAGCCAAGGTGAACAAAAGCAAGCCAAGTCAGAGACCGCAGGACTAGAGAGTGAACTCCCAGGACTTTTTACATCCAACCCCACGGTAGTCAGGAGCCGTTCAACTGCTCTTGGGGCTGAGGAGCTTCACTTCTGTAACTGGCAACCCCACAGAAACAGTCCAAGGCCTGAGCCAGAGCCAGCCAGTCTGTCAGGGACTAGAAACACAGAGATCATCTCTACATTTAAAAACCGAGGCTCATCTATCGCCGCAAGTGTAACGCAAGTGATCCACTTCTGTATTCACTTCTGTAAAGATCTACACCTTTACACAACTCTCAAAAACTAGCTGCAGCTTTGGGCATGTTACAGGACTGGGGTTTGCCCAGAGGAAGGACAAACCTCACAGGACAGACGTTGACCATCTTCACTGAGGGCTGTAGCTACAACACATTCAAAGCTTGGAAAAGGTGTTCTTACTACAGGGGACGTGTGTTAGAACGTACCGCGGCGAGAAACCTCTTTCAGTGTATAACAAAGACTGAAGGGTGGACTGTTGACTAGCCCTGCAGGTTAGTAACTGCCGAATCCAAGACCCGAGCGTGCAGAGCAGACCTGGTAAGAGTTGACCACCACTCTGCATTTTTATTTTGGAGGTACCCAGAGATCAGAGAGCTTTATCTCCCGGCAGCTGCCCTCCCAGGACAGCCCGAGCTCAAGCCGCGGCGTCCCCACCACGGGGGGAGCGCTGCCAGAGCCCCCCCGCAACGAGAGCAATGTTCAGCGAGCCTACCAGGGAAAGAACAAAGGGAATTGTGTTGAAACAAGTTCACATGTTTTTAACCTCATTCGGGCTTGCCATTGGCCATTCCCACACAACCGCCTCATGCAGAGGGTTGTTTTCACTGACCCATCGCAGCTCTGCCAGCTGGCAGAACAATGGACACAGGGCGCTGCCACGCCGGGGGCGCGCGCCCGCAGGGTCCGCTCCTCACTTTCAGTTTTAACTTTGGCCACAGCTACGCCCCGGCCACGGAGCAGGCGCCCCCCTGCTGGAACAGCTCCAGTCAAAGAGCGCCCAACCACCCTGCCCTACTGCTTCGAAATAAGATGAACAAGTAAGAGGGTGGCAAAGGAACGGGTCAGTGCACACAGCCCGCTGCCTCGGAAGGGCCTTGGCACGGCTCCCGCGTTCGGCTCTTCCCCGCTGCGCCCGCTCCAGCCCATCGGGACGGGAGCTGCCGCGGCTCCTCCGCCCCAGCCCTGCCACACCACGCCCGGGGCAGGTGCTCCTTCCTGAAGCCAGCACCCTGCCAGCCCCCGAGAGCGGGACAGCGCCCCCGGGCTCCTCCGTCCCCAGGGCCACAAGATCCAGAACAACTGTGTGCCCGTTGGCTGGATCTGTATCACCAGTGGCAGGACTCACACTCTGCATGATTAAAAATGTGTCCAAACACAACCACCTTTTTTTTTAATATCACAGATCAAACATTCCAAACGCAGTGGAAAAACGAATCAGCAATTCTGCACTTCTGGAACCTTGGCATTAAGCAGTTTAACCAAAACTCTATTGTTTCTGCAATCATAAAAAGAAAATCACAGATCCGACTGAAGTTCTTTCCCTCAGGAGCTCTCTGCTGTACAGGCTAAAGAAAAGGGTGAACTACTAAAGGCAGAACTCATCTGAGCCACCACTGTAACCTGCTCAGCATACCAGTCCCCGATTCACAAGCCTTTTGGCAATTTTACCTGCCGTGTTACGAGGAAGCATCATCTAATAGCCACAGCTAAAGGGCTGGGTGCCAGAGCACCCTGTCTGCCAGCAAACTGCCGGGAAGGGCTGGGAAAACGGGAGAAAGAGAACAGATACATGGCAAAACCGACTTTCACAAAGCACCGGTATTCTGAGACGGTAGAGAAAACACACAAACACAAGAATTACCGTTCTCTATTTATTGGTCTATTTTCTTTTTAAGCGTTTAACACAGACTGATACATCAACGAGTCACAACACCTCAGGTAACACCAGCAGAAAGGAAGTACACAGGTATTTCTACCGCTCATACAGCTTAAACTTAACGATGGAAAGAGTTTGTGAAAGGGAAAGCAAACTGCCCCCCAAAGCACAAAGGCAGAGACGGTTGCTGGAAGTGCAAGGCTCCTGGTCTGAGATCCCAGACGCAGAACAGGAGCATCTCTCCCCAGTTGTGCTCCACTGACATAGAAAGCACACAGAGAAAACAGTTCTTGTTTACCACGGCCTCTGGCTATGACAAGAAAAAATGCAGATCTCCTGATATCACTGGTAATTGTTTTAATCCAAACAGATGCTGCAGCCTGAATGAGATCATTCTGCATCTCGCACTGATGTAGGCTGCATTCCCCACTTGCTACTTTTGAAACTGAAGAAGAATCGTGCTTTGCTAAAAATACAATCCGGGCTGAATGGATTGCTTTGTGAGGGGAGGTTGGTGTCTTCTCAGGGCCTCTCCACGCCGGACACAGAAGACGGGGAAGAGTTGCACCAAGGATCTCGGGAAGAAGCTTGTCTTTCATTGCTCGCGTGTACCACGGGCTCACAAGGAGGGGACTGTTTGGAGTAACTCTCCCTGCAAGCCAGGCAATTTTTTTCTCTTTTTACATTTGTCAGGACCCCTAATTCTTCAAGTGCTCCGGCCCCTCTCTCCCTAGAGGACCTGCCACCAAGAGAAGCAGCGGCCGCGGGTGCGGGTGCCCCCCTCGCACACCTGGGGGCTGAGGGGCCGCAGCGCGCGGAGCTCGCCGCCATCACAAGGCTCCTTCTACTCCCCGTGCCCGGCTGAAAGCTCAGCCCCTGCTCCTTCCCAGAACAGAAGAGCCATGAGGAGCCGCCATCCCGCGCACCACTGACACGATCCCACGTTTGCCTAACAACTCCTGCCTCCTCCTCAGAGCTTCCACACGCTGCCCCCGCTCGAGTGCCGATCGTGGCTTCCACCCCCCTACTCCAGCTCCCAAGGCACCGGCTTTTCTAAGTCGCTGGCAACTCTGGGGGTCTGTCCAAAGCGCAGCCCCAGGTCTCGCTGTGCTGGCACGGCCCCTGCACACGCGGGTACAGGCACCCAGAGCCCAACGACCCAGCTACAGCAATTCAGGACGGGAGCGGGCGGCAGACTCGCGCTCTCAGCTCTCCTGACCCTCACTCCTCCTTCGTTTCCTGCCTCCATTATGAAACAGTGACAAAAACCCTAAAATATCTAGGATTTAGTGAAGGCTCCAGAATCCTGTCCTGACCAAGCAGTCTTTTTTAGGATGCTCTGACAAAAGGAACATACCTGCCTTTTCCAAGCAATTCTTAAAGAGATTTTTTCTTTAATAGGATACAGCGCCTTTATCTGGCATTTTTTTGCTTGAAACCCAGCCCAGATTCTCAGCTGTCAGATGTTACTCAGCTGCTGGGGTAAAATAAGTTGGGTGATCTCAATACAGTTTACAGCAGGCAGATGTCTAGAGCTTAAAATTAGCTGTCATATTTGCCACTGGACATCCGATACTCCCCCCTCCCTCCTTTCAGGGCTCCGAAGAGAAGCCAAACACTCTGTGGGCCCCAGAGATACACAGGGTGTGCTTCCCCGGACACCCCTCCACGTTCAGTTTCACACCCTGAGGATTTTGAGCGAAGGGAATCTCTCTCATCTCCCATCAGCGGTGTTTGTGTTTTCTGTCTCTGGCGCAGAAACCACGACCAGATCCTACAGCACATCCGCGCGATCACCCTCTGCAGGAGGCAGACCCCGCCGACCCGCCTGCAGCCGCTCCGCACGCTGCTCTGCACATCAGCACCCCCCTCCGAACGCGCAGCGGGTTACTGCCAGCCGCAACGCAAACGAAAACCATGACGCTTACTCGCAGCATGCCCCAAACCAGGGGAATCTTCGGCCTGTACATGCAAATATCCACGTGGATAGGCTAAAGACTCACCAGCTGAAACACAAAGGTCTGCCTCAAGTCTCTCACAAGAGCAGGCGACAGCAACGTAACTGACGTTTAATCCCCAAGGAGCAGAAAAAACCCCGCGCTAATCTCTGCACGCACCCCAGAACATTCCGGGTACCCGAGGCCAAACTCAAACATGGAAGACCAAAAGCTGCAAGAACCAAAATACGCCACAAGGAAGCAAAGAAATGAACCAAACCTCTCCCTGCAGCCCTAAGTAGAAAGAGCCAGACGAGCCTCGAACTTTAATTGCGCCGTTATGTAACAGCCCTCGCTCGCGAGCTCCGTATTAACTTAATTCACAGGAATGGCCCCGTCAGTGCTGGCAGGGTCACATCGCTGCTGTTGTGAAAACCCACGGAAGGGTCTAGAATCAGCTAGAGATTGCTTTTTTCCACAGAGGCCTAAATGAAGGAAGCCAGCCAGCTGTAAGAACTACATGGTAAAACAACCGCATCTACAACATGATTTGCCCTAAAAAAGCATGGTTTGTGTTAAAGAAAATGGCTGGAATCGCAGGTACTGGCCATCCTTTCATACTGTATAAAGCAGCCACCTCATTCAAAGCATTCAAATACTCTGCAAATTTACGGGAGATCAAACAACTACGTGAGCATCTTCTGCTGCTCCCTGTATTATCGTAAGATCATAAAGTAATTACATATTAGCAAAATAGGCCGGATTTACAGCCTGGAAAACTCAAGTGCCCGTTTAGAAGCAGAAGAGGAATAGCGGAACCTTCTTTAGGCTCTCCCGCAGCGACACTTGCCCACCAGCAGCTCACCCCCCCTCCTGCCAGCATCCCCGCGAAAGCGGCCAAGTAGCGGCACTGATTCACCAGGAGCCCGACCGAGGTGCAGCTCGCTCCTCGCAGAACAGCCCCAGAAAGATTCTTGCTGCTCACCAACACCTGGCAACCTCCAGGCACCATCTGTCCAACTAATTAGTGACCCAAAGTCAGGCAGAACCTTCTGGGCTTCTGCACAATTTCCTCTGTGTGGCAAATTTCACGTTCACTGCTTTGCCGAGGTTACTGTGATTTCCTCCAGAGGCATCGACACACCTGAAGTCTGCAGCAAAAGCACAAGCAGCAGGCTGGGCAGCTCATCTCATAATGATACTTTCCAAACAATTTGAGATATTTCTTTTTAAGAGGCTTCCACATCCTCCAGTGCTGAAGAATGAGGAGAAAGATCCAGCCTTAAGCACACACATCAGAGCCTAGAGCTGCCAGGAAGATGACAAGAAAATTCTCCCTGGCAAAACTCCAGTGACCCCAAGCTCCCAGACCAGCTGGGCCCCGGGGAAAAAAACTGTCCCCACGGGTTAGAAGCCTTCAAAATGACTTTTTGGGGCAGACCAGTCCCTGACTGCACCACAGCACAATCCCTGGTCATCAGCTGCTCCCTGGCCGAGGAACTGGCACGAACAGCACCACCACCCAGCAGATAAAATTAATGCAATTACATCAACCCTTTTCCATAAGGACCCCCACAAATTATGCAGCAGCAGACAATAATTATCCTGTGACCATACTCTATTCCTGTCCCTTAAACAACCTCTGAGAGAGCTGTTTGGCATGTTTTCAGCTGTTTCACTGTATTAGTTACAATCATTCTGAAACAGAGATCTCCACTTCTGCTAATTTCCTAATTTTTATGAAGCCCCAGAGTACAGAATCGTGCGTTCAAAGGTGAGCCCTTAAGCAAAGCATGTGTATGCTGTCGTATTGTAATTCCTAAACAGAAGTACAGAAGGTGGAAAACCTAGATGCTGACTTACAGCAATGATTCAGAAAAGGTTTTCACTTATTGTTGCTGTTTTTTTATAGAAGCTAGCACAGACACATCATAAAGGCTGAACTAGATCAGATTCAAGTATATGTCTGCACATGCCTACTAACGTGGAGTGCCTGCACAGCCCTTACACGGACAGTTCAAGATGTTTTACAAACATTAGACACCTAATTAAGCTTCCCTAATACAGCGATTATCTATCCCTAATTTACATTAGATCAACTGAGCCACAGAAGTTAAATAACTAATGTAAGCCAGGAAGGGCCAAAGCAGAGAAGAGGTTAAGGGACAGGACCCCCACAAAACCTGCCTGGGCTGGCAGAAAGGCCTGAGTGTGCAGTTGGGAACCGTCAGTGCGGGGTTCATGGTTGGACTCGATGATCTTCAAGGTCTTTTCCAACCGAGCTGATTCTGTGATTGTGTAAGGCCTGTGCTTTCTGAGAACCAGAAAGAATAACTGGAAGGAGAATAAACGTCTCCTACCCACACATTTCTCTTTTAGCAAGATAAAGGAGTAATATCCCAACAACAACAAAAAGGAAGGCTCACGAAAGCACCTAACAAAAGCACTGCATGGTAGTAACCACAAACCATGGCACCGGCCTTATGACGCCGAGGGAAACCCAGATGCACGAGGCTGCCTCCGTTCTTCACAGCTGAACCTCCCTCAGAGCAGGGCGAGGACTCAACACCGCTCACAAGTTCTTCTATTCCTGTACCTGCTCAGCCTTTCCCAGGATCATCCTATTCCCGACCGGTTTCCTGCACCCATCACTTCTGCAATGCAACTTGGGAAGGAGGAAGGAAGGGTAATGCCAGAGGTCACCAGCAGCAGATGACCGCACCTTCAGCACGGCTTCTACGTTTGGCTATTGTTCACCTTTCAAAACACCGTATTTAATTAGCCTGGGGGAAGGAATGACTTACCCACAGACAGGGCTTTCCCAACTCCACAGGCCATGCAATTTGTCAGCATTCTATGCACAAATCCAAGCGCCTCTTCAGCAACATCTAATTTAACTCCTTCGAATGACATCACCAGGAAGCCAGCTCCTTCCCAGCACAGCTCCTTAAGCCCTCAATTTCTGACAGTAAACAAGCAGCACCAAACACCTCGGGCCATCAATATTATTTTGAAAATACTACTCCTCAGAGGCCACTTTCAATTTTGTTTCCTCCTTTTAATTCCATCCACCGAATAATTTTCTAGAGCAATTGCCTCACCTTCTACAGAAATAGTTCCCTCCTCCCCAGTTCCCCAGGAGATAACCAACCGCCAGCGTTGATGCTGCAGAACCAGTGGAGTTTCCTAGACATCGGACCTTCCCACCTCACCGCCTGCAGAGACTGCAACGCTCCGCTGCTGCGGGCAACCACTCGCTCGCTCTCGGCAAGAAAACGTGCGGGCAAGGTTGGGATTCCCACCACCCCCAGCCTCCGACGGCACCGTCCGCTCCCCTGGGCGAGGTGCGCCAGATCACTGCAGAAATCAACCAGCTACTGGGACCCGAAGAAGCTCTTTAATCAGGGTAACGTCTCCAGAGCAGAACTCTGCCCAAACACTCGCCTTGAGCTGACACTTTTCCCAATATCCACAGCAAGGCAGGGCCGAGTAAAAATTGCCGGGTGTGGATTTCAAACGGTACCAGGGACAAGGGAATCGGGTTTAACGGAGAAGCGGAGAGCACTCAAATCTACGAGTCTGAAGCTTCTGTTCTACACGTTTACTGCTCTCCTCCTCGTCCTCAGCGATGGGAGGAAGCTCTCTTCAGACGCCAGCCCGCACGGCCTTGAGACAGAAAGGACGTTAATTATATTTCTAGGGCACTTAAACTCCCGCTGACTGGAGGCAGCCTGACTCCACCACGGGCTGTATGTTCTAATCCCGGTACACGCGGAGGCCATGAGATCTCACACGGGACGTGCGGCCAAGACATCCCAAAGTAAAGCGTCACCCGGCAGCAGGCGCAGCGCTGCCCCGCCGGTGGCACCTCAGAGCCCCGGGCGGGCCGGCGGGCCCTCGCTGCGGGGCCCCGGGCGGGAGCAGCCGGCGCTCCCCTGCGGGACGAGGCCCGGCGAAAGGCCTCGGCCCTCGGGGCCCGGCCCGGCGGGGACCGGCCGCAGCCCCGGGAGCGCCGCCCGCCCTGCCCGGCGCCGCTCGGGCCAGGCGCTGCCGGCACCCCGGCGCAGCCCAGCCCGGTGCGGGCGGCCCGTTGGCGCTGCCCCCGCAGGGCTCCCGCCGAGGAGGCCGGGGGGGCCCTGCCCGCCCGCCGGGGCTGCCCGCGCGGGAAGGGCCGGCCCAGCACCTGCGGCTGCCCCGCGCCGAGGCCCCGGCCCCCGCCCGCTCCCCGCAGCCCGGGGCCGCCCCCCGGCCCCCCCGGCCGTACCCGCCCGCCGGGCCCCGCCCGCCGGCAGGGACACCGGCCGCCCCGTCCCCCGCCCGGCGGGGCCAGGCCGGCCCGCGGCGGCCGCTCTACCTGCGCGTCTCCTCCTCGATCTCGGGCTCGCCGGGTCCCTCGGGCGCCGCCATGATCACATCGCACTCGGCCGCCGCCGCCATCTTACCGCCGGGCCGGGCTGGGGACTGGCGGCGGGGCGGGGGCGGGCGCCGGAAGGGGCGGGGCTTCCGCTGACAACGACGGCGACGCGCGGGCCGGCAAGAGCGGCGCGCGGGCGGGGCGGGGCCGGCGCGGGGCCCGCCCCCGGGATCCGCCCGCCATGGGCAGGCCGGGGCGCGCCCGCGCGGCCGGAGACGGCACCGGGGCGGGGCGCCGGGCCGAGGCCCCTCCCCTCCGCCGCCGTCACCGTCACCGCGGCCCGGCGGGGCCCGGCGGGGCCCGGCTCTCCCTCCCTCCCTCCCTCCCTCCCGCTAGAGGGCGCTGTGGGCCCGCCAGGCCTCGCCGCGCCCTTCTGCCGCCGCTCCCGTGAGGCCCCGGCGGCGCCTCGGCCCGGCCCGGCCCCGCCGCTGCGCTGCCCCGGGCGGTCCCGCGGGCTTCCCCGCTGAGGCCTGGGCCGGCTGCGGGCACGGCCGCGTCCTGCGCCCGGCAGCTGCGGGCTGCGGCCTCCGGCGTCCCCTCAGGCCCTTGTCCCCGGCGCCGCCCGGCCGCCCCCGGGCCCTCCCGAGAGCCGCCGGTGTGTCGCGGGCGGGTTCCCGCAGCGGCCCCCGGTGAGGCAGCATGGGCAAGAGCTGCAAGGTGGTGGTGTGCGGCCAGGCCTCCGTCGGGAAAACCTCCATCCTGGAGCAGCTTCTCTACGGGAACCACGTGGTGGGTGAGTGCGGGGGACCGGGAGGGACCCGGGAGGGACCCGGCGCGGCCGCTCCGCCGGGTGCCGGGCGCTGGCGGGGGGAGCGGGGGCCAAGGCTGCAGCCCCGAAACACGCCGGCGGCGGGGGGAGGAAGGGCTCGCTGGCCGGGTTGTGCGCGGGGCAGCGCCCTGGCAGGGTCCCCACGGCCCCCCCGGCCGCCCCTCTGCAGGCTCCGAGATGATCGAGACCCAGGAGGACATTTACGTGGGCTCCATCGAGACCGACCGCGGGGTCCGCGAGCAGGTGCGCTTCTACGACACGCGGGGCCTGCGGGACGGCCTGGAGCTCCCCAAGCACTGCTTCTCCTGCACCGACGGCTACGTGCTGGTCTATAGCACCGACAGCAAGGAGTCCTTCAAGCGAGTGGAGCTCCTCAAGAAGGAGATTGACAAGTGCAAAGACAAGAAAGAGGTGGGTACCCGGGGGAGAGGAGCTGCGGAGTGGGACCGGCTCCCCTCCTTCAGGTTTGCATCCAGCGACTCTCCTTTTCTCTTGTCGTGAGAATGTGACGGGGTCTCTGCTCTGCAAGACTCTCGACTGGAGCTGGCTGCTGGCCTGGGCTGTGTTTCTGAGCGTACAAGTGCTCAGGAGGCCCTTCTGCTTCGGGACGGGTTTGAGACACAAACCCAGGCAGGAGGGGAAGCTGCCAGACAGCAGCACCGGGGAATGGGGGGCTTGAGACACCTTGGCACGGAGAGGGAATTGGCTGCAGGACTGGGCCGGCCACCGAGGATCTTCGAGGCGGAGCCAGGCAGCACCGTTCAGCTCCGCATTTGGTACCTCCAGGGCTTCTTCTCACCCTTTTTTTGAACAGGTCACCATCGTGGTTCTGGGCAACAAGTGTGACCTGCAGGAGCAGCGCCGGGTGGACCACGACGCAGCCCAGCACTGGGCCAAGGGCGAGAAGGTGAAGCTGTGGGAGGTGTCCGTGGCCGACCGGCACACGCTGATCGAGCCCTTCATCTACCTGGCCAGCAAGATGACGCAGCCGCAGAGCAAGTCTGCGTTCCCCCTGAGCCGCAAGAACAAGGGCAGCGGCTCCATGGATGGCTGAGCCTTGCTTTCCCTTCCCTTCCATTGCCACCTCCTCTTCCTCACCTCCCCGTTTCCCTTGCACATGCCTCCTGCCGAGCCTGCGGGAAGCACGGCGGCACGAGGAACGGGCGCCCCGGGGCTGGGGGTGCTCTCTGAGGACGCGAGAGGTGAGCCATCTCCTGCCCCGGGACAGGGGCTGCTCCCCTCCCTGCCCGGCCCTGCAGACGCTGGAGGTGCTGCAGGAAAGCCAGGGACCCCCGAGGGAGGCCCCCCCGCTCTCGGGGTGCAGGCTGGCGCACCCCAGGGTGCCGGAGGGGAGGCGCAGTGGGGGGTGGCAGCAGGTGGGGATCGGCTCCTCTCCCCGGACCTGCCGTGGTTTGTATTTACCGATACCGGGTGTGAAAAGCTGGGTGCTGGCCCAGCCGCTGTCGGGCGGCTCTCCCGTGCCCCAGCTGGTTCTGCGGGGCTGCAGCGTGCCCCGGCAGGTTGCCCCGGCAGGTTGCCCCTGGCCGGGCACTGCTCCCCGCTCCAGGGAACGCGCAGTGCGGAGCGGGGCAGGATGCTGGTGCTGAGGGCAGGTGGCCCACGGCCGCCCCGCTGCAGCCCCCCTCTCCTGGGAGCAGGCTCAGTCCTGACCTTGGAGAAGCGGGGACACACCTGCACCCCGCCGTGCTCGGGGCGCTCGCTGCCCCTCTCTCCTCTCAGAACCACCCCATGCCAGGGAGGGGGTCCCAGCCCTGCCCAGCAGCACGTGTTCCCTTGGCTAGCCTGGATCTAGGAAAAAAAAGTGACGAGAAAGCCCTGGCTTGTTTATACTTGTTCCTTTTATTTACTGAGTAACACAATAAAGCGATGAGATTCGATTATCAAAATATTTTCCTTTTTTTTTTTTTTTTTTCCCCAACAGCTATAGTACATCAAAAAAATATACAATGGACATTACAGGAGGGGTACTGGCCAAGTCCCTAGAGTCTGTTTATTCCATTTTTTGTGGGTTTTTTTGTTTTTGTTTTTGAATCAAACCGTTCACATCACTCCAAGGTTATTTACAGAGGGGCACACGTTACTGAGCGCTACGGACTATGCCCTACTACCTAGTACAGCGGAGGCCAAGTCAGAGGCTGTAGATGCTTTGGACAACGCAGGAGCGGGGGGCTGGAGGCGGGGGGTGGCGGGAGAGGGAGCGTGTTCTTACGCAGCTCGCTGCAGAATTATTGTTATCAGAAGGAAATGGCTTTCGAGGGGTTAAAGTGCCAAGTGTAGGAGGACTCCACAGGTGATGGGAGCAGCCGCTGCTGGCCCCAAGCACAGATTTTTTCACCCAAACTGCAGGGGAACGACCCACCAGTGCTGCTGGCGCGGGGTGGGGAGGGGCACAGTGAGGAGAGCAGGGGGAGGGCTGGCACCGGGCTGGCCACTGGGCCCTGGCCAGCGCAGGCTCGTGTCCTGCGGGACACGGGGTGACCCTGGGCTGTGGGACCACGGCCCCGTCCCTGTCAGAGCCGCTGCTGGGAGCTTCCTCGGCTGCTCCAGGCCGCGGCTCCCACCACCTCTGTCAGACCTCGCGGCTCTGCCCCCGCCTGCCGCGCGCTCGCTGCCTCGCCCGGAGCCCTCTCCCCACCTCGCTCCCCCCCGGGGTGCAGAGGAGATGCCCCGAGCAGATGAATCCGTTCCCCGGGGCTCCCTCGCACCCCTGTCCCCTGCGGCAGGAGCGCGGTGGTGGCACCAGCGCGGCCGCGGTGCCAGCGAGGGGCCCTCCAGCCGCAGGCGCGGGGCTCGGTGCCGCCCGCTCCCTCGGCCCGGGCTCCGGCTGCTCCCGCCGCGTCGCAGCCGTGCGTTACCTGCGCGGGTCCCGCTGCCAGGGCCCCGTCCCGAGCATCGCCGCAGCGCGCGGGGCAAAATCCTCCCGAAATCCAGGCGCTGCTCGCGGCCAAGACGTCGGGCCCGTGTGCTTGTGCGTGTGGCTTCCCGGGGCACAAACCCACCTGCCGCTTCCCGAGGGCAGGGAGGGACCGCGGGCCGCAGCCGAGGCCTCTGACCCGGCGCCCTGGGCCGGGGAGGGAATCGCCTGCGCAGAGCCAGGCCTTGTGTCGGTTTGCTCCTGCTCTGCCCACCGCCGCCGGCCGCAGGGCCAGCGAGAGCACCAAAGTGAATCGCAGACAGCGCCCACGGCGGGCGAGCTGCTCCCCTGGATTGCATAGATGGGGGTGGGTCGTCACTCCAGCGTAAGGTCCCTTTGGGTTGCAACTTTCCTGCATGTTCCTATTTACAGCAGCGCGCTGGGAACCCGCGGCGCCGTGGTTACAGTTTTCAGACCAGGTCATGGCTGGGCTTTCTGAGCACAGTGAAAAGCGGAGCTACGGCTTCGGGCTCCCCCGGAGCGCAGCTTCCTGCGGGCTACAACGGAACGTCCCGGGGCGAGCGCCGGGCGTAGGCTGCGGGTGCCACCTGCTCCTTCGTACCCGACGGCCCGGGCAGCCGGGACGTCTCTGGTTTGGGGAATCGTCGGTAACTCCCTGGAAGCTCCTAAGACGGGTCGGAGGGCCGGGCGCGGCGGTGGCGGGCGGCGGGCAGCTGCGTTGCCTTTCGCTGGGGAACCCGAAGTGCTTTAGGGACATTCACGCAGCCTCACAGCATCTCCCGGGAGGTAGGGGCAGGGCTGGCCCCCGCCGCGGGCACGGAGGCAAACGCCGGGCACCGAGCACGGGGTCACTCCTCGGGGAGTCCGCACCGGGGGCCCGGCTGCCCCGTCCTCGCCGGCCGGGCGCTCCTGGGGGGCCAGGGCAGGGGCTGGGCTTTCGGAGGGGGGAGGCGCCGGCCCTGCGCTTGGGCTATTGCTCTGGAGTGACGATACGGTCGGGGCGGCCGGTGCCCGCCACGTCGGGAGCTCTTTGGCTGGTGGGACGTAGGGGGGTTGTGGGGTGTAGGGGGCTGGCGGGCAGCTGGAGACCCCTGGCCAGCGCAGGCGAGTGTGGGGCTGGTGACGGCCCAGCCAGCCTGACCCGAGAGGGGAACTGCCAACCCCCCGCTTGCGCTGGGGTCGTTCCTCCAGCAAGCGCCGGGCTGAGACTCCTCGCAGGTCCCTTCCCGCGGGGCTGGCAGGGACCGGCCGGCCAGGGGGATGCTCCTTCCCCAGGGACCAGCCAGCTCCTCTTCTTCCAGTCTGGTGACTGGGAGGGTGATGAACAAGCAGCCAGCGGGCAGCCGCTGGCCACGAGACAGTCCTGGTGGCTCGGGCACTGCCCTCTCCCGCGTGCCGCCGTGTGAGGGGCTCCTCTGCTGAGTGCGGGGCCGGCACGGGGGCTGGCTGGGCTCTGCCGGGCGTCTCGCTCCAGCCGGAGCCCGCTCGAAGTGAAGGAGAAGCCGGGGTTGACGTCTACGACTACGGTTTCCCACCAGCCAGGAGAGCAGCCGGCCCGGGAGCGCGGCCCCACGCCGTGCGGCCCCCGGGGCACAGCCGGCTCCGCGGCGGGCCGGCGGCTCTAGTACGGCGCGAAGACGATGGGGCCCGGCGTGGTGCGGACGTGGGCCGGTGGCGTTCGGAAAAGGGCTGGTCCGAGGATCGGGGCCTGGAAGAGGGTGGTGGCGGCGGCTGGTCTGAGGGCGAGGGGCCCGGGCATGGCGCAGACGGCGGCCGCGGTGAGCGGGCTCGGCAGGAAGCGGGTCGCCAGGGTTTTGGTGAGATGCTTCTGCAAAGCCAGCTTGGACTGCGGGGAGGGAGGAGGAGACGCCGTGAGGCACCCGGGTGCAGGAGAGCCCCCAGCCCCGGGCAGACGGCCCCCGCCGCAGCCCCAGCCCACGTTGGCTCTCAGCTGAGCTCTGGGCGCGTCTGCGGTAAACGCAGCCCCTGGCCCCGGCCCCCGCACGCTCCATCCCGCAGCCCCGGCCCCTCGGCTCGGTGGCCCCGCGTGGGGTGTGCAGCGGTGGCCCATGACGACCCCCCCGGGCGGGTCCTCAGCCCCATCGCGCAGGCCCAGAGACCTGCCCCGGAGTTTGCATCGGCTGGGTTGTCCCCTGCAGCAGTGCTCGCCTCTGGAGCCCTGCGACGATTTTTGCTGCCAAACTCTCCGCTAAGTTACGCATCTCTGCAAGCAAATGCTTAGGCTGGGTTTAACTGAGCCCTGCCAGCCCAAGCCCCAACCCTCGCAGCTCTCCTGAGCAGAAACCGTGAAACGGGCGGAAGGATCACAAGAGCTGCAGTTGTGAACGCGGCTGCCAGGGGACTCACAACTTCTTCCCGTGTTTTCCTTCCCATGAATAAAGACTCGAAACTCCCCTCACAGCTCCAGCCTGCCCCTCCCCAAGGGCAGCAGCTTCCATCTGACTCTGGGAACTGAGGCTTTAAGAAAAGCAGCCCCCGGTGTGTCTTATGGCGAGGGATGGCAAACGCAGTCTGGGGGGGCAGACCGGGCAGGTAATTTGCAGGGAGACAGATACCTTGAGAATACTCACTGCGAGGGCAGCGTTCTTCTGCAGCTTGTTGTAGGGGCTGTACTTGGGCTTGGGCGGCTTCCCCGCCAGCCTGTCTTTGTGCCTCCGGCTGCTCATGTGCTGGGAGAGGAAAACGGCCGGATCACCCGGAGCCAGGGCAGCGAGGGCAGCCCCACGGCACCACGCAGCTCAGGTCTGGGGGGACGCCCATGGGGGACCCCCCCCCCAGCCTGTGCAGGTGCGTCTGCATGTCCCCTGCGCCCCCAGGCCCGGCATCGTCACCTGTTTGAGCTGAGTCTCCGAGTTCACGTAGATCTCGCACACTTGGCAGTGAAACGCCTTGTTCTGGACGTTGATGCTGCCCTTGTTGCCGATGCGCTTGGCCTTGTGCCCTGCCCGGGAGAGGAGTTTGCCTCGGCCTCGCCGCACCTGGGTGCTGTGACCTTCCAGCATCGACTTGTGCTTGGCGCCTGGGGGCAGAGGGGACACTCGGCACACGCTGCCTCTGCAAACACACCCGGCGCGGTGCCGGACGCCCTCCAAGGAACCCGCCTGACTCTGCGTGTCCCCCCTCCCTCGGACCCCCGTCCCCCGCCAGCCTGTGCCCGGCAGCGCCCGCAGGCAGAGGGGACCGGCAGCTGCCTGGGGGTCCGGACTCTCGCCGGGGATGCGCCAGCCCGTGCCCAAGCCCTGCCAGGCTCTCGGGGGCAGCTGCTCTTCACAGGCAGAGCAGAAATGCTTGGCCTCCCGGAGACGCCCCCTCCGTGTGCCAGACCTTCGGAGAAAATGCTATTTTAAGTGCGTGCCGGAGCCCGTCGCCTGTCCCCGGGCGCGAGCACAGTCTGCAGAGCCGGGCACGCGTCGCCCGCCGTGCCGCAGCGTCTGAGCTGTGCCCAAGGTCAGAGCGGATCCGGCCGCAGCGCCAGGAATAGCTCCGCGGGGTTAGAGGAGGCGGGGAAGGAGGAACCCGAAATCCCGGCGCACCTGGGCACAGGGCGCTCCGTCCTGCCCCGCCAGCGCTGGGCTGGCGGCGGGGGGGCGGGCAAGTAATTTAAGCCACCACTAATTCATTCTATTTTTTAAGGCGTTAAGCAAGGAGCCCAAGCCCGTGTGACAGCCACGGAGGAGCGCAAGCCTGCAAACATTTTGTTTGTTTGTTCTTTTTCCCCAAATCAGCTCCTAAATTTGTAACCGGAGCTGACAAAAGCAAAAGGACACGTTTGCAGCTAAAGCGTAGCAGCGTCCTGAGCTGACCCCTGCGCGCAGCTGCTGCTGCTGCCCCAGCGGGCGGGCGGGGCTGGGGGAACTGGTTCCCAGTTCTTGCTGAACTGGGGGAGAGAAGGCCCTTCCCTGTAAGCCTGGGGTGTCCTTCCTCGTTTAGCATCCTCCAGAGAAAGGGGGGAGCCAGGGGCTGGTGCTGCAGGGCCCGCAGACCCCGGTGGGGGTCTCCCGTCTGGGGGGGTCCAGCTGCCTCCTTCTCCCCCCCAGCCACCCCCAGGGTGCAGGGGACCCCCCCCAGCCCCAGGCACTGGCCTGCCCCGGGGGGGCTGCCGAGTGCAGCCCAGGAGCCAGCGCTGGCTGCTGCGCCCCGTCATCGAAATGTCCGGGAGCCCGGAGCTGCTCTCGGGAGGATTATCCTGCTCTGAGAGAGGCTCTGCCACCGGCTCGGAGCCAAACCCAACGGAATATAAAGTAGCCTTCAATCACTTAATTAAATGTATCTGGAAATGTCTTTAATTAAGAGACATGAACAGTAAGCGAGCTTTTGACCTTGCTAAAATTCACTCCATAAGCCCCAGCACAGGTAAAACACCACCACTTAATCTTTGCAAGCCACCTTAATTAACCCTTTTTAATTAAGGCAATACACATGAGCGCTCCCTGCACGGCTGTTTGCCCGGGGCCCGGCGGGGCTCTGCGGGGAGCCCCGGAGGGGGCTGGCGGGGCCCTTACCGGTGTTGTGAGCCTCCAGCTGGGACAGGGAGTTGACGGTCACTTTGCAGGTGGGACAGTACAGGTGCTGTTTGCTCTTCTTCCCCTCCTTCTCGCTCTCGGGGGCCGAGCTGACGCTGCTGCCCGACTCGGCTGCCTGCGCCTCCGCTGCCTGCGCGGCCGAGGAGCCCACGCTGGCGGCATCCGAGGTGCCCTCCGAGAGCTCCGAGGCCGGCGGGGACCCGAGTGGGGCGACGCTGCCCGGCAGCTCCACCGGGGACTCCTCGGGGCCTGGCGTCAGCCCCAGGCTGCTGCACTCGCCCTCCTGCTCCTGCAGGCCCTCGGCTGGAGCTGGCGGGAGGGAAAGGGAAGGGGAAAACAGGAAAAAAGAAAGAAAAGACAGACAGGGAAAGTTCTCCGTGCTTGAACGGGGTTTCTGGATTTCAGAGCAGCCCCGTCCTCCCCGAGACCATCCCAGGCACGTCCCAGCCGAGGCGGCTCTTGCCGAGGTCTCTCCCGTTGCCGCTTTTCCCTGCGGCCGGCGGCAGCCGAGCTCAGCGCAAACTCCCGGCTGAGCTCCGGCGCTGCCTCGGCTGGGGGGAGCGGGGTCCTGCCGGCCCCATCCCTGCGCGGCGGCAGGGCCCTGGGGATGAGGGGGGCACAGGCGGGGCCCGCTGCGGCTCCTGCAGCCCCCCAAACATCTCGCAGGGACCAAACCCCGGGGAAGCACCTGCTCTTCCCCACGCAGCTGCGGGACGCAGAGGGGTGAGGCTCCCCCCAGGGCCAAGGGCTGCCCGGGCTGGTTCCCACCCCTAACCCGCGACGCTGCCCCCAGCCCGGCACGCCGGGGACGCCAGCGGAGCAGAGCAGCTCATTTATTAGAGCTCACGGGGGTGTTTCTGCCGCACTCACCGCAGCCGCCCTCAGCCCGACCGCGGCGGGACGCTCAGCCACGCGGCTGCTGCGGTTCGGGATTTAACCGGGCGCCCCAGGGTGCTGCGGCCGGGGCAGGGCTGGGCACACAAACGCCGCCGCCTCCCGGGAACCGGCCAGGCCGCTCGCGGCGGGGTCCTGCCCCCCGCACCCCCCACCCGCCTACCTGTGCTGCCGGGCTCCCCGGGGCCCTCGGGGCTGGGCGCGAAGTCGGCTGTGCCGTCCCGGCCGGAGGCCCCCGCCGCGGCCCCCGCCGCCTTCTGCTTGTTCTTCATGGCCTCGATGGCCTTCAGCCTCCGCGCGTGCTTGTGGCCCTTGTAGTGGGCTTCTGCCTGGTTCTGGGGAGGGAGAGACGGGGACGGCCGCGTCGGTGCTGCGGCCGGACAGATGGACGGACACGGGGAGGACGGGTGGAGGGCTCAGCCCCGGGCCGTGGCCACTCGGACACGTTTCCAGCGTGGCCACCTCCCCTGGTGCCATTCACCGCCTCGGAGGTGGTATTTTGAGCTGGGTGCAGCACAAAGCTGCTCTCCTCCTCCCGCCAGATTGCTCCGCACACAAATGTATTCAGGCCGAGGTATCACTTTGCTAAGATACGGCCGCGTTGCACGGCGAGATAAGGACCCTGCTCTGATTAAATGCATCGAGTCACTTTTAAAAGAAGCTTTCAGGCAAAATTTATGACTTCAGAAACATACAATGAATTGCTTGCTGTAAAAATAAAATAAAAAAGTACATTGGTGGGGAGGACACATCTCCCATTGTCACCTAACGGGTGTCTAACACGCAATTTACATTCACGGCTCCTTTCTCCCGGCGAACGCTGAATAATGAAGTGCACGTTGATGGGTTCATGCCTGCACCGAACTGATAAAAACGCACACAAAAGAAAATCTCCCGAACACTTGTGTACTCCGCAGTCGGGGACAATGCCGCATTGTCCCCAAAAACAACCCCAGTTTAGCAATTTACGGAAAGTAAATCCAATCTGAATTAAGACACTGTACCACTGAGTCGCACGCATTAATTTGCACGGCGCTCTCGGCTTCCCGGCAGGAAGAAGCATCCCCTCCCTCCCCCCGGCTTTCCAAGGGCTGGGAATGGTGTCCGGGGGTGCAGCGATGGCCGGGCACGTGGGAAAGCGAAAGGCCCAGCCGAGCGCGGGGCCTCATTAGCAAATACAATAAACTTCCACCAGATAACGGGGTTGGGGCTGCAGCCTAAGTAGGTCACCCGGCGCCGCCGCCGCTCTGCGCACAAACACAAACACACGAGCGTCTGCGCCAGGACGTGCTGCCCCGCAGATGTGACCTGGAGGGACCCGTGGGCAGGGACGGGCAGGGACGGGCAGAGCAGCACAGGGCGCCCAAGAGGGCGGCGGGAGCACGTGGCGGGACCGACTGTCCCGGCACCGCCCTTCCAGCCGGGACGCAGCTCGGAAGAGGGAAGGGAATGGTGCTTCTCCCCGGCCGCGTGGCTGCAGAGTGGAATAACGAAGCCCAGAAATGCTGATTTCTGCTGGCAGAGCAGCGCCAGCCCCGGGCTCTGCTGAGCCAGCCCGGCCGGGGCGCAGCGTCCCGGGGAGCCAGAGCAGCTCCCGCAGCCCGCGCTGGCGGACACCGAGGAAGGGACAGCCGAGCCCGGGGGATGCTCCCAGGGTGGCAGCTCCGCAGGTTATCACGCCGGTGCCCGGGCTGAGCCGCGGAGCTCCCGCCCTCAGCGCCGCCAGGCAGCCGCTGCATGGAGGGAGCAGAGGCCAAGACAGGCTGCCCGCAAACCCCCGTCCCCCTCCTGCCGGCTTTGAGCGAGAATTCCCTTTCAAGCCTTCTAATCAGTTTTCCCCCACAAAAGATCAGCTGTGTGCAAGTCATTACCGCAGGGATCAATGAATGTTTCCTTCCTCCTCTCTACAAGGTGGTTGATTTACTCAGAATAAAAGGCAGGGAAAAAACCCACCTGCCACAGCAGCGCTCTGGGAGCCAGGGCAGGGCAGATTATATTCAGCTCCCAGGGACCAGAGATGAATTGCACAGGCTGATAAAGCAGCTTAAGCGCAAACCCCGGGAGCAAGGCAGCAGGGAGCAGAGCTGGACGGAACGAGGAGCAGAGAGCGCCGGGTGGCAAACGGGACCCGGCCGCCCCGCGAGCACCTGGGCCCACGGGCAGGGAGGCGCTGGCGGAGGCGCCGGCCGGGGCAGGCGCAGAGCGAGGGCGGACAGAGCCCCGGGGACGCCGGGACGGGCGTCCGCGTGCCCCCGGCGTGGGACCCCCCCGCCCGGCCCCGCGCTCGCCGGCCCCGCTTACCGCAGAGTTGAAGCGCAGGTGGCAGATGTTGCAGGAGATGAACTGCTTCTTCTTGAGCGGGGCAGGCACGCCGAAGGTGTGGCTGATCACCGCCTTCTGCACCGGGTCCATCTGGCAGGGGAGGGAAGGCAGAGGCTGGCTGGGTGCCACGCCGCGACGGCCGGCGCAGCACCGCGGCCCGGGGAGCCCCTGCGCCCGCCGAGGAGCCCCCGCAAAGGCCACAGCCTGGACGGAGCGAGCGGGTGGGGCGGCAGCGGAGCCCCCGACACGGGGCAACACGTGCTGCATCAACGCCCATGCTCGTCCTTTTTAAACCATCCCTGAAAAAACCAGACCTGCGGGGTCCAAGCGCCCGCTACGGGCTGGCAGAAGGGACGAGGCCGCTGTGGGGACACAGACCGAGGGCCCCGTCCTCCCCAGCCCCACTGCGCTCCCCTGCGTGTCCCCTCTCTCCCCACCACAGACATCGGTGTCACGGGCGGCGAAACATCCGTTTCTGTTTGAGCCCCCAGCTGCTGCCCTCGACCTCCCAACGCCAGGGCAGCTTTCTGAGACACTCAGCAGGAGCAAAAACCATCAAAACAGGGGCAGAGGCGAACAAAACAAGCAAGCGGCCATTAATCCTTCACGTGCTCTTCCCCAGGGAGCTGAAACGTCCCTGCGCAAAGCCGAAGGGCGAGCGGAGCCGGACGCGCCTGCTGGGCCCGGGCAGGGGTGGGGGCAGGAGGGACCGTGGGCACAGCTCGGCCCCCGCACGCCGCCCCGCTCCCGCCGCGACGGGCACGTCGAAGCCTGCGCAGCCCCCGGCACCTCACCGGGCGCACACGGAGCCAGAGCAGCTCCCGTTATCCGCAGGGAGCCGCGTCCTGCCCGGCCCCTGCCCGGCGCGGCGCAGGCAGCGGCAGAGCCCCGGGCCCGATGACAGCCCCCAGCGCTTCGGGCTCTCCCCAGGGCTCGGCGTCACTCCTCAGCCCAGGCAGCAAACTTGTCCGAAAAGCCATAATTGTTTTAAACAAAATGCATTTATTTGGGGGGGGGGGGGGGAAATAAGAATAACCTCTTTGTTTGAGCGTGGCTATAATCTATAATGCAAGTATTGTTCCCCTACCCTGTGGCATAGGCAGATTATCTTATCTGAGTCCTGCTGTCAGCAGAGCCCTGGGTTTTCAGGCGATCGTATTTCTCTGCAAAGCTATTTCGTTGCTGAGACAGGTGCATCAGTCTTCGAGGCACATGCCTGGACAACGGAGCCATTATCAAGACCCCAAATTCCTTTCCAGGAGTGAGCAGAATGGTAAAAGCGGGTGATTAATGAAGTGCCTGTTTGCTATGAAATTTTACTCACTTATCTGGCATATAAATGAAGAGGCATTTGGGGTTCGGCAGAGACCTGGAGGAAGCTACAGATGGCAAAGATGCTGCCCCACCCCTGACGACAAACACTGCAGCGTGCTCCAGGCAGCATCCCCGCGCTGCCAGGCTGCGGGCAGAACGGGGCCGGCACGTGTTTTCCAGAGAAACACCCACCTCTTCCACACAAAGGAAAGGAAAACTGCTCTAACCTCCGCAGCACCATCAGCTCTCCGGGCCTGGCTGGTGCCTCCCACTGCACCCCGCAGACACTGGGGAAGGGAGATGCCAGCACCAGGATGCAAAGGTGGTTGGGGGCCTGAACCCGAACCTGAACCTGAACCTGAACCTGAACCCGAACCTGCACCTGCACCTGCCGGTGAAGGCAGCGGCAGCGGGGCCGCGCTCGGGCACTTTGCTGGACCCAGCCCAGCCCATCCGGGCAGCGCCGAGCGCGTCCCAGGCCAGGAACCCACCCCAGAGCCCTCGTGTGCTCTCCCGAGGAAAACACAAACGTCGGCGCCCCCGGGTCTGCCCCAGCCTGGGGAGGCTCCTGCCGCAGCAGAACTGGCCCCGCACACAAAGATCTGGGCTTTACAGTCGGTTCTCGGTGCCTCACGTCCCCTTCTTTGTCCCTGGATGTTTCCAGTGACACAAACGGGGCTCCCAGCGCCGAGCTCCCCGCGGGCACCAAGGTCAGACGGGAGCTCCGAGGGCCGCGGCATCGGCTCGTTCCGCACCTCCTGCCGCGGGGTTGCGGCTGGGTCGGGGGGATCTGCAACACCTCAGGAGCGGGAAGGGGCCTTTCAAGCACCAAACGCACCCTCGTGTTGCCTTAGGAAATGTTTTCCCCCGCCGTTGCGGCTTTAAGCGCAGGAGGGCTCAGCTTGGGAAAGGTTTCGCGTGTTCCAGAGTAAAACATCTGCTGGCTCACGAGAGCGTGTGACCTGCCCAGGGTCAGTGTTCTGCGGAGCAGCTGCCAACAGCTCCTGCCCTGCTCAGCACCCTCGGACCCGCTCAGCACCCCCGGGCCCTGCTCAGCACCCCCAGCCGCTCTGTGGCAGCAGGGGCAGATCCTCCGGTTTCTTTTTAGCGCAGCTGGGAACCGGCAGCTCTCGGGAAGTGAAACGCTTCGGCTGCCGCCCGCTCCCACCCCTGAACCGCACCCGGAGCTCTGCTGCGATGCTCGAGCCCTGCCCCGGCGCCCCACAAAGCCCTCGCACCCCCAGCCCCAGCGCAGCCCGCGGGGGCCGCTCCCAGCCCCGCAGGATCAGGCCTGGCTTTGCTCAGCTGAGACCCCCGGCGGGCTCGGGTCGGAGCTCAGAGCAGTTAATCCAAGGCGCCCGCAGCGCGGGATGGGGTCCCCCGGCACCTCCATCCCCCGGGCAGGGGGGTCCCCACCGAGCACAGACACAGCACAACGGGGCTGTGCGGCTCCAGCGAGTGCAAGAGATTCATTTCCCAAATTATTGTTATTTTTTTAAAGCAACGCAACTCTGGAGAACGCGTGCCACGGCAGGGGCACGTGGGAGCCGAGCAGAACAAACAACAGGGTCTGGCTCAGGTTAGCTACTGACTCCGGCAACTAAAAAAAGGAGCCCAGACAAAAAGCAGCAACCTTAATGGCATCAAAAAAATCCTCCTCTCCTGTGTTTCTGCTTGTTAGCACAAGGGAGAGACAGGCTAGAGCTGGGATTTCAAAAGAGCTTAAAGGAGTCAGACGTCTGAATCCCATTCACCGCAACAGGAATCCTGGACCTAATTTCTATGGCAGCCTTTGAAGATCTCAGTGATAATTTGCACCTTCCGAGCACGTTTAATCTCAAACCCACTTACAAAAGGCCACAGAGCAGGCGGGGAGGGAGCTCAGGGGAGTTCCGTTTCCAGGCTCACAGGGGAAAAAAAAAATCGGGCATTTACCAAACCCAGAAATACCCACCCTGGCTCTGTGGGGGGAGCAGCCCTGGGTCCCGCGGCCCCTGGGCGAGGCCGGGAGCTGGGGCGCAGGGGAAGCCCCGGCCGCTGTTTTGGGCCACATCCAGGTCAGTTTAGACGTACAACAGAACAGCCCGAGAGACGCTGCAGCGCAGGACCCCAGCGCTCGGGCTGGGGGTTCAAGGTTGGGGACTTTGAGCCCAGCCGGGCGGTGGGAGAAGTCCCGCAGCGACCAGGCTCGTCCGACACCGCGGCCACCCAGCACCAGGCACAGTCCTTGGATCTTTATACTCCTTCTCTCTCTTTCTTTCCTTTTCTTTATTTATTTTGCAACTAATGAACTGCTCTTCAGAGCTACTTTATTACTATTGATTCCAGGAGCAAAATCCAATTGATCTTGGTTAAAATGAACCATCTTTTTAATTCTGGTATATGGGGGCGACGGCTGGGCAGGAACCGCTCGGAGCTAAGGGCAGGGCGGGCGCGTTGCACTAGCGTCCAGCAGCCACAGACCGGGGTAATTAAGCCAGAAATTATCTGGCGGGGTTTGAACAGTGGTGCCGCCTACAAGAGAGAGGAGGGGTCCAGCGGCCGATGCCCACCCGCCCCGGGGACTCACCGTGTTGAAGTTGGGGAAGAGGTTGAGCGGTGACGTCCCGTTGAGCCTGAAGGTCAGAAAGTGCTTGATGTCCAAGGGGGGGTGAAGGGGGCGGCCGGGGATCGGCAACGACGCTAAGAGGGGGCTGCTGTGTCCGGAGGGACCTGGGCAGAGGGGAGAGAGCAGCGTTAGCGTGGGTGGCCCCCGCTCGCAGCGAGGGGATGTGGCCCGTGGGGACACGGCACGCGGGGACACGGCCCACGAGGCCGTTTGCTGTGGGCTCCGGCCCCTCCTCAGAGAAAGGTCCCAGCTCAGGGTGGCCCCGGGCACCCCTCGGCCTTTCGGGCTCAAAACCAGCGTCGCGGCTCAAAGGCGAGTGCAGCGTCCTCACGTCAACACGTGCAGGAGTTTGCTCTGAACCCTCCAAAAGGCGCCAAAACCTCCCCCGGAGAAACAGCCCCTTGCCCGGGGCTCCCGTGGGGGCTCGTCCTTGCCGGGGCTCTGGCAGCAGCTGCAGGAGCTCCCCGGCCCCGACACCCCCGTGAGCGCCGCGTGGGGGGCAGAGCAGCTCCCACCACAGCTTTGCAGATGTTGAATTTTGGGTGCCCCTGGGGGCCTCCAAGCCACGTGGGTGCCCCAGCTCTGCCCCTCCACATGTATTTTGGGTGAAAACCCCCAGGAACAGGCTCCCCTCCCAACCTGTCCGCTCCCCAGCCAGGCACTGCCGCCTGCCTCGCATCATCCCCCGCAGACTAACCACGAGCTCCAGCCTGTGATATAAAAATAGCCTGGAGTTATTAATAATTTTCTGTTTGAAAAGAAAACACCCCTGGGAAGAAGTGAATGCCGAATGCTCCAGCCCGTTCCCCGTTCCAGCCCTTTTCCACTCGGACTCCCCCGTCCCCCCGCTGGGAAAACATGCCCTGACCCACGGAGGGTCAGGGCTGGGCTCCTGCGCCCACCCACAGCTCCGAGTGCGAGAAGGGGGGAAAGCTAAAAAAAAACAAACCAGGGAATAATATAAAATAAATAAGAAAAGGTTTTGAAACGCTGGGAGCCAGCAGAGTCTGTGAGAGATGGATGTGACAGAGCCCATCCTCATCTCGCAGCTTCGTGCCTTCTCCCCCCTCCAGCTGCCGCAGCAGCCCCGTCCCTCCGCCTGGAATGAGGACAAGGCCAACGTTTCTTTTATTTTTTTTTTGATTTCTGGCTTCTCAGCAAAAAGGTGTTTGCGGAGCCGGGCTGGCCCAGCATGGCACTACCCCTGCCCACGGGCCCGTGCCGGAGGCAGCAGCAGTCCCTTGCGGGGGGATGAGAGCGGCCGGTGCCCGGGCGGGGAGGGGGGGTGCTCCCGCAGCAGAAACACCGACCAGGACCCCCCCGGGGCCACCCTGGGACAGCGCCGCGGCCCTCGCCCCCCTCCAGCCCCCCGGCACCGGCGGCGCAGGACGAGGACCCCAGTCTGGCAGTGGGGGGGTGCTGCTCTCCGGCTGCGCTTTGCTTTTTGCTCCCCACCCGACCCTCCGCTGGCAGAAACCAGGAACCGAGATACAAATCTGAAACGCAAAGTTTGAAGGATTTTTCTGAATTTGAGCAGCGAGCGCTCGCCGCACGGGCCCTGCGGGCAGCAACGACCTCTTTCTGGGCGAGCGCACACGGGCAGCTCTTGAGCGGCACCGGAGCCATCCCTGAGTCAGGCCTGACTCGGGGGAAAAATTACATTTTGCTTCATCAGGCGTGCATTGATCGAGTTAATTCCAGAGTCGCCCAGAAGGGAAATCTGTGAAACTGTTTAAAAATAAATAAATAAAATTATAGCAACAGCGATGAGGGAGGGAGCAAAAGCAAGCAGAAATGGGCGAACAATGCATAATTAACCTTCTGAGGCGTGAAACAGTATTTCTGCATCAAATCATCCGATACGGCAAGGCCAGCACCCGGGGAGCGGCCCCCAGAGACCCCCCAGCCCCCACGTCGCAGCGAAGGCACGAGGGGCTGGATTGCCAGGGTACGGTCGGATTGTCGGGAGTTTTGCGCTGACTGCACTGGCCTTAAAAAAATAAATATATATATGTATATATGTATGTATATATAACATTTACCTGGGAGGAACAAGAGGGGGGCGAACGCCTGCGCCCCCACCATCAGTAACCAAACGAGGGGAGGTTGCAGCTCAGCCAACGCCGCTGTGCCAGGGCGACCCCGCTGCTGCTGCCCGGCCCCGTGGCCGAGGGGTTCCCTTCCCGGGGGGCAGCTCCCTCCCGAGCGGGTGTGTGGCCCGGGGGGGCCGGGGGGTTCGCGGCAGCTGCTGCCCACCGACACCGTACGGATGCGACAGGCCAAGCTGCTCCGGCACGTCCTTGAGCCCAAATCTGCGGATGAAACGTGTTTCTGGGCTGGGTCTGCAGCCCGGGGGGAAAACAGGCGCGAGGAGAGAGCCCCGAAACCCCAACCGAGACGGGACCCCGCGGAGGGGACAGGCCCCGGCGCCAGCGGCGCTCCCCGGCGAGGGGCGAGGGGCCCCGGCACCCCGCAGCACCCCGCCCGCACACGGGGCACCCCACGATGCTCCCGGGCACTTCCCAAGGTCACGGGGCCGCGCTGCGGGTCCTGCCTCACCTTCGCTGCAGGGCGGATTCCGGCAGCAGCTGCGGGCTGTATTTTTAGGGATTGGTTAGTCCCTCAGTTAAGGGGATTTGCGCTGGGGAGAGCGGCGGGGCCCCAGGTCAGTACAGAGTGACACAACCTTGCCCGCGGTGACCGGCACGGCCTCCAGCGGGGTGGGCTCTGCTGATGGAGGGCATCCCTGGATGCTCGGCCCGCAGCTCCCGAGCGGGATCGGCCTCTGCCACGGCCTCTGCTGCCTTTGCCCGTGTCCCCGTTTCGGCAGAGGAGCCCCCACCCCCCCAGCGACCCCCGCTGCCCTGGCACTGCGCGTCCCGTCGGGCTGGGACACGCTCGCGGCTCCGCGGAGCATTTCACAGGGCTGGTGCGAGGAGGGGGGAGCGCAGGAGCCCCCAGCACGAGCATCCGCTGCAGCCTGGGGGGGTCCCTTCGCCCCCCCAGCTCCGCAGGGAGGGTGCACGGCTGTGAACTGAGCATCCAGGCCTGACTGAAGGACGCCAAATCCCCCGGCGCCGGCCCTGCGGTGCCGCGCACCCTCTGCCCGCGGCTCAGCCCTGAGCCATCCGCTCAGCGCCCACCCAGCCCGGCACCTGTCTCTCTCGGAGGGGTCTCTGGGAATTTAGAAACGTGTCTCAGGCCCCCGTTGAACCAAGCCCACCCGGGACCGTGCCCCGCCACGTCCCCGCCACCTCTTTGCTCCGTGCCACACACAGCGACCACAACACCCGTCGGCAGCGGGTTCTCCCCCGGATCCCCCCGCCAGGCGGACCAGAGCAACTGTTGTGCTCTAACGCTACGTCTGTGTGAACCTCCAGGAAACACCTTAGAAAGCGGCAGGGACAACGCTGGGGGTTTTCATGCCGACACGAGAATCTGCCAAGGACCCGTCTCCGCAGACGCCGGCTGCCTCGCAAGAGCATCTGGTGCCGAGTCTGCACAGGACAGATGGAGGCAGGAGCTGTTTATTCGCACGGAAGCAGCCTGGCTCCCTCCCATTTGGTAGGTGTTCTCAGCAAATCTTGGTGGCGTCTCAGATTCCTTACCCAGGGCTTTAAAGCTTTTGTCTCTGGCCAAGCATCGGCTGAATTGACTCCAGCTCCTTCCAGGAGTCTCTGGGAAATGCACGTGTGCTCCCCAGGGCCAAGGGCTGCCGGCGGAGCAGCGCCCGCTCGCAGAGCTGGACCATGACAGCCCCAGCGCCGCTCGGGATCCGCCCCAGTAACGCACAGATCGGAGCAACTCCCGGAGCAACCGGCCCCCGCAAACCCGACCCGGCGGCAGCGCAGCGGATCCGGGAGGCTGCGACGCGGTGGGGACGCTCCAAAGGCCCCCATGCCCAGAGGCTGCAGAGCTGCTCGGTGCAACGCGCTGGCAATTCCCAGCCTCCCTGGGAATGTGGGGTCGGTGTGAGCACCACCCTGCCAAATCCTCCTCTTTACGGCTTCCGACAGCCACGGCCGCCGCCTCCGCACGCGCCGTTTGGCGAAGCCCAGCTTGCAGGAGAAGGGCACAGGGGGAACCCCAAACCAGACCGGGGGGTGCTCGTGACTGAGCAGCCGTCACCCAGACACACGTGCTGCCACACCAGCGCCGGCGCCGTTTGGATCAGCGGGAAGGACACACGGACTCTAGGCCACCCCTGAGGACAGAAATGCAGCTTCCCCTGCCACCACCACGGACGCAGGGCACAGCGCCAGGCACGGACACCGCAGGCACCCCCCGACACCCCGTCTGCACGGCCAACACGGGGCCCGGTGCCCGCTGGGTCGGGCAAGTGGCCAACCACCCCTGAGAGCAACGGGCTGCGACCCCTCGGGCCATCGGGGCTGCTCACCAGACCCGGGGGGCTCCGTAAGCCGGGGCCGGGGCGGGCAAGGGCCCCTCTGCCAGGGGCAGGGAGGTGGGGGGCAGCGAGCCCCAGCCCCTCCCGGCCCTTCCGTCTTGCTGCAGCACAAGTCCCGGCCGGATCAACCGCACGGGACCAACGGGGACCGTCAGGGTCATGGACACGGGGGTCAAATCCTGCCGGACACGGACCCTGCATCTGCGGGACGGCGTCGACTTACCCAGGGACGGAACGGAGCCGAATCCCGCGGCAGGACCCGGCGCGCAGCATCGAACCCACGTGACGCTTCAGGCTGCGGCCTCGGCTTTATGGTGGGTTAAAGCCACTCAGAAGGGTCGTCCGAGCCCCCGGGACAGGGCGGGCGAGAGCGTCCCTCGGCGTTCAGAGCAGAGACGCCCCGTGACAGCGGCGGTGCCAGGTGGCTCCTCTGCCCCGCTCGGCCACCGCGCCCGCCCAGGCAGAGCGGCCGCCAGCGGCGCCCCACGGCTTCGCCCGCTCCTCGGTAAAGGGGACGTTACAAGGACAAGCACAAGCTGAAGAACTCAGGTTTGTCCCAAAAGTAGGTGTTAAAAGACTCTTTGGCTGCAAGGCACAGAGAGCTGAGAGTGCAAAGGGAACGTAGGGATGTGATGCCAGTTTGAAAAGACCAGGAATTTGCTATTTATTATTTTTGGACCCCTGATTATAATTTATTCTGTCATTGCAAAAAAAAGTCCTTTTAGATATCTTTGTACTTTAAACACTAGGAAAATTAAGATAGACCTTTTTAATATATATATATTTATATATATACTTCTTTTTATATACACATACACATATATACACAATGATACATTTAAAAGTTCCTATTTCCTTGGTGATTACAATACCATTCTCAGAATCTCTTGCTCTTGAAATGATCATGACTTGATGCCACTGCTAAAAATATTTTGTGCTGTGCGCAAGAAATACCAACAAGACACCGCCAGGCATTTCAGGGTTTGCCACAGAGCTAGAAAGACGCGCTGCCGTTTCTGCATTCGTTCTCAAGGCTCCAAAACAACAAAAAATCAGATATTTTTGCGGAGTATTAAGTAAAAGCTGCTGGGTATCACTGTGCAAAGGCAATGTGACATTTGAGCTCAAGAGAAGATTTGCCTTCATCTCCCTGAAACCAAATAACAAACGCTTGAATAAAAACCTCCCCCAATTTGGGATTTCTGGTGGCCCCGAGATTTTAAATTCTGGCCAATTCAGGTAGATGTTGGGGGGATGAGGGAGGGGTGGTCGTGGGACCGGAGTGGCTTTGTGAAGGATCCTGTTTCCTCGTCCCAGCACGGAGCAGGTCACCACCCACCGGTGGCCACGTGGCCCCGGCAGTGACCGGCGATGGGGAAAGGTCGGGGCTGCCCGCAGGACCCGGCTCCCTGCCCGCAGGGCTCTGCCTGCGCCGCTGCCGCTCACTTCACCTGCGCCACGATGAAGCCGGACTCCTTCATGCTCTCGTAGTACTCAATGGCCAAGGCAAAGTCAAACTCGTTGATGGCCGGCCCATCGATGGCGATCTTCATGAGGTCGGAGAGCCCCTCGTCCTTTGCGCGGCGCGACCGGCCGCGCTTCAGCAGCTCCCGGCCCCGGCTGATCTTCTCGGCAAGGACCGAGCCCAGTGGCAAGGCCAGGGCGATGGCCGCGAGGACGGCGAAGTCCGGGAAGAGCTCGTGCATCTCGGAGTTGCTGTAGACCAGCTTGACGCAGAGGTCCTTGAAGGAGAGCTGGCTGAGGCTGAAGACGATCCGCTTGAAGAGGGGGAAATCGCTCAGGGCCCTCTCGCTCACCACCACCCGGGAGTAAGCCTGCAGGAGGAAATTCAGCTCACTCACCCCGTAGCTGCCGATGTCCTCCAAAGATTGAGGGTAGCACTTGGGGTTGAAAATGGCCGAGAAGGAGCTGATGGCCTCCAGGACGCTGCTGGGGAACCTGTCCAGCAGGTTGCCCCGCACGCTCTCCAGGTAACTCTCCTTCAGGCGCTCAAAGTGCTTCAGGTGCACCTTGGAGCAGTTGGCCAGCTCAACGCCCTTGTAGTAGAGGCGGCTCTCGCCCTCCCGGTCGTCCCGCGGGTGCTCGTTCATCTCGTTGAGGAACTCCTGGAGGTTCTGGCCGCTGGTACTCTTCTGGGCCTGCAGGGTGGTGGCCGTGGTGGAGACGATGGGCTTCAGGATGGAGAGGTCGAAGTCCTCGATCTGGAAGAAGCGGCTGAGTTTCTGGAAGATGGGGAGGACGTCCAGGAGGATCTTGGTGAAGGCCACAAACTGGAACTTCTTGAGCTCTTCGCAGAGGCCGTGGGCCACGGGCGACCGCTCCGCCTCGCTCTCCAGCAGCAGCACCAGCGTGGGCCACGAGGAATCGATGGCTTCCACAGCTGGGAAAATGGAAGTCCAGTGGATGGCTCTGGGGCTCCCCAGGTCTATCTCACAGAGGTCCAGGACACTCCGCAGCTCCTCCAGGCCGTTGCTTTCCCCCCTGAAGCTGGAGTAGAGCCGGTACACGGCGTCCACGGTGGTCTCGTATTTCTGGAGGTACTCGATGCTGACGACGCCCTCGGCCGGCAGCAGGGAGCTCCCGTGGGACAGGCAGTGCATCTCCGTGAGGAGCGGGCAGAGGGAGGTCAGCGCCGTCCCCACCCCGCTCAGCCGCTCGGCCACCAGCGAGGCGCTGTCGGCGCTGAGCCACGTGATCTTCATGGTGGGGATGCCGAAGGAGCGCATCACCTCGCCCACCTTGCCCGCCACCGTGGAGGCCTCCCCGGCGGGCAGCTCGAAGCTCCCCAGGAAGGTGGCGGAGGTTTGCCCGTTGCAGGGCGAGACGGTGGTGGTGAACATGGCGAGGCTGCGGTGCTCCAGGACATCCACCGTCTCGTCCACCACCAGCCCCATGAACGGCGAAGCCTTTATCCTGTGCCTGTCCTCGTTGTGCAGGACTTTGGCGATCGCTGCCTGAGCCGGTCGCAGGAGTCGCGTGGGGCAGGCGGGGAGGGAAAGAGAAACACAAGTGAACTTCCGAGGCAGGGGGGAGAGACGCAGCACCCGGCGCAACGCGAGCGGCAGGGCTCCCGGCCCCGGCCTCCCCCAGAGCGGCACAAGGTCCCGGAGAAAAGCCCTTAAACAAGCCGTATGTGTGAGGGACATGTACAAGCTGGAAATCCCTTTTTTTCTAACCTACTGCGTCCTCCGGCGCCCCGCCTGCAGCCCAGGCACCGGGCGAAGCTGCAGAGAGTGGGGGGGTCCCTGCCCTGAGCTGCGACCCCCCCGTCACCGAGACCCTGCCTGTGCTGGGAGCGAGGCGAGACGCCGACCACCCGCCACCTCGGTTCAAACTGCCGCAGTTACGTTCGTGCTTTACGAGCCCAGCGCGGGCAGGAGCAGCAGGAAAACTCTGCAGCACCTTTTCCTTCTTTACTCGTGTTATCCCATTTCAGGCAAACGCCGCAGCGTGAAGGGAAAACTGCCTCGGTGTGTGTGAACGCCCTAAGTAGCACTTCAGGCTCAGAAATCTAATTAGTGGTTTTAGTCTATCTGCAGCAAAATAAGGCTCTTTAGAGATCTAAAAAGCATGGCAAACGGCCAAGACTCACTAAAAATTTAATTTGATTTTAACAGGCATGAAGCATTTGTAAAATTAAGAAAATCCTTTCTAAACTCTCCGGCTACTTGATCTTTCTGATCGCTCAGTTTAGGGCAAAAGAGGAAAAACCCACAGTGCTCGTGTGCTAATTGAACTCCTGAGCTTTCGTCCCTCGAGCAGCCTGGCGGGCTCCGGTGGCAGCGGATGCTCCTGGGCTCCCCGCGTGCCTGACCACCAGCCCCACGCTCCCCCGACGGAGCCCATCGCCTTCTCCTGGCGTGTCACGTCAGGGAATGACACCAGGAAGGAGCCACGTTGATGTTTAACGTGGAGGAACTGTCAGGACGGGAGCACCGCTGGCTCCACCGGCTCCCCACGGCGCTAGGGCACGTCCCGGAGCAGCCGGGTTTTGGGGGCCAGGCTGGTGGTCCCAAACACACCGCGACGTGCCCTGGTGCCACGGGGCCCGTTCGCCCGGCCGAGGGCGGGGGTGGAGCTCTGCCCGTGCTCTGCCCGTCAGCAAACGCCGGCGCAGAGGCTGCGGGTGCCCCTGGGTGGCCAACGGCCCCAGCCCCGGCTCTGCCTGCGAGTCAGGGGCAGCAGCCCCCTGCCCGCCCGCCGCGGCACCCGGCTCCGGCCCCGCCGGGCTCCGGTCGCCAGCAGGACCCAGCGACCCTCGGCGCAGGGACGACGGTCCCCGGTGAGGCTGAGCACGCCCCTTCCCCCCGGCAACGCGGGCGCAGAGCCCCGGCCCGACCGACCCACCTGCATCTCCCGGACGCTGCCGGGGTGGTAGTACTCGCTGTGCTCGGAGGCCAGCAGCGCCTGGCACAGGTTGAACTTCTGGAAGTCGAGCAGGGAGGAGCACTTCTCGGCCGGGATCTCCTCCTTCGCCATCCAGTAGACGGTGGTGAGGACGGCCACCTTCGCCGGGTTCACCTCCACCTTGATGACCGAGCGCAGCTCCGGGTGGCCGTGGACGCGCGTCTCGAAGGCCAGTTGCTCCCGGTTCACCGCCAGCGCCTGGCGGTGCGCGCCCGAGGTGACGTGCCGCAGCAGGGCGTGGCGCTGGAAGTTGTCCGTGCCCACGGTAAAGGCGTTCTCCGCTTTACCGTGCTTGTTCTTCACCAGCGCCTGCCGACACTCTATGCAAAACATGAGTTTCCTCTCATAGTCAAACTCCAGCCAGGTAAATTCTTCCTTCCAGTGCTCATTGAAATAGCGCTTACACTTTTTATTGGAATTGGAAGTTTCCCCAGCTGGTTTTTTCCCTGGAGGCACCATATTGCTGGGGCTGGGAAATCAAACACTACGGTTGAACTGAAACGTGCCTTGGAGGAGCAGCCTCTACATTTAATTTAGTAAGAAGGTCTATTACAACTCTCCCGGTCCGACTGGAGATGAAAGAGACACAAGGGAAAGGGATTAGGGCCCTGCAAACCTCAGCCTGCGCTCATCGTTTATTCTCGGCTGCTAACGAAGAGCTGCGGTGGCGCGGCGGGGCAGCCCCGGCCCCGCGCCGGGGGATCCCACCGAGCGCCTCGCTGGCGGCACCGGCTGCTCTGGGGGTCAGCGGTGGGACTGGCACCACGCAGGGGCTGTCCCCGTGACCCCAGGGAGACCCAAACACGCTTCCCATCACCCAGAGCTCCGTGCCGCGGCTGCTGCTGGGAAGGCTCAGCGCTGGCTTTGGACCAAATGTCTAAAAACGAGCGTCCAGCCCCACGAGGATCAGCACCCGCTGGCGACGGCGAGTGCCGGAGACCCGGAGCTGAGCGGGGATGACTTGGAGGGCGGCTCAGAAACACACGCTCGCGCTCACACGTGGTTCCACTCCTCCCTCGCTCATCTATCCCCGGACACGCCAAAGCCGCGCGGCGTCCCGTGGCGGCGGGGCCGAGCTCTGGGCAGCGCCCCAGCCCAGCACCCCCAGCCCAGCGCCCCCAGGGCCAGCTGGGGCGCAGGACCCGCTCCCCGGCATCTGCTGGAGCCGAGGCTGCAAAGCACTCAGCATGCACGTGTTTAGACCAGGTAGCTGAAGTATTTAAGCTCCCACTCAACTCCCTCCCTACACTTAAGCCCCGCTCAGTCCGAATTCTTCCCTGAGCTGGACTGAAAAACCAGACTTGGGCCTTGTAAAAATGGGGGGAGGAGGAACCCAGCGCAGGGTGGGGAAGGGGGGGAACCGAAACACAGAGGGAAAAGGAAAGAAAATGGACATTCAGCAGCAGCACAAGCCAGGGAATATCGTCAGTCAGCGCGACTTGCTGAGAAACCCACGAGGAACTTGAGGTTTTTCTAAAGAACAAACCCCCAGGCACCGGAGCCGTTACCACAGCGCTCAGGAGGAGCCTCATGATTTAGGTGTGAGAGCAACACCCCGCGCCCCAGCGCTGCAGAGCCCCGCTCCGGGGAGCAGGGCTTCCCCTCGGGGTGCCCTGGGCGATGCCGGCGGGGTGCTGGGGGAGCTGCCGTCACCCAGCCACCCCCCCAGGGCAGGGGAACGTGCCTTAGTGGCAGCGGGAGGGGAAGGGGCGGCCATCCTCCGTGCCTGCGCCTGCCCGGGGTGCCCAGGAGCAGCCGCCCGTCCTCGCTCGCTGCCTTGCTGCTCCCCCCAGGCCCAGCCCGAGCCGTGAGTCTTCCCCCGGCTCCGGCAGATTCTTCGGGCTCTGCGCGGCTTTCCCGGGACGCCTCCTCCTCCTGTCCCGAAGGAGGGTGACGTGCCAAAGCCTCCTGCCACGCCAGACGGGAGCAGCACTCCTGCATCACGGAAACCAGAGAAACCTGGTGAAAAGGCGTCGAAGGCCAGGAAACGCCTCCCTGTCCGGAGAGCAAACAGGCCAGCCCCGGGCAGGAGCCGGCAGAGGAGGCGGCAGCACCGGCCCGGCCGCAGGCACCGCACCCCCCAGAGCCGGGCGCTGCGGACCCTCAGACGGCGCCGACCCTCGGAGCCCGGGTGCCCCATCGCTGCCGTCCGGGTGCGTCACGGCCCCGGCTCCCTGAGCAGCCCCGGCCCCCGGCCCCTGGGCAACGTGAGAGCGTCACCCTCCCGCTCCCAGCCCCGGAGCCCTCACCCCGTGCGCTGCCAGCAAAGCGGGAGCTGGGACCCAACTCTGCCAGGGCAGGGGACAGGGACAGAGGGACCGGAGCAGCCAGCCCAGGCCAGAGCAGGGCTTTGCTAGTCCCAACCTCGGCTCTAACCACAGTCAGCACCAAATGCTTCCAAGGAAGCAGAGAGAAGCCGCAGGACACAGCCCCGCGGGGAGCACAAAGCTTTAAGGTTTGCAGCGGGCGCGCGATCCCCTCCGCATCTTCCTCTTCGCCTGGTTAACGTGGTTTGGTTCGTCTCCCAGAGCCAGGCCTCCCGCCTGGGCCCACACCTCGGCTCCGTGCAGCCCAGGGCACCCAGGGAACGACTCCCGGAGCCAGGGGGTCCCAACGGAGCTGCAGCCACTTCCTCAGGCCAGTCCAAGAGCCGAACCGCAGCCGCCGAGCGCCGGCCGGAGCCGCGTCTCCTCAGAAGCACGTTAATTAGGAAACTGTGACGGACTTGCCACGTGAGAGTCAAAGCCCAGACCTGCCTTGCTGAACGTTTCCTCTGCAGTTGCCAGCACCCGTCAGACGCTCCCCGAGGACACAGGCTCTGTCCCGGCGAGGCTCGGGGCTCGCCCCCGAAGCGGGGACGGCTCTGCCGCCTTCCACAGCCTCGCTGAGGGTTCACGGCCCCAACCCCGCCACCCCGACCCCCGTACCGGGCAGGCGTCGAGCTCAGCATGCCCGGCCCCGGGGGGCAGTTTCCTTCATTCCCTCCCTGTCACCCACCCCATTTGCCCCAAACCCATCCCCACCTACACACAGCCCCCAGCTCTCGCTCCAGCACAAACCACTACCTTGGAAAGGGGAAAAAAAAAAAAAAAAAAAGCAGCAATTAGTGTCTGGGGCACACGGGGCTGGGGAGAGCTGGGGCTGGAGCTGAGCACCGCGCCCCGCAGCACCCTGCGCTGCCGCCCTGCGGGTCGCTCCCTGGCCCTGGGCAAAAGCAGCGCTGCGTTCCCCCGGGCACCCGGCAGCGTGCAGGGACTGGGGTGACACTGTGGTACCCACCAGCCCGCGGCTCCCCCCCGGCCGGGGCTGGGTGCCGTGCGGGGGGAAGTTTGGGCAGGACCGGGATTTACTTGCAGGAGGACGAGCGGCCGCTCCGGCCCTCGCGCTCGGGGGCATCAGCCCTGGCTGCCGTCACCTAACGCCCGCCCGGGTGCGGAGAGCGGAGCAGGATGTGACCCCAGCACCCAGCCCTGCGTGCCCGACCCGCACGCCCACCCTCCCCCTACATACGTACCATTGAAAGGCTGCCATAAGCTTTGGGGTGAGGGGGCTTGCAAACTTCCCAGATTTTGTTTTTTTAAATAGGAAAGAAAAAAAATTTTTTAAATCTAATGAAAAAACCAAACCCAGCCAAACAATGCAAAGCCAAAAAAAAAAAAAAAAATTTAAAGCTTGCTGGAAGGCAGGGAGCAGCAGCACCCCCCGCCCCAGCAGCCCCGCTCAGCACATGGGGGCCGGTGCCCGCCGGCTGCCGCGGCCCCGAGCGCGGCGGCTGCGGGAACAAAGCCTGCGGCTGCCGCCCCGCGCTCACGGGAGCATGGGAGCAGCCATCTTGCTGCGAGGACTGTCTGGCTCCGCGGATGCTCCCGGCAGCCAACGGCGGCAGTGGCCACTAGCGGTGGCCAGGAACGGGGAAGGCCGCGTGGCCGTGGCCGTGGCCACCGGGCCGGTGGGGATGGTGGACATGGCGGTTGGGCGACGAGCTCCGGTCCCTGGGGAAGGGGAGCACGTGGAGCTGCGCCCCGTGCACGCTGCTCACCCCCCGGACACCTTCCCCCAAGACACAAGGAGGGCCAAGGCGATGGGCATGGGACACCCGGCTCGTGGCCCCCCCGGGACCCCCAGGTCCCTCGGCCAGCAGGACGGGCGGCAAAAGCATCTGCACCAGCCAGGGGTGCCCCAGCCCTGCCCCCAGGCCCCCAGCCGTGGCAGATCCGGGTCGAGCCCCTCAGCGGGGGACGGGGGACGGGGACCGAGCTCCCGCTCCAGCCCCGTGTCACTGTGCCCTGGGGACGCAGCTGCGTGGCCCCAGCACCCCCCCCTCCTGCTGGGCTCCCTAAAGGCTCCACTCGTGCCAAAAAACCGGCTTTTAGCATTAAAAGCAGCCGAAATTGGGCGCCCCTCATCTTCCTCCAAAAATAGAATTTTACACCAACTTTGCTTCCCCCCAGACAAGGTTCCTGAGGATGCAAAAATCCCGCAGAGCACCAGTGTCCCGCAGGGGGCCCGACGGGGACACCCCGCCCGTTCCCCAGCCCGCAGCACGGCCGCGGGGCCCCGGAGGATGCTCCCGGCTCCAAGGCAGAGCCAGGCCTCGGCGAGGGCCGCGGTACGTGCCTGGGTTAGGGGCTGCATTGTACCTGGCTCCGCACGGGAGGGGACGGCGGCCCCCAAGGAATCCCCCTCCTTAGGCTCCTCCACATGTCCCGGGGCAAGAGGCTCTTCCTGCTCTCGGGACATTCCTGCCCGGCCACCTCAGCCCAGGGTTAATGCTAACAGGAGCCGGGTGAAACCAGAGACGGGGCTCCAGGGGTGAAAATATGCACTATTTATTCTTGTGCTAATGCCAGCGAGAAAGGAGGACTCAGCCTTTTTAATCAGTTTTCAGGCAGGAGGCTGCGGTCGCACCCCCCAGGGCCCAGCATCCGGAGCGGGATCGCAGAGGTCTCCGGTCCCGGGGGGGGGGCTCGGGCCGACCCCGTTTCCCACGGCCCCAGCAGCGCTTGGCCCCCGCCGAGCCCCGGCACCGGGATCCACCGGCAGGACCCGGGGGGCTCAGGCGGGAACGCTCTTGGTTTTCCCCCCCCCCCGTTCCCGAAGGCAGCGGCCGGGTCCGACCCCGCAGGCGGCTCCTGCCCCAGCGCCGGGACGGGGAGCCCAGGCCGGAGCAGGGGGACGGGGTGCGCCCAGGAGCCCCCCGCAAAGTCCGGGAAAACAGGTGCATTTGGCAAAAGCACCCACTGCCCACCCCCCCCCGGCCCCCACCAGCACCAGACACAAAGGCACGAGCCCAGCGGAGCCGGGCAGAGAAAATCTGCAGCGGGGAAACAAAACCGCGGCGGGGAGAAACAACCGGGACAGGCAGGAGCCCCAAACCCCGCTGGGAAACCAACCGGGGCCACACGTGGCACCGCAGCCGGCTCAGTCCGGGCGGGATGGGGGACGGGGCGGGTGGGTGCCCCGCGGGGCGTTTCACTGACAGACGCGGGGACGAGGCGCCCGTCGCCCACCGAGGGGGTCCCCCGAGACGCTGGGGTGTAGCTGGGGCCCAGGCGCGGGGCCGCCTTCCTGCTGCCAACCCGGGGCAGCCCGATGGGAGCGAGGGGGGGACGGGGACAGACACACGGACGCTGCCAGGGGCCGAGCCGAGGCACACTGAGCCTGGGGGGGGACGGCTGGGAAAGCGGGGGCTGCGGGGTAAGGGCAGGCTCTGCCTGCTCCGTGCTGAACCCGCTGGTCTCTTCTGCCCTGGGTGCCTCTGCCTGGGGTCCTGCGGGGGGGGGCTACAGGAGGCAGCTGAAATCCCTCCTGTGAAAGAGCCTTTCAATTGCCGCTTTGGCTTTTTTCTTCTCCATAAATTCACGTTTCTGCCGGAAGCCTCTGGCTTCACGATGGATGCCGGGCAGCGTTTGCAGGACGCCCCCGAGCCTGAGGAGCAGCCCTGCCCTCGTGCCCCGGCAGGGTGGCAGAGCTCCTTCCTAAAGGAACCGAAATGGAAATATTTCTGCTTACTCCTCTCCACGGCCGGCTCGCTTTGATTCGATCATCGCTATTTTTCTCCCCGGTGACGTGCCCGGGGCGCTCGGCGGGCAGGTGCCCGGCCTGCACGGGCACATCCATCATCCGCGTGGCACGAGGCGGCCGCTGCCCGATGAGCCACAGTTTCCATCTGAGCCAGGCCTCAGCGCCCCGCAGGGATGGGGGGGACAGAGCCCGGCCCCCCCCAGCACTTCAGCCCCTCACCTGGGAGCTGCATCTCCCTGAGGGTCTTTCACTGCCTCTGTAAGAGGCTGAGCAGGAGACTGAAAACCCGGCCACATCACCCCAACAGACAGGAAATCCCCGAGCACCTTGATGAGATTTTGTTTTCCTTCTCTGCTTTAAGCCAGGCTCGGTCTCCAAGACCCTTTTCCAGCCGGGAAGCGGGAGCTGCTGGTGCCCCCGGAGCTGCTGGTGCCCCCGGAGGTGCTGGTGCCCCCGGAGGTGCTCACCCCGGAGAGCCCCGTCCCCTCGCAGCCCCCCGGCTTCACCAGCCGCCCCCCTCTGCTCCCCACCCATCGCACAGGGATGAGGGGAGCCCCCCCGCCACTGCCCGAGGGGCTCCGAGGGTGCCGGCTCTACATGGGGACGATTCTGGGGGGAGGGAAGGTCCCCGCTGCCCTGCGGTCCCTGCTTCCCCCCCCCAAAGCCCCAACTGCGCCAGGGCCCAGAGCCAGGTGGGGGCCGGGAGCAGCAGGGGCACACGGGGGGGGATGCGCGGGAGAACGGAGGGGAGGACGGACCGGAGGATGCCCAGGAGCCCCCCCAGCCCCGCGGCCTCGCCCCCAGCCCGCAGCCGCAGCATCCCTCGCACCCGCAGGCGCCGACAGCTCAATTTAATCTCTGCCGCGCACGGCGGAGGGAGGCGGGTGCGAGGAGCCGCTGCCTCGTGTAGGAGAGACTCGTCCCTCTGCGAGGGAGACAGCGCTCGGCTCCGTGTCAGCTTGGACAAATTAAAAATACTTCTGCAGCCCCCCCGGGGCTGTGGCCTGGCCGGGCAGATCTGGCAGAGCTGCCTCCTCCGGCGGGATCTGCTGGGTCGCAGCATCACCGTGAAGAGGCCGGAGCATCGCGGGCAGGAGCGGCTGCCTCGGCTCAGGGACGGGCATGGGGCACACACTGGGGGACCCCGATATTTCCCTGCTGTGTCCCAGCTCTCCTGCACGTCTCCAGGGTGCTCAGGGGCTCCTCGTCAGCCGGGGGGGCCCTCCAGCACCGCTGGGGGCACAGGGGCTCTGGCTGGGACACACTCTGGTCCTTCCAGAGGGTCCTGGGTGGGCAGCGGGGCACGGAGAGGGGACCGGGGGGTGCTGCTGGAGGAGGAAGCCCCCCCCAAGCTGCTGACACGGCCCCCCCACCCGCCCAGCTTGCAGGACGCTGCCTCGCGCCTCCTTTCCCTGCGCAGCCTTGTCACAACCTTTCGCTGCGTGACTTGAGCTGGCAGGGAACGAGCCTTGAAATAAACTCGGATGACATCTCTGCGAAACTCCGGGGCACGGCCACAACCGCGATTATTTGTCTGGGCTGGGGGGGGGGGGGGGCAGTGCTCGTCCCTCCCCCACCAGCGACCCCGGCCCGGGCGAAGGCTCCTCCGGCCAGAGCCGCTGCCCCCCCGCGCAGCAGCCGCCAAGGGCAAAGCCCTTGTGTGGAGGAGCGAGGGCCGAGCCCAGGCGAGCCCCCACCCTGGGCTCCCTCCCGGCCGCGCACCTCGGCGGCACCCACCCCCCGGGACCTGCAGGGAGCCACAACCCTGCCCAGGCGATGAACAAATGATTCCTGAGGAGCAGAACTGGACACAGGCCTCGCTCTATCAAGCTCATTTTCCTCCCCATGTCCACGGGCACCGAGCCACCTCCCCTTGGATTTTAATTCCCAGCTCCCCCCATACATCAGTTATTTATCTGAAAATGGGCATTTAGCAACCTCCGCCTCGCAGAGCCCCGTGCCGTGGCCAGTGTCCCCCACACCGGGGCCACCACAGCCTGGCTGAGACCGGGCTGATCTCCACGACAGGCACCGAGGAGCCGGGGCAGGAGCCGGGGCAGGAGCTGGGCTCATCCTGACCCGGGGGGGGGCAGGCAGAAAGGCAGCAGCCAGCATTAAACACTGATCCAGGCCCCTCCTGCCCCTCCCCGCCATCACCTTCTCCCCTGGGGTGGTGGGGGGAGAGGTCAGGGTCCTTCTGAAACACAGAGAGCCCAGTGCCGTAGATTAGTTCTGCCTTTATTCTGGGCATCGTTTAAATCATAAAAATTACAGCCGAGTCCAATTTATTACAGCCGTGGAACAACTGACAGAAATGAAAAGGGAAAAAAGATACTCAAATTGATGCTCTCTCACCATTCCAGTGAAATAACCAATTTGGAACAAATTAAGGGGCTCCCGTCTGTACCAGCCTTTTGAATTGCCTCTAAACCAACACACATTTTTCATGGCGCAGCGTTTCCTCCATTAGCAGTGAAAATTAATGATTTCTATTATTGAAGCACCTGAAGGCTGGTGCGTCCCTCGCACAGCCAGCGCTGGGCTGGCCCTTCCCCAGGGCACCGAGCCCCGGGAGAGCAGAGCCATGAGGAGACAGACGGGCTCAGAGAGGACAAGTGACATGACCAGGGCCACCCGGCAGGGCGGTGGCAGAGCCAGGCTCAGGCAGTGGCCATCCCCATCCCACACGTGCCGGAGCGACGCACACAGACCACTGCGGTGAGGCCCAAACCACCACGTGTGACAGCTGTCCCCGCTGCCCCCCAGCAGTGAAACCACGTGGGCTTCAGCCAGTCCCCCCCAGCTTCGCTCTGGGGGGGGCTGGAAGGGGAATCGCCCCACTTGCAGGGGGTTCCACCAGCTCAGACTTCAGGGCTGCAAGTCCCGGGGGACCGAGAGGACTCTCAGACCCAAATCCATTTACATATTCCCCTCCCCAAGTTTTATAAAGGTCAAAGCCCTTTCCCCCCTACACATGCTTTCTGCTCCCAGCGTTATTTTTGGGGACCCCCCCACACGGTTGTGCTGGCAGCTGCCGAAGCGCAGAACTGCCCCCCACGGCTGCCCTGGGGCCAGGCTGGTCATACCCAGGGTTTGGAGGATGACACGCATCTGTCATTATTTTTTAATTAGATTTTTATTTCCTACCGCTAGTATTTCACTGTAATTTCCGCCACTCCCACCCAGGCCACGCTAATATAATCACTTCGGGGAAGAGTGGGAACAGGCAGCCTCCGCGCTGCCGACCCGCTCAGAAAAGGGACAGAAAAGCGACCTGTGAAATCCCAGCCCCTGCGGCCACTCCCAGCCCCGGGCCACCGGGCGGGGGCCGGCCCCGACCACCAAAGCCTCGGCCCCAGCAGGTGCTGGGAGCATCCTCGCTGCAGGGACTTCAGAAAAGTTCACATTTGCTCAAAATACTTGTTGGCAACTCATTATTCCAGCAAGGTGAGGTCGAATTAAAACGAGTCTAAAAAGAATTTGTGAATTATACCCTTGGGTTGATGCTGGAAACGCAGTGATATTTTCTAGCCCACATCATACTGGAGGTCAAGATTAGATGACAGCTTGGTCTAAAAATACTCCGAAGAGGAGGCTGAGGCTGTCGGAGGAGCCTGGAGCCCCCAGTGCCCCCCCCGGGGTGTTGCTTGGGGTTGAAACCAGGGGCCAGATGTCTTCCCCAGGACACTTTTTGGAGCAAGCCCCTGGCAACAAAACCAACTGCTGCAATTATAGGGAAATTCACCCAAAAGCACCTCAGGGAAAGCTCAGCCCCCCCATCTGATGAAGGAGCCCCAGAGCCAAACCCCGCACCTGGGTGGGGACAGGCTCCCCTTGTCATCAGCCCCGACAGCGGCAGGGGGGACAGAAGCCTCATTAAGCGGCCAATTAACAACAGCAAACTGCCAGCGGCGCCGGGACCCCGCGCGGCCCCCCCCCGCGCCGTGGCACGGGCTGAAGACGGGTCACTCCGAGCTCCCCCTTTTTTTCCAAGAAATGTTTAAACCGGAGCGGGGGGGAGGCCGTTTCGCAGCGGCGGGGAGCAGCCGCCGCACCCGCACCTCGGCCCCGCGTCCCGGGGCGGCCGGCGAGGGCCCAGCGCCGCGGGTTCAGCAGCGAAGCGTTAGCGGCTTTGCAACATTTCCTACATATTTGGGGGCAGAAGGCTGGAAGCAAGCTTTGGGGCGGGGGGGTTTGGGTTGGTTTTGTTTTTTTTTTTTCCCGACAAGTATTTCAGATCAGTACCCGAGCAGCGTTACACGTTCCAGAGATAGAGGAAGCGGCAGCGCGCGGAGAAAAGCCGCTTCCAAACTATCAGGAAAATTAAAGTGACCCCAGGAGGCAGCCGAGGCTGCGTTACACCTCGGAGGAGCCCGCTCAGACGTGTCGGGGCAGGAGGAGCCGCCGTGCCCCGGCCCGGCCGCCCTCCGCAGCCGCAGGCACCGACAGGAACGTGCCGGCGGCCCCCGGGCGGGGGAACGGGAGCGCCGGGAGGCGCCGGGACCCGCACCCGCGGACACGCACCGCACCCGCGTGTGTCCGCGCACGGGGAGCGGCAGCCCCGCTGCCCGCAGGAGCCCTTCGCAGGCAGCGGCCGGGCGCGACGCTCCTTCCCCCGCAGCCTGCCGCGGAGTTAACGCCGGTACTGACAACCCCGACGGAGCGGTCATCCCGAACCCGCCGGTGGAACGGGCCCGTTCCGCTCCATCTGCCGCCGCAGCCCCGCTCCGCCAGCCCGGGGCAGCAGCAGCCCCCCCCGGGCTGTCCCTGCCTTCGCAGCGAAGGCGCCGCTGGCCGCTCCCCCCCCGATTCATTTCACGCAAAAAGCATCAAACGTTCGTGTCGCGGGCGCAGGGACGGGAGCCGGAGGTGACCCCCAAGCGGGGCGCAGGGGCGGAGTAAAGCCGTGTCACCGCCCGACCTTTCTCTTCCCCTTGCTGCGGCCCCGGGGAGGATCGGTCCGACGCCGTGAGCGGAACCCAGCCCCAGCTGGGCTCGGCGGGCTGGGAGCGGGGGGGCTGCGGGTGCTGGGCTGGGGGGCGTTCGGCGGGGGCGCGGGGCTCAGCCCGGCCGGTGCCGCGGGAGGAGCCGCTCCGTGCCGGGCAGCGGGGCGGGGAGCGGCCCGGTGAGCTCGGACAGGGGCAGATCCACGAGGGGGATCCAACGCGCCGAAGCCCCGACGGGAGCAGGATGGGACCCCACAGCCGAACCCGTATCCGGGTTTGATGCTGAGCCCGGCCCCAGCCCGGACTCTCCGGCCCCGCGGAGCTCCGGGGCCCGTTCCCGGCGGTGGGTGACCCCCCCTCAACGTTCCACGCGGAGGAGTTGGGTCTGTGCTCAAGATCGCAAAGGGGAGACCGGACCCCCCCTCCCCACAGCCTCAGCCACCCAGCAAACCAGAAACAATTCGCTGTGTCGCTTTTTCCTTCAAAGAACAACTCGTACCCTGATTTATTTCCATTTTCTCAAGCTCAAGCAACTTGGCAAAAGCGGCTGCTCGCGGCAACGCTCGAGTCGGGTCCGTGCGGGCAGGAGCATCCCCGGCCCCCCCCCCCAACCCCCCCGAGCCCTACTCGCTGCCGGGGGGTCGGTGTGAGGCTCCTGCCCCCCCCCCCCCAGCGCCCAGCGAGCTCCGCCGACGGCGCTCCCGAGGATTGGGGGGCAGGTTGGGGGGGGGGGGGGGAGGAGATGGGGGTGCGATGGGGCTGAGCAGCCCCCGGCCGGCTGCTCCCGCGGCGGGGGGGGGAGTTGCGTTTCACCCACCTAGAAGCATTTTGGATGCGGCTGCCTCGGCTCGGCGCTGCTGGTGCCTCCCGCTCGCCCGGCTGGGCTGCGGGCAGGGGGGGGCAGGGGGGGCGGGCAGGGGCGGGCAGGGGCGGGCTCGCAGCCACCGCTCAGCCGCGCCCCCCCCCCCCATTAACAGCTCGGTGCCCCCGGGCGGTGCGAGCCCCTCGCCCTCCCCTCGGCCCCGCGGGGGGGAAAAGCCTCCGGCGGTGCCGGTAATGGGGGGCCGGGGGGAGCCCCCCCGCGATCGCTCCGCCCCGGGGCTGTCGGAGCAAAGAAACTTTGAGGGGGAGGGAGGAGGGACCCCACAACCGGCTTCGGCTGCGCCCCGACATCTCCCTCCGAGTGCCCGGGGCCCCCCTCGGGGAGAGCTGGTTGGGGGGTCGGGCAGGGGTGCGGGGTGAGCCGGCCGCCCCCCCCAACTGTGGGACACCCCCCCGGCCACCAGCGTGGCCCCCGGTTTTTGGGGTTCACGATCGAGACGCCGTCAGTTGCCCAGGAGCAGCAGCACGAACTCACCCCCCTCCTCCCACACCCAGGCGAGGGACCCCCGAGCCCCCCCGGCCAGCCCCGGAGCACCGGGCGGGTGCCGGACAACCCGCGGCCCCCGGGGAAAGGGGCAGCAGGGGCTACGCTGCCCGGTGGCCACGTGTCCCTGCCCGGTGGCCACGTGTCCCTGCCCGGCTCAGGGGCCGATCCAGCCGCAGCGACGCCACACGGGGTGACGCGGGGGGACGTGGGCTGCCTGCCCCGGGTGGGGGCTCCCCCCAGCCCCCCGTCACTGGGGCTCTGCACCAGCCCCGGAGCCGCGGGCGCGCTGCCCTCCCCGGCGCTTTCGCTGGCGAAGGTTGGGGGGTGGAACGCCCCGGCGGCACCTTCTCTGTGCTGAGTTTTTGGCCTCCAGAGCTGGAGGTTCATGACTTGGTTGCGTGGTGCCTTTTGAAGAGGGAAACGATGAAAAACCTGCTTGTGAAAAGAGGAAACAACCACCTTCCCCCCCCCCCCGAAAGGGAGAGGAGAACTGGGAGGGGTTTGAACTCTTCCCTCGAGTCCAACAGCGCAGCGCGGGGCTGCGGGAGCCCCTCGGCTGCTCCTCCAGCCTCGAGCAGAGCGAAGACAAAGATGGAAACCACGCGGTGCCCAATCCCCCTCCCCGACGCCGCAGCTGGACCAGGCACTTTCAGGCCAAATTCCTGCATTTTGGTGCTCTGAAAAGCACCCAGAGCCGTCAGAGGCAGCCGGTGGGTCCCTCCCCAGCACCCACCCGGGCTCGGCTGGCTCCGTACCCCGCGCAGGGTATCTGCTTTCGGGGGCCGGTAGCAGCAGCAGTAAGTTTAGCCCCGGCACTCGCTAATCTGGGATTGACAGCTGGGCCCGCGCCGCCTGTTACCAGCCTCCCGGCCGGCTATTTAAACCCGGTATTAATTTGTTTAATGTCATCGGCAGTTTGGTGTTACTGCCAGAAGTGTCAAGCAGAGGGGAGCGTGGAGGTGTAAGGAGGATCGAGGTGTAAGGAGGTGTAAAGGCCGGGGCGGGGGGCGGCTCACAACCATCCAGGCGCTGTTCTCCTTATCCCCAGGGCAACCACAAGCCACGGGCAAGTTTGGCGAGTCCCGACCTCCAGGCGGGCTGGACGTGCAGCCCTGAGCCCCCACACTCCACCCTCCGCCCCTCGAGCTCATCGGCAAACGCGGAGTTTGGCCCCGCCGGGCGGGCAGGTCCTGGCTGGCACCACCGAGCTGCCGTGACGTGGGGGCGAGGAGCGGCAGCGTGGGCCGGCGCGTTTTATGGCCGAGGCTTTGAGGCCAGCTGGGGCAGAGGCTAATTGCAGGTGCTGATTACAGCCCCCTGCCATTAGCGCCTCCTGCCCTCCCCTGCCCAGCCGCGGCGGATCGCTGGAATTCCCCCGCGGCGCAGCGTGGGTCCGGCGCTGCATAACTTGCTATATTTGTACGTGGACCCCGGTGCTGGCACACGGCAGCGGCACAAACCCTCCCACCGGGCCCAGACGCGTGTCACCCTCCCAGGGCACCGCCGGCCGCCCCGCGCCCCCGCGACCAAAGCCTGCGGCCGCTTCTTCCCACCGCGTCCTCTGCGGGAGGAGCTGCCGCTGCCGAGCGTCCTCACCGGAGCCGCGACGGGGCCGCGACACCCGGCTTCCCCATCCCCGCGTAACCCCGTGGGTGACACGCAGAAAAAATCAAAGCCAACGGGCATCGCTGCGTCAGACGCTGCCCCCCCCGGGCACTACTCCTCCCCACGGGTTGTTAACCGAAGGCCGAGCGTTGGAACCAGCCCCCTGCCCGGCGCGGCCGCAGCCCCCCAGCACTCCTCAGCCTGCAGCTCGTCGTGCGTGTCCCGTTGGAGGCAAATCCCAAACCTGCACTCAGAGGGGGAGCGTTCGCCCGCCCCCGCCGCAGAGCCGGGCTTGTTGGGGCAGGTCTGCTCAGGAGGCGCCTGCAGCGGCTCAGAGGGAAAGGGCGGGCGGGGGGACGGGGAGGGCCCTTGGGAAGCAGAACGGGTCCATCGCGCTGTCCCTGACGCCACCGACTCACTGGGCTCCTGGTGAGGACAGGCTCCAGGAGACACAACAGAGCGATTACTCTGAAACCTACTGAGGGCAGTGTTAAACTCCTCACTGGCTGAGAGGTGACCAGGACAGGCTCTCCCTGAGCTTACACTCCAGAAGCAGCCTGGCAAACAGTGGCCAGAATTGGGCAATGAACACGACAAAAAATGAGAAGGGAGGCAGAGGGATAAAGAACCCAGCAGGAAGCTCCCCCCGCCCCAGCTCTGCTGAGCCTCCCAGAGCCTTTCTGGCTGACTTTGTTCACTGAGGATTTAGGGTATAATTTGGGGGTGAAAGACGCCAGATAGCATCAAGACCGATACACCTGGAGGACGAGTATCGGTTTTCTTCTGCTCTGTAACTTGAGCCCCCTCGGAGCAGAAGGCTGAGGCGCGGAGCAGCCGCTGGCGGTTCACCCCCGCCAGGCCAGGAAGGCGGGCGCTGACCTTTCCTGCTCCCGAGTTTGCTTGGGATTAAGATAACATATTTGAAGGGCTGAATCCCCCCCGGGGGGTTCCCACACAAAGAGGATGGCGTTTGCAGCTCCCGTTCCCCCACGACCCCACCGCAACCCCCCCCTGCCGATAAACAGGGACCCGGTCAAACCGCTGAGTCCGCGGGTGCCCGCCCCGATCAGCTCGGGGCGCCCTGACTTTTTAATGAATTCCTCCTGCAGATTTCTGCTTTTACGCATCTGTGTGGAGGGGTGAGCCCTGGCCCTGGCTGGCTGTCCCGGGGGGGGCACACACCCCCGCTGCTGCCCACCGCAGCCAGGAGCCCCTGCGGCTGGGGGGGGGCTGGGGTTTAACCTCATTTCTCCCCACCAAGGGCAGGTCTGGTCCCATCGCGTTGCGAAGAACCAGGATAACAGCCAAACGCCTCGGCTTTTCCTCTCTGCGCTGCTTTAATCTTCCCCGTTCCAGGAGCAGAGAACAATATTGCCCTTTCATTAATCCCAGCTCCGGCGCAAAGTCTCAGCTCTAAACCGCGATGGAAACTACCCCATTAAGGGCCTTTTTGTTGCAGGGCGAAGCGTTCAAACATTATTTCCCCCTCGTTTTAGCAAGGATCCACCTCAAAAAGCAGCTTAAAAGTGCTTGAATGTGCACACTCAGCATTAACGAGGCCGCGGTGACTGCTGCCCGGGTGTCACCGCCGAGGACGGTCGCCGTGTCCCCAGGTCTGGGGGGGCTCCTCCACCCATCGTCACCCCCCGAGGGGACGGGGCTCTGGCGTGCCCCGGGGTGCCCGCGAGGAGCCCCAAGGACGAGCAACCGCTTGAATGTGGGAACCGCCGCGGGCAGGGGGGCAGGACGGGAGCGGGGCCGTGCTCACGTTAATTATCTTTCACAGGGAGATGTCTAATTACAAAGGCATCCAGGACAGGTCTGCAAATAGGGTGGAGAAACTGGATGACCTAAAAATATTTAATTATCAGGAAAAGGGATGGGAATTACACCTGTAAATAGTTTCAGAGAGTGTAATATTTTCCATCTAATTTAGGGGGGCCCTCCCGGCAGAAGCAGGGCAGAGCGTTCACCTGCCACCACGCTCCAGCGCGCGGAGAAACCCTTCGCCCGGCGCCGAGCCCCGGGCGCGCACACGCGGGTCACAAACCCGGGACTGCGTCTGAAACCCCGAGCTCGCCCAGCGCTCCCGGGAAGGACCCCGGAGCCCACCGGCACCTGACCCCTGATCCTCGGCATCAAGAGCAGCACAAAGGCTCGGAAATGTTTGGGAGAGGTTTTGTGCCCTGAGGGCTATGAACGGGAGCGGCTGGTGGAGCCATGTGGGCACCCTCCCCCCCCTTCCAAAAGCCCCCGTTGGCTCCTGGGCCTCGACCCCCGCAGCCCGGCGCCCTGTTCGCCAGCACGTCCGCCGGTGCCCCCCCTTCGCCGGGCGTCCAGCCCCAGCGCCCCCGGCCCGGCCACGCCGGAGGCTCTCAGCAGCTTGGGCCACGCAGCCCCACGGCCCCCGGGCAGCTGCCTTCCTCCTCCCTCCTCATCCTCCTGGCGGGAGGGTGAAACGCGTTTGCCACGCTGCTTCCCCCCAGCCCCATGCAGATTCCCGGGGGGGGTCGCGGTGCTCCTGAGCCCCCACATCAGCTCAGCTGGAGGTTGGCATGGCAACCAGCTACCCAAAACCTTCATGATGCTTAATTAGCCGGGGGGGGGATGCTGCTGTCTCGGCCATGAGGTCCCCGCTCAGCTCCGTGCCCCCCGGGGGGTCCCGGGGACCGGCGGCACCGGGGGGACGGGCACACGCCAGGGCGCAGAGCACGCCGGGACGCTCCCGCTGGCACGGCACCGGCAAAATAAATGAAACTATTGCTCATAAATCCACGGCTGGAGAAAATATCAAAGGTGAACCGGAGCAGCATTGTGTGCGAGTTTGCAACAAGCAGCAACAACTCGGAGGCAAGAAGAGGGAAGGAAACCTGAGGCGACGGCGCAACGCCGCAGCGAAAGGCCGTCCCGCTCCCCCAACGCCGCCCTGCGCTGAGCCGCAGGGGAAGGGCCTTGTGCTGGTGGGAAACACGAGGGCGCAGGGGCCCCCCCCGGCACCCCCGGGTGGGTCCCCGCCGCGGGCAGGGGCATCGCAGCCCCCCGGCCCCTCGCGGCACTGCCCGGCCTTGCGCAGCCCAAACGCGGGTGCAGGCGCCCGGGTCAGGCTGCGGGACCGACCCCCCCGCGGCTCAGCCCCCCGGCTCCTCGCTGCCCCCCCAGGCGCAGACCCAGCCTGTCGCCGTTTCTCATGTGGCCGGAATCCGGTTTTCTCCCTCCGCCCAACCGTGGGGTTATAAAAAGGAGAGATCACTCTGGGAAAGACGGCATAAAGCATGACGAGGGGAGATCATCTCTTCATAGAAAATTTTATATTGCTTACGACTTACTGTCTGCGAACATAAACCAGTTTAACCAGCCGACCCTAAATCACAGTGACAGCTTTACACTACCCACAAACCTTTGCTCGCCCTCATCCAGCTCAGTCCTACCTCCCTCCCTTCCCCATTTGCCTTCTTCTTTTTAAACGCCCCCCCCCTTTTCTCCGGGAGAGCAGCACACGCGTGTGCACACGCGTGCAGAGAAGCAGGCGAGCCCGAGGCGCAGCGAGAGGGGCCCAGGGCTGGGGGCCTGGCGGGATGAGCTGCGTGCCCGGTCTCACTGTCCATTGAGACCCCCAACAAGTCACTTGCCCATGGCTGTCACCCTGCACCACCACCACACCCCCCCACACCCCCCCCAGCCCTCTCAGCCCCAGGACGGTGCCTCGGTCCAGGGTGGCCCCACAGCCTGGTGTGGCCTCGTTATTGTCACCTCTAATCCCTGGTGACAGAAGCCAGCATGGGAGTGGGATGCAGTGGGATGCCGTGGGATGCCGTGGGATGCCGTGGGATGCCGTGGGATGCTTCACTTCACCTCCCTCCCACACCAGAGCGGGACAGCAGCCACCCCCATCCGTGGTCCCGTGTGCTCCCCCCTCCCCAGGGACATCGGGGGAGCAGAACGTACCTTTGTGCCGGGGCGCCCGCGGGCAGAGCGAGGGGCGCTGCCGCTTTGCTGCCGCTTTTACCATTTTCCCCCCACTTAAAACAAATCCCAGGCTTCCCTCTTCCAAATCTGCTGAGCTGATGCTACATGGGAAACCGTGAAATATTCCATGGCTGCATGTTCCCCGTTGCTCTTAATCCACTTCTAATTAAGATCACGTGTGACGCATGCCTGAGCTAAGTGGCCATAAAATGCTATTGTTGCAACTTAATAGCAAACCAAATGGAAGAAAATTACAGCAAAATCCAAGATTAAGGATAACTGGCTCACAAAATACAGTGCTTAAAAATAACATCAGGCAATTTCCTCCTGATTTTGGGAAAAATCGCCACCGCCAGCAGCATCCTCTGGGCACGCACAGCTCGGCCTCTGCCGCCCCGGCTCTGGGGACAAGGCCCCTCGGCAGCGCCGGGCGCGGGGGCCGGGGTGGGCCTGGCTCTGCCATCCTGCCACCGCTCCCCGCTCCGATCCGGCTGCCGCAGCCCTGCCGCGACCCCACGTCCACAGCTCAGCCCCCACGCACGGTCCCACCGGGACCAACCCAACCCCCCCAGGAAGGTCCAGAGCCCCCGGGCAGCCCGAGCTCTGGTTTAAGGCGATGGTTTCCCAAAGCCCAGCCCTGAGCCCAGCCCAGCCCTGGCACCAGCCGGACATGCGGGCGCACGGCACTGGCCGCTGCGTCTCCCCGGGGCTCAGAGCACTAAACCCCTTTATAATAAATAATATTATAATAAATAATAAACCCCGATAAGAAACGGTCTCGGCCTTTTAATGGGGCTGATTTTACCAAAAAGGTGGCGGGGGGGAGGGCGAGGGGGGAGGAAGCAGCACCAAAATTTTGGCACGTTATCGGGGGAGGAATGGGCTGCGCCGCCGAGCACAGGCTCCGCATCCAGGCTCTCCGCTCCCCCCGCGCCACGGCGTCCTCGGTGGATGGACACGGCCGGTGCCCCCCCCGAAGCACCTTGTGAAGGTCGGACCCGTTTCACACTCGGGAGACAAACGGGGGGCGGGCGCGGGGCCAAAAGCCCGTGACCAAGGTTCGTGTGCGGCCGGCAGCGGCTGCCCAGGTCCCCCCTTCAAAATGACCCCGGCCCTTCCGCCAGCCGCTCGCCCCCCCGGTGTCTGCCCCCTCCCCACCCTCTGCCATGACACCCCTCGCCCTCTCGGACACGGGTCCCGCCCCCGTGAGACCCCCCATGTCCCCTCACTGCACTGGGAGCCGCCGCGTGTTCCACTGCCCCCCCAGACACCCCCGTGGTCGCTGCCCCCCACGGCCCAGGCACCGGCCTGCCAGCCCACCTGAAGATGATACTCGATATACATTATCTGAGTTGCTTTTCTTCACATTTGGCCTCTATTTTATTTTTTTTTAAGGCAAATCCCTCCCACGGATGCAGCTGGAGCATCCACCCCAGCCCCCCGAGACCCCACCGCAGCGGGCTCCGACCTCCTCCGAGCGTCACACAGCAGCCTGCGCCGGGCTGCGCTTGCACGAGCGGAACTCAGCAGCTTCTCTTCGTCAGTTTTTGGCCGAGAGTTTAAATTTTAAGGATCTTTTTAGAATAATACATCAAGGAAAAAAAATCCCTGAAGCTTCTGGCCAGAAATCAGGGTGCAGAGCAGAGGGGCAGTGCCCTGATGGGCATCAAGAAAATCCTTCCAGCAAGTTAACAGCTAATCAATTTATTTTTTTTATTTGAAGTTACGGACTCAATAAAATCAGAGATTAATTATGATACAGTTATTAATCCACGATAAAATGAATAGCTGGGCTGTTCAGAGGGAGAGCAAGTTAATGGGGTACTTCCAGAGGACGGAAAGAGGGACCCGCTTTCTCCAGGTACTGGGCTGGCACAGGGCTGACGTGCCACGGGGAGGGTTGGGGCTCCCACGGTGCCTCTCGCCTGGAGCCCACAGGCCTTTTTCTCCACGCAAAATGGCTTTTTTGGTGCACAAAAATAATTTAGTGGAATGGAGATTTTTCTGCCAGCTCCCGTTGACAGGGTGAATCCCTCCCCGCTTCTCTCCCCTTGGCAGCTGGGCTGGGGCCGGGCGGCTGCTCCCCCCCAGCTCTGCACAGCACCCGACCCCCCCGGGAACCTCGGGGACCTCCCCACACCCCGACGGGGAGGGGAGAAGCCTGGGAATACCGAGAGAGAGGGAAAATGTCCAATCACTCAACTGCCCTTCTTCAAACAACGCCTTCAAATGGCATCTTTAAGACGTGAAAAAAAACATCCGATTTCCCCCGCTGAGACTCCAGGTTATTCCAATCTGATCTGAAAAGCTATTTTTAATCATCGCTGCTCGCAGCGGAAGGGAGCAGCCGGGGCCAGCGGAGCAGGAGGACTCCGTATGCTTGTCCTTCGCTGAATTTACAGAAGCTTAAAATACAAACCCTGCTACCGTTTGGCCACGGGGTCATCGATCGGCACCCGGGGAGATGCAGCGTCCGGCGCAGCGGAACGTCAAAGACCCTTTAACACGCGGGGAGGGCGCGGATCTGCTGCGGTGGCGCTCGGGAGAGCTCACGCGCTGCATCGACACCCCCAGCTCCCGGATGGGGTCGAGTGGGAACGTTCCCCCGCCAGTGCCCGTGCCTGCCCTTCCCCACCGCCCTTCCCCACACACCTGCTGCTCCTTCACGCTCCCAGCAACTCTTCCCCATATCCGTGACCCATCCGGCCGTGCCAGGCGAGGCAGCGCCGCGGACGCGGCTCCTGGGTCAGCTGGACCCGCTGCTTTCCCTGACAAATTTCTCCCAAAACTCCCGAAAGCAGGAGAGCAGCAAACCGCTGCAGGAATTAAGGAGAAAGACAGAAAAGCTGACTTTGCCCCCGTGGGTGCAGGTCCCCGCAGGCTGATGAGGCTGGTCACAGGTCGAGGCTCCCGGGGAGGGTCGGCATGGCCGGAGGAGCCGGGCACCTTCCCACCTCCCCCGCCCCGGCTTCGAGGACATCCCGGCCCCCTCCAAGCTGGTCCCCAAATAGACCCTGATCCTGCACGTTTGCATATTGTTTAAATGAACACATTGGATTTTATTGCAGAGAAAGCGCCACTGAGCATCGCCCTGTTTATTAAAGACAATTAAAGGATTCTGTGCACAACATGAAAGTGAAAAAAAATTACATTGGGACGTGTTTTCTGGGTAATGAACAGCTGAAGGGCTCCGACAGCAGAGAGCAGCAGGGGGAAGGCAGGAGGAAACGCCAGCTGTGGCTGACCTCTGCCATGGCGAGTGCCGGAGCGGGACACGGAGCGGGACACAGCGCGGGACACGGAGCGGGACACGGAGCAGCCACACACCCACCAGCCTGGGTCAGAGCCCCCTGATCCCTCCCTCCGCTGCTCCCCAGGCCAGGGCGCTGCTTCCCCCGGCGATGCTCGGGGTGGTTTTCAGGACTCGTTTACCCTCAGGGTTATCCCAGCCCAGAACACGACCACGGACCTGCCCTGCTCAGCACAACCGGCTGTGGGGACCCAGCTGGGGACAGCTCGCCCAGGCCAGTGACGGGCTGGGGGACACCCGGGGACACCAGGCTCTGCTCGGCAGCTCAGCACCCCGGGACCCTTCTGGTTTGACACCAGAGCCCATCGCCTCCCCCTGGATAAACCAGCCTGCGCACACCGCGGCCCCGGGTCTGACGGAGGAGCCATTCGAGGGGAGCAGCTTCCCCCCAGCACCCAGCCCCTCCCCGGCTCCCCGAGTGGCACAGGCTCCCACGGGGTCCCCGAGTCCCCTCCGCCGCAGACCCAGAGATGCTGAAGCTGTCACCCCGATTTCCCTGCTCATCTCAAACCTCTCTGCTCTGCAAACGCACCCAGACAGACATTTCAGCGGCTAATGGGGAGACCGGAACCTTCCCCTTTGCAAGGAGCCGTTATTTGCGTGCAGTGCGGCTGCGGGGACGGACAGCACCGGGCAGCCCCGGGAGGGTCTGGGTACGTGACCCCACGGGGGCACGTGGGGTGACCTGGGTTGGCACGGGGACACGGTTGGCTCCGCGTGTTTTGGCCCAACCCGGTCTCAGCGCTGGCTTTGGGGGAGATGCCCGGCAGCCCCCAGGGCCGGGGGAGGAGGTTCAAGGTGGGTTCGGGGCTCGCACGGACGATGCCTGGGCAGGGTGCCCGTGCCACGGCCGCCAGGCGAGGGGGGCGCGAGCCACTGTCAGCTCGGATCTGCCCGGGAAGGCGGGAGGCTCCCGCTCCGCAGGCGAGCGCGGCCCCGCCGCGGCTCAGCGAGATGCGAGCTGACAGGGCCCGGGGACAGCGGCTCCGTGTCAGCGGAGCTGCTCTTTACATCCCGTGACTGTTTGGGGACACTGGTGGAAGGGCCTTTTTTGGGAGCAGGGGACAGCGAGGGGGTAGATTCCTGAAATGCTCCAGCTCAGCCCGTCCCGTGACGGGCAGCTCCGGAGATCATCCAGGAATAAAGAGGGCAGGTGGCAACCCCTCGTCCCCTGCCCTCGCCCCGGCCCAAAAGCCACACCAGAGGCTGCATCTGAGCCACCGCTCCCATTTTGGGGTTTCACAGCTCTTTCTGCTCATTCGGCACCAGAACAGGGGGGTCTGGCTCCTGGCTGCCGAAGCACGACGACACCAACAGCAAACCGAGCTCACTCGGGCACCCTTGAAAATCACAGACAGTAATTAAATCACTCTTGACCCAGTTGGATTTGAACTGGCATCTGCGACACGAAAACGTCTTTCATCTGTGGACACCCCGGATCTAATTGCCGCCTGCACTGCAATTCAACATGAGACAACAGAAATCTATGATTTGCCTTGCAAGAAAATGCCTAATGAACAATAATTTGTTTTTAAGTTGGGGGTCTGGCTGGCATAGAGCTAATAAATTGTAATGATACTGATTATCACATCTGCTTGCCAGCGGAGCTCCTCCCCAGCTTTGCTCCACGAGATGCAGGCGACTACAGCCTTTGCAGAAATAACTGATGAGAGAAGCCAGAGGGGAGAAGCTCGAGCAGCGTCTGCGGAAGCTGCCTTTGATGTAGCTGTAGATGTCAGTGCGAGACAGAGATTCCAGCTCAGAGGAATATCCCGTCTTTGTCTCACTCAATTATTTCATTCAAGCCATTGTCTTTAAAAACACCCCCTCCCCTCCCAAGGCTCCCCCCGTGCCGACGCGCTCTCAGGGGCACCCGAGCCTGCCCTCTCCGGGGTTGTGCCAGGCTGGGCCCATCGCTGGAGGGGGCGGCGGGGCCGGGAGCCGCCCGGGGAGGGGCGACTGCTCCCATGCCCGCAGCAGGTGCGTTCCCTCAGCACCCAAAGGTGCTGGTTCGGCCGGTGAAGGGCTCCAAGAGGAGTGTGATGGGGCTCAGGCAGGAGCAGACCCAGAGCTTGTCCCCAGCTCAGCTGGGCAAGGCAGGACGGGCCGAGCGCCGCTGGGTTGGGGGATCAGCCCCCCTCCCCACACAGGTGACGCGGGGCCGGGTGACCCCCAGCACCCGCGCGGGGAGGACACGGGCGTCACGTCAGCCTGTTCCCAGCCCTAATCTGTGCTTCACGGCCACACGCCCCCCCGCTCAGGCTGCCTGTCCATGACAAAGCTGGCAAGGACATTGGTAACCAAAAGCGTGGGGGGAAGGTCAGCCCCCGCCGAGCCGAGCAGGGTCCCGCACGGCGCCGCGGGGGGGCAGCGGGACGGGGCCGGGGAGCAGATGCCGTCTGTAATTTCCCCGCATAAGCAAATCGCAGCCCTGCGCCAGCAGAAGCCGAATCCACCTCGGGGCCAGAGCAAAGCGCGAGGCTGCGACCGAGCTGGAGGTCAGGGCCGGCGCGGGAGCACACGGCGCGTTCTCGCACGCTCCGAGATTCTTTGGCTCGGTGGGAAACGCGTCCCTGGAGAGTGTCCTGTCGAGCCACAGCCCGGTCCAGGGGGAGAATCTGGAAACTACAGGCGGGAATTTATGAGCCCTGATCCCATTAAAATAGCAGGCGATATTTCCATCTGTCAGTAAACGATGATGAACGGAGCAGCTCCTCCGCATATCCCAGGCCTTGCTCAAACAAAACCAGCACCAGGGAGGGCAGGATTTGGCACAGAGACAGCCACTGCCACGCCAGGAATTTATGGATATAAACTCAGCCGGCCGGGTCTCCGGCAAGAGCGGGAGCAGGTATTTACACAGACCCATCCCCAGGGGTCCGCCAAGGCCCGCCCAGCTCAGCCGGGGCCCTGGCACCGACCGCAGCGCCCGGCTGCCCGCCCGGTTTGCTGGGGACCAGCATCCTCCGAGCGGGGTCCCGGCAGCACTTTGGGGAGACTCGGTGCTCAGCAGGACGCAAAGTGCTGGCGAGGAGCACGGGTCCAAGATCGCACCCAGGACCCCCCCACGCCGATGGGCCAGGAGTCACGCCGGGAGCATCGCGCGCGTGTGGGACACGCTGCCGTGAGCGCCCGTCCCGCGGACCGGGGCTGGGGGGGCAGACAGGGCAGGCGTTACCACCCTGCAGCCCGCTGCTGCTTTGCTGCTTGCAAAAGTTTTGCAGGTTTGTTTGCCAACCCCTCAGACGTTGTTAAACAAACGTTCCCTGACCGGACTGGGCCCGGACTCCGAGCCCTTTGCTCCGCAGCGGAGTCCCCGCGGGCGCGGGAGCGGGGGGCTGGCACCAAACGCCCCGTTTTACAGGATTCCAGCGTATTCCTGCCCTTTCCCCAGCCCCGCAACTTCTCCTCACCCTCACGCCAGATAAAGGCATCAATTAGCTACAAAGTGCTCTGGAGACGTCAGCTCATTAATCCAACTCGTTAATTGGTCTGTACAGAAAGGAGAGCAGGTGCCAGGTCGGCCGCCCAGCACGGCTCGAAGGGGGCTGCACCCGGACAGCCAGCGACACCCACCGCCCGCAGCGGGGTCCCGGGGAAGCCCCGGCCGGGCACTGCCCTGGGCAGAGGGGTCTGTGCCAGCCCCGGGAAGGACGAATTCCCTTGGTTTGCTGCTTAACACCAGGCAAAGCCTCGTGGCCGCAAGGCTCAGGCAGAGCTGGGCAGTCGGTGCTGAAGGGTGACACTTGCTGTTTCCCTGCATTGATGCAGGAGAAAATCTGCAGCAGTAGGCGGCACGGGCCCAGGGCGGGCAAATGCCAACAGATGGCACAGAGGGCAGGCGAGTCCCTGCCCTCACATGAGCTCCTGCCCGGTGGCACAGCATCCCCGTCGGGTACCAGCAGCCCCGTCGGGTACCAGCAGCCCCATCGCGGGTGACGGGTGAGGGGCCAGAATCACCCTCCCACCCACCCAGCCCGCAGGGACAAGCACCAGCCCCCCTTGTGTGCTCAGAAAGTGCCCCCAGCGAGGGGCCGAGAGGGCGCTGCTGTCACTGGGGTGACATTTTGGGAAAAACCAGGCAGGAAGCCATAGGTTGGGTTAGTTGGGCTCAGCGTGACGGGGATGACCTCGCTGCTCCTCAGCAGAGGCTTTGTGCAGCCGCCAGCAGACGTGCCCGTCCCGAGCTGCACCTGGCCGCTCCTTAACGTGTGGCTGCACCTCCCGGAGCCGCTGACAACATCGAGTGGACGCCGGGCTCGCCTGGAGGGATGACGCTGGACTGCTCCTGCCAGCCCTAACACAGCGGAGGTGTTTTATAAGAATTAGGCAATTAACAGCAGCTCCACCACCAAAAAGAGAAGCTGTCCCCAGCTCACAGCAGCCTCGGAGCGCTACGCTCCAGCATCGCATCGCAGGGGCGACCAGCAAGTGGAACAGAAACCTGCCCCCCCAGGAGCGCGGGTACAGGTGCTTGGGGACGTCACAAAAGGCGCCTCTGCTGCAATGCCCGAGGTCCTGTCGCTCAGCCCAGCACCTAAACACTCAGCGAAACAAACCCGTGGACCTTAAAACACCCTGTCAAGGTCAAGCATGGAGCCACCGTGGCTGCCACTTCTGCTAAGTGGCTTTTATGATAAGCATCGGGCCCTAAACGGGAAACAAAACCTGCCCTTGTTGCAGCGCTGGTGCTCCCTGTCTCACTGGACCAGATCGAGGCCGTTGAACACAGCGACCCGACGCCTCGGCTGCTCTGAGGCCACGCGTGGCCCATCAGACGATACATCAGCGCTGACAGGCACGAGGGTCGCGGGGCAGAGACCCCCCGGGGCACCCCCCAGCCCCGGGAGCCCCTCCTGGGACTGTGGGGAAGGAGCAAGATCCCCCGCCAAAACCAGCACAAGGGGACAGTTTGCCAAGGACGTTACGTGTCACAGGGCCGGTGGGACCCCAGGGCGGGGGGTTGCCTGCGCAGAGCACCCCACCAGAAAAATGGAGTTTTAGAAGATCAGAGTTTCCAACAAAACCTCCAGCCACAGTTGAAATTACGGTTTGGGTGGTTTGAGCTTTTGAGCCGCCCATCCTTAACCCTCAGCACCAAAAATCGAAGCAGCATTTTGAGACAAGAGAAGCCAAGCTCGGTAGTCACAGACTGTGCGCGGCAGGAGGCTGGAGGGACGGGGTCAAGATGGCCCTGGGAAGCAGGTAGCCAGTAACCCAGAGCCACCAGCCACCGCCTCGGATGCGCACGAGTCCGCTACGGAAACCCGGGAAGATGCTCACAAAGACACGAAGTACCAGGAACCGCCCTGGCCCACGGACAGGACCCACACGTGTCCATCCGTCCGTCCAGCGCGGTCGCGTGGGCTCTCCGGCCCCAAAACCCCCGAGGGCCGACGGTGCCGGCGGGAAGCCCCCGGACTCGGCAGAGCAGCAAGCGACCGAGGCCGAGGACACGGCAGAGCGTTCCCAACCGCCCCACGGACCCGGCGCGCCGAGCCCGGACAGGGGCAGCCTTTGGGGCCCTGGGCCCGAGGGACGGCTCCTACCTTGGCCTGGTGGCATCTTCCCCTTGTTGAGCTGCTTGAGGCGCTTCTGGTGGGACTTGCCGTTGTAGTGGATCTGCGCCTGCGCGGCCGAGTTCAGCTGGATGTTGCAGACCTCGCAGAGCGTGAACGACTGGTGCTTCTTCTCCCGCTTCATGCGCTGCTCGGGCTGGCCGGGAGGGCCGCTGGCCGCCTCCACCAGCCGCAGCCCGCTCTCGGGGCTCTGGGATGGGCTCAGGGGTCGCTTCATGCCTGCGGGAGGAAGGACAGACCCGCCGTGAGGACGGAGGGACGGGACGGGGGGCAGGGGTGCCAGCTCTGCAGGGAGCTGCATCAGGCAAGAGGAGCAGCAGCTCTCCCGGGGGGCTGGTGCTGCAGGAATAACCCACGTCCGAGCTTCCCGCACCGCCGGCCCTCCTCGTGCCAGCAGAAATCTTTCTGTTGGCTCCCGGGCAGCACCGTCGGCTGGCCCAGGGCAGAGCTGGGATGGCAACCAGCTCTGCGGGCAAGAAACTCAACTGGAAGGGCTCGGGTGCTGCTCGAGGGTCCTGAGCCCAGCCCCGCCGCGCCGGGGGGAGGACGGGCACTCACCCCTCGAACGCGGGGCCCGCGGGAGCATCAGCCCCTCCCGCGGCCTTCGCCTCCGCATAGCCCGACCCCAAACTGGGAGCTGGGGGGGCACCCAGGGCCAGGGAGAGGCGCGAAGGTCACCCGAGCCCTGCGATCCTGTTACCGGCCTGGAGCCGGCAGCTGCCGTCACAAGAACACGCAGGCTCCCCACGCCCAGACACCCCGGGGGGCTGGGGCCGGGGGACCGGGGTGTCCGGGGGTGCGCCGCAGCGATGCCCCCGCCGTCTGCCCGGGGGCTCCCCTCTGCGCTCCCGGGGCGCTGGGGACCAGCCCAGAGGCTCCGGGTTCTGCCGCTGGCCCGGCCGGACGCGGCGCAGCAGCAGCCCGGGGGGCCCTGGGCGCCCCCACACACACGGCCGGTGTTTCCCCGTCCCGCACCCACCGCCGGCTCCGTCCCCGCTGCCCGGGCCGAGGTGCCGCCGGCTCCCCTCGGGGACGAGGCGTTTCTCCCCAGAGACACCCCACTGCAGCCTGAGCACCCCAAAAGTGACCGCGGGTCCCCGAACCGCGGGCAGCCCCGGGAGCCGCCTGGGTGGGTCCGGGGGGGGGGAGCTGCGCATCCCCCCAGCACCCACCCGTCGGGGGAGCGCCCGCAGCCCCACAGCGAGAGCGGGTCTGGGGCGGGGGGGGCGCGGTGCAGCCCCGGCCGCGGCCCCGCGGTGGCGCAGACGCTCCGCGCGGGTCCCCGCGGCAAAGTTGGGGCGGGGGGGGCAGCTCTGCGGGGACGGGGGGCAGCGGGGACCCCCCCCGGCGCGATGAGTGGGTGCGCCCCCCCTCCCCCCCCATCACCCGTGTGGCGAACGCCCCCGGCCTCAGCGGGTTTTGGCACTTTCCCGGCGCCAGAGCCGTGTCGCCCCCTCCGGCCCCCGGAGGTGACCACAAGCATCTCCCCTCGCAGCGATATTCAGCAAAAAGCGACGGACGGTTCTTCCAGGAGCTGTTAATGAAGTCGATGAGGGGGCCCCGGCTGCCCCCCCGACCCCACAAGCGGAGCCAGCGCGGTGTCACCCCATGGGACCTCACGGCCCCGCGCCCACCGAAGTGCTTTCCCCCATCTCTGGGGGGATTTAAGGGCATTTCTGCGCGGGGCGGGGGTGTCTGTGCGCGGGGATGGAGTGGGACCTGCGCAGCCAGCGGTGTGTCAGGCAGCTGGGACGAGCCACCCACCGTCCCGTCCAGCCTAAATTGCTCCATCGTGAGCCCAAAATGTTGGCAGTGAGATCCTTAAACTCCTGCTCCACCGGTCAAAACACTAAACGGCGTAACTAAAAGGAGCTTTTGCATTAAAAAAGAGGTAAATCTACTTTTCGCGAGGAGGGTTTAGGAGCCTGAAGCTCGCACGCAGCCCTCTGGTACCTGGTAACCCTGGACCAGGAATTTTCCTGAAGCTCCAGTTTCACCTTTGAATCAAAATGAAAGAAAACTCACAGTCCCTGTGCTTGAGACAACTGAAAAAATCATGGCCTAGCCCTGACAAGCCCCCAAACCCCTTAAATTCTGTTTATAAAAAAAAAATAGCCCATGTTTTTCAAATGAAACCTCACGGACTTGGCGCGCTCGGGGCCGAGAGCGGCAGGACGGAGCCGCCCCGGGAGCGAAGGTCTCGGCAGCAGAAGTGCCCCATGGTCTGTGGCCATTCCCCAGAACTCACGGCGATCGATGCCTGATGGCACCGGCCGGGCAGGGAGCCCCGCGGTGCCCCCGGGGGGGGCCTTTACCAGAATAACCATTAGCCGAGCCGCCGGAAAGCAGATCTGGGAGACGATCAGCACCGGGAATGTGAAACGGGGCCCCGGGGACGCAGCGGGACGGGCAGAGCTCTGGCGGGGACGCGCCAGCGGAGGCAGGTCCCCGGGTGCCCTTGGCATCCTCCCCCTCGCCGGGTATTTTTAATGCGATTACATCTCCGGACACAGAGCTAAAATCGGAACATTATGTGGACAAAGTATCCCAAAAGTCCCCCTTGTCTGAAAAAAAGGAACTGCTGCTGCTGTGATTAGGCGGCGCGTCCCTGTCCCCGCTCCGGTGGTTAAAGGGTCCGTCCTGCCCGCACCCCCCCTCGCCTCATCCACTTCCCTTCTGCTGCGCCCGCTCCGCTTCGCAGGTGCCAGGGCCGGGGACTTGGCGACTTGTGGCTGGGACACGTCGCTGGGGGTGAGGGCCTGCGGCTCCCTGACCGACGGCTACTTTGGGGCCGACTTTGCCTTCTCAGCAAAGCACTGACGACCTTTGGGGGGGCTGTTACCCCTTTCACAGGCGGGAAACTGAGGCACTGTGAAGGTTAAGCGACACCCCCCACAGCGACTCAGGGGCTCTGAGCCAAGCCCAGCACCAAGTCCAGGGTCACCACGTCCGCCCCAGCCCACCCGGGGCCGATGGGGGTCCAGGGGCGACCTCGTCTTTCGGGTGGTCTTGCCATCCGCTGGGACGAGGGGGCTGAGCCGCCACCCCCCCACCTCTGCCCAGATTTCACCTGCCTGATCAGCACCAGCGACACCTCCCTGGGCCCGCGACACCCCCCCCGTCCCTGCTGTCTGCACTTTGCTGCCCTTTGCTCGGAGCCACCGAGGTCTGTGCTGGCGAAAAGCTCCCTGACAGATGTCCAAATCTCCCTGAAATAAAAGAAGGTCAGAGCGGCTTGGGTGTCACCGCAGCGGCGAGCGCTGCGTCAGAGCCCCCTCCTCCCACGGCACGGCGCCTGCAGGACACGCTGACCCCCATCCCGTCCCCAAGGTCCTCGGCCCCGGCCCCCCCGCAGACACACCCAGCCCAGGGCTGCAGCACTCGCTTCGCCCAGGCCAGGGGGGCTTTTTCCCTCGAGTCCTCGCTGCTTCTATTGTTCGTGATCGCTCAGAATAACAGACTCTGGGGCTGCCATCCCCTGGTCCCCGTCCCTCCCAGCCCCAGCCGGCTCTCCGTGGCCGCGCAGCGCAGCGGGTTGTCGGGCAGGCGGCTCTGCACACTCACTTCATCATTTTAAGGTCAGTTTTATACTCTCGTACAGTAGCCCATAACCTCAGGTCTCTGCCTCTCTTTCTTTTTTTTAATAACACCATAAACATGTTGCAAAAGGCTGTAAAGCGCTGACAAATGTTTGAGAGAATTTAAAATCCAGGCATTAAATATCTGAAATAAGGAACACTCTGGTTTATCGGGGGTGCAGGACCGCAGAGCTCCCCTCTGTTCCGGAGAGCGTCCCCGCGGGTGGAAGGGCAGCGGCGGAGCCAGGCTCTGCCAGGCGAGGACACGCTGCTCCAGCGCCTTTCCAGAATCTGGTCCTTTCCCCGGCCGCCTCAGTGCAGCCCCCCCAGACCACCCGTCCCCACCAGCAGCGATTTCTCCCCCCCCAGGAGCCAGACCAGATGCATTTGCACCGGGGGCTGGGGCAGCAGGACGCTGTCCCAGCGCTGGCACTGGCTCCAGGGACGCCGCATCCCTGGGTGCCGGGGTAACGGCTCAAATTAATTTCAGGCCCTGGAAGACCCTGACTGGTCGCCCGAGCAGCGGGGCCTGGCCTTGCCCTGACCTTGGCGTGTGCACAGCAGCCAGATCCCATTTCCCGGGATCCCTTTGCGGGAGCCAGGCTGGCCCTGCCCTGGGGTCCCCTCGCAGGGGACATCCCCGGGGCTGCTCCGATCACCAGCTGAGCTTCAGCAGCAGCCCCACGCTGGGAGCAGCCTTTGCTTCGGCTCTTAAACACAAACCACCCTCCTCAGACACCGTGACTGCCCGCGCAGGCTGCGGGCACCGGAGCCAACGCAGCATCCCTCGCCTCGGCGAGCCCCGGGGCTGCGCAGGCCAAAGGGACAGTGCCTAAGCCACAGTTGGCCACCTTCTGCTGGGTGACTTTGCTGGGAGCTCCCGGGCGACAGCAGCCCCTGACGCCGGCAGGGAGGAGCGAGGAGGATTAGTGGAGGCGATGCCAGCAGACATCTGCAGCGTGCTGACACATTTACGCACCCTCAGCCGGCAGACCAGGAGCTGGAGCTCAGGGCACGTGGCAGAGGTCTTGCAGCCACCCACCCTCCATGCTGGGGCCCCCCAAATCTCCAAATAGCAGCTTTTTAGCAGGGCTGGCACCTTGAAAAGCAACTGCTGGGCATGATCTAGGTCACTGACACGGTAGTGTTCTAGCCAAGCTACGAAATCCTGATGAAGAAGCGGGTTTGATGCACGTTGGGTCCTTTGCCTCAGTTCTGATCCTCCAGACAAGCCAAGGACAGACCCAGCGGGGCCGTCCCGGGGCGTGGGGAGTTCAGTTAAACGCAGCCTGGCCAGAGGTTTCCGTGCTGATACAGCCCAAGTGTCTGCCCAGGGTCACTCTCCTGGTGCCACCCCGGCAGGGACCCCCCGGCTCCCTCCTGCCATCGGCACCAACTTGTGTCCCACTGGGCTTTTACCGGGCCCGAACACAACGGACCCGACACATGGGGCCAGAACCTCCACCCAGGTAAAACCGCCGCCGGCATGGAGCTGAAGTGGCATCAGAATTGCTGATCTGAAGATCTGTCCCACTCAGCATCGTGGAATCAGGGAAACTGCCACCTTAACCTAAAGTTCGGGTGAACTTGCTAAGAGAGCAAGAACTCTAAAAAAAGAAAATCTGGTTTTAGTTCACGATTCCCTAACACTGAATCCACTTCCCTTATCTCTGGCTGAGTGCATGGAACAGTAAATAAAAGCAATGGAAATATAAGAATTAGTATGAAAGTCGCCACCAACAGCTGTCACAAAACCCATCTAAACCCCTCGAGCAATGGCCTCATTTGCAGCGACCCTGGTTGTATTTGCAGGATCCCCAGGAAAGCCAGAAAACACCGAAACCCTCACCCGAGCGCGGCGCAAATCACAGCATCTCATCGCTGGCTCAGATTGCGCTTTTCTGCTGAAATTTGCCCTCAGAGCTGACAGCGCGTCCCCGTTAAAATCGGCTCGAATGTGCAAATGAGCCAAGTTATCCCGTGCTTGGAGGGTAAATCTCAGCAGAGGGGCAGCTCGAGTCTCCGTGATTGCGTTGCTGCCGCAGGCAGAGGCCGGGCAGAGATTGGTGCCGGGGACCCCGGCTGCCCCCACCCCCCCGAGCCCCCGGGGCGCCCCAGACCCCCCCGGGGAGGCCCAGACCCCCTCCCGGGGCACAGAGGAGCCCGGCTGGGGGGCGGCAGCACCGTCCTGCCATCGCACAGACCCTTGGCCACTGCTGCCGGCGATTTCCAGCCCACCCACCCCTCCGGGTTCGGGGCACACGAGGCTGCGGAGGCAGCACCTGGTGCCCCCAGACTCTTACCTGGGCGCCGGCAAAGGGGACGCCGAGCCCTCCCCGTGGCAGCCGCCGAGCTCCTGCCCGTGTGCCGTGGCCGCCGGGCACCGCAGACACCCCTACGCCCGGAGAGTTTCCGACACTTGTCTCATATTTCAAGGAACGCTTCAAAAGTGTTTTGATCGCCACTAACAGCCCTCGGCAGCAGCCTCCGACGAGAGCCGGGCTGAGGAGGAGCTGGGTGCCTGCAGCTCAGCGAGTTTCCAAAAAGCCCCGAGCGTCACGCGGGGGAGCGGGTGCCAGCTGGCAGAGGCTGCACCGAGGAGCCACCGCGGGCCAGGCGCTGGCGAAGGCACCCGACATCGGCTCGGTGGGGGACGGGGGGGACGGGGCAGCTTCCCGGGCTGCCTCCAAGGTCAGACCCAGAAACCCCCCCCCGCAGCTCCACAAAGAGGCCCCGGCGCTGGTAGAGGGATGCGAAGGTGACCGGCCTCTGCCCCCCGGGACGGAGGGGGCCCGGGACAGCTGCCACGGCACGCGGAGATGCTCCGAGGTCCCAGGCTGAGGGCTAAGCAGGTGCAGGCAGACCACAGATTTCAGGGGGCCCGGGCCATGCCCACATCACTTTCAGCATTTCGTAAGACAGCATCAAAACAGCTCCCTTCTGCCCCCCCCCCTCCCCAGCCCAACATATGCTCTGCTAACGCCAGAGCCAGGCGCGGTTTAGGATCAGGCCATAAACCACCCGTCAGGGCAAGGCTTAGCCTGAGCCAGCCCTCCCGGTGCGCTCAGGGCTGCCGGCACAGGGACCAGGGTGCGCAGGGGGCTCAGAGCATCCTCAGCCCTTGGGTCTGAGCCCCGCAAACGCCCAGGCTGGCTCTTACCCTCGGATGCCACCCGGGGCCCCCCCTCAGCTCTGCTCCCGCACCCTGAAGGGCAGCGGGACACCCTGCAGCACCCGGGGCACGCGGAGGGCAGCACACGGGCGCGCTGGCGCTGCCGTGTCCTCTCGCTCGCACATCAGAGATCATTAACGCCGCAGGGCTGCGTGTCCCCTGAATCAGCAGATCTCAGCCCTGCTCCCGAGCGGCGAGGACAGCGCAGACCCGAGCTGAAGGAGATGCCACCGAGGGGACAACGCCGCGTTTCTGCAGCGGCGCAGAGAACCTGCCTGGCTGCCCCAGGAGCCAAAGCCCGGGACGAGCCTCTCAGCTCCGGCGTCCCACAACCCCTCAGCTTCCCGCGTAACCAGCTGGTTAATCGGCTTCGGCAGGACCGAACAGGCAGAGGGGGAGTCATGAGAGGAAAGGTGGTGCTGGCCGGGCAGGCTGGGCGCATGGGCTGATAAATGAGGTGTGGCTGGGGCTGGCCAGGGCACTGCAGGTGCCACAGCTGGGTGCCAGTGGGTGAGGGTGGGCGAGGGTGGGCTCCCTGCAGCCCCCGGCAGTGACCCACCCGCTCTCGCACCAGCGGGGGAGAAAACAAAGTAAATACAAGCAGGGAGCCTGACATCCCCTCCCCGGGGGGTTCTGCTGCAAGTGCGAGCGTAAGGGAGCGGCGGGAGAGGAGAGACTTGAGGCGCCGGCGATTCATCGTCCTGGTGCCCCCAGCTGAGCAACGCCTGGCACCCGCCTTGCGAGGTCACAAAACCCTTCAGGTTCCCTGTGATCGGCACAAAGTTTAGGGCAAATCCACCCAGCACAAACCGAGCCGAGCCCTGGCGCGGTGCTAAAACACAAGGAGGGTGCAGAGCCCGCAGGGTGCCGGCGGGCAGAGCCCCGGGGCTGAGCTGGCGTCACCCCGGGCAGGGAGGAGGCGGCCAGGTGGGAGCTGAGGCCTTGCAGCAGAGGAGGGATAAACCAGGCGGCTTGGCCGAACCTTGGGGGGAAAGCGGGGCTGTCACCCCGTCACCCTGCCACCAGCGCGGCCCAGACCTCGGCATCTGGCAGGGGAGGGCTCTGGCTGCCCCCCCTCCCCACCCCACTTGCCTCTTAAAATCGACCCGAGGAGCAAAACGTGACGCAGCCATGGGGCAAGTCTTGGCCGAGCTGCCTCTTCCCAGTCGCTCCAAATGGGATTTTTTTTCAAATCCCCCTGAAATCGAGTCCAGACACCCCTCGGGAGGTGGCAGCGTCCCCTCTGGGCACGGGGCTGCTCCCCCCAGCCCCGCTGGACACTCGCACAGACCCACAGACACGGGGGTGCCGGTGGCGCGGCTCTGCCGGTGTCAGCGGTCCCCGCAGGCCCCGTCCCTGCTCGAGGTAACCCCTGCCCCTGCCCCCACCCCTCTCCTCCCTGGACTTGCTGCAACTGTTTTCTCTTGGAAAATAAAACCCCGGAGAAACGCGTTGTGCCGCAGGGAGGGCTCCGAGCCCCGGCAGTGCTTCGTGCCCATCTCGCCGCTCGCTGAAGCTGCCGCTGCAAGCTCCCGGAGGAGACGGTTTACCACACGTGCGGGACTCAGACCGAGATTATCGCATTAAACGTTAAAGCCCCAATTCAGGGAGCGCCGGCCAGTGCCGCTCCCTCTGCGGAGCCAAACTCCATTTCCTTACAGCTGGGTCGGGGCTAGAGCTACGCAAGGCGCGAGAGCAGAGCCCAGAGGCCTGGTCGGGGAAGCGCCGCTCAAAGCTTTTGTCCCCAAAGCTCTGGGGCCAGCATCCCGGCCAGCCCCCCCGGGCAGGATGTGACCCCCTCGTGCCCAGCAGCCCCCGGCCCACACGGGCACCGTCCCCGAGGCAGCTCTGCCACTGCCACACGGCGCGGCCCCATCCCCGTGGCGGCACGGAGCCCCCAGCATGGGGACAGGCGGGTTCCCCCGCTACACGTGCCCCGGGGGGGCAGGGCGGGGGGACACCCGCCACCGCAGCGTCAGCGAGGAGCCGGGGTCCCGGCGCGGCAGGGTCTGTGCTCCCCGCTCCCCTCACCCCCTCAGCTGGGTCGGGGACTGGGTGGACACTGGCTTCTAAGGATGTTTTCAGCGCGGATAGCTGCTGGCCGAGGCAGGACACCTCCAGTTTAACCTGGAGCTCTCGCAGGCTACTGTATTACAGCCTAAATTAAATATTTCATAGCGCTAAGCAAGTGACATTTGAAATCCAGACATTGCAGGGGTATCAAATACAGATATTTGCAACGAGATCTCTTTAAATCCGTGTAGTGCTTTGGATTCATCCATCAAAACAAGCCCCGTGCTTTATTAAAATAAAAGTTATCAAACACCTGACTTCTGAGAGGAGGCTCTGGAGCCCACGAGGTGCAGCTCAGTGCTTCGGGTGAGGGGGAAGTAAATAAGCTGAACCCTGCTGACCCACGGGCCTGCCATTAAAGCCTAGCTTTGAAAGCTATTTTCATTAAAAAGTTAAGACTGCCAAGAGACTGCGCATTGCTTCTGCCTTCCGATTTCTGACCCTGCCACAACCATATGTTGCATGTAACCACCAAGACTGAAACACCCGTGTCCCCACAGAGACTCTCCCTACATCTCAGGATCACACTCAGAAGAGCTTAAACTCGAGCTGGAGCTGCACCAGACACCACCAAAGCCAAAGCAATCCCTTCCCAGGCCGGGACCCCAGACACACGGGGGCAGCAGGACCTACAGGGGGCCAGGCTGGCAGAGGATAGCCAGGGTGCAGAGCAGGGGCACAGAGCAGGACCCCCCCGGCCCAGGCTGCATCCCTCCCTTTCTCACACCCAGCGCAGCTGGATAACCCACCGCCCGCAGCTGCTGGCGGAGCTTCACCGCAGCAGAGAGAAGGAAAAACCCCGGCTCCCGGCCAGAAATGGAACCTGTTCTCAACCAGATCTCCCAAATGTGCGTTACAGGAATTACCATGCGGTTGTTTGCTCTGACAAACGCCTGATTTATTTCCCCAGTTAAGCAATACGGTCGCCGCATAAAAACGCACTCTAAAAATCAAGGTTTGTCGAAATATAGCAAAACTACTTTCATTAACTTCCCTAAAAAAGCGCTTGGAAAGATCAAGGCTGGAGAGGGGGTTTCTGCATCGGTCGCAGCAGACGTGGCACGGAGTCCAGGCAGCAGCACCGGGGTGGGTGGTGAAGGCGTGCTCAAGGCCGGGTCTGGGGAGGATCCGCTCAGCAGCGACAGTTCAGTCCCGCCAGCCCCAGCGGAGCAAAGGGCTCCCCGAGGGCTCTGGCCCGGGGCCTGTCCCGGCCGCTCTGGAGGGAAGAGCCGGGAGAGGAATCCCGACCTCGCGGTATTGCGGCCGAGGGGCTGCCCCCCCGGCCCCGGCACCATCCGCCCCAGATCTGCGGCTCCTGTCACGGCGCTGAAGTTCCCAAACCCCCCCGGACTGCCGGGAAGAGCTTGATAATGCGTCTCCAGCTGAAAGGCAGATGACAAGTAAAAAGAACCCAGAATTTATTGTTTTCTTAGAATTTAGAGTGGGAGGAAGGAAAATGGGACGACCCATGATTTTTTAATGCCTGCAGTTGGCAGTTCCATATTTAATGTGACAGCATCCCTTTAAGAGAAATATGTTCATACACAGGAAAGAAAATAAATTGGCAAAGCAATTTGCTTTCAAGCCAGCCTGACAATTCCCCACACAAACACTTTACTGCAGCCTCAGCTGAGCTGCAGTGGCCGGTGCTCCGTGCTGGGCAGTGTATAATCTAAGAGTTTAAGGATGCTTCACTGGTTGACAAGCCCATCTGCTAATACTGGAAGCAGTAATTTATCCCAGAGATGGTGCAGAGAAAGAGTGGAAGAAATAATTCATTGTGTGTGAGACAACGAGGAGACGCGTTGTCATGTTCTCACGCTCACAACCCCACAATACAAACAGAGCCGCTTGTTACCGAGCCTGAACCCGGCACGATCAAAAGGGTTTCTTCATTCGGGGTAGGAAGGGAATAAAAAAAAAAAGAAAGGAAAAAAGGAAAAGGAGAGCTAAATCAAAGCCTGTGCTTACCATTTCTTATGAAAGAAACTGGTGAGCAAACTCTTTCTGAAGGCAATTAGCAGCCAGGAGCGCAGCGGGCAGGACCCCGCGGGCTGCGGGAGCATCAGCCCCGCACGGGCCCTCGGTCCTGGCTCGGGGCAGCGCGGGGGGACGCGGCCGAGCCGGCGGCAAGGACGGGTCTGGGGACGGCAAAGCGCGACGGCACCGGGGCCGCGGGGAGGAGAGGAGCCAGAAACGGGGTCTGAAACCAGCCCAGGCGGCTGCGTCGCCCCGGTCTGGGGCCTGGGCTAGAGAGGGACCACGCAGCCAGCGCCGGCCCGGCAGTCCCTGCCCCTGCAGATTATTTTTGCAACCTTTTATTTACTTATAGAAATTTTGTGGTGTTTACCACAGTCCCTCCCAGCGCTCCTTCCAGCCAGCCGAGGCTGGGGACAGTCCGAGACGGCTCAGGCAGCCCCAGCCCCACGGCAAGGGCGGCGGCGAGCAGCCAGCCCCCCCCGGACTCGCCTCAGCCAGGCGATGGGGGGTCTGTGTGGATCTGGCAGAATTATTGAACCCTCCAGACCGTGACAAAATCTCACACGTGTCAGAAGGGCTCTGCCTCGGGGGGGCTGGGGAGAAGCGCGGGGACCTTCCCGGGCTGCTGGGAGAGTCGGGGCACACGCGGGTACGGGGAGCTCTCAGGACCCTCCAGCCCTGGCAGCTCCGACCCTGCTCGCGGTGGCCCCGCGGCCCGGGGCCGGCACAGTGACCCCCCCGAGCAGCGAGGACCAGGAGGTGCCACTGAGGGGTCCCCCAGGAGCAATGGGGGTGCAAGAGTCCCGTCAGGAGCGGGAGCGGCGCTGCGGGAGCGCTGGCTTTCATCCCCAGCTCACATCTCGAAACGCCGACTTGTCCGCGAGCCGCCGGGAAGCCATCACTGACAGGCAGGGAAATTAAACGGGACAGATGATAATTAATTGTCCATGTCTTTCAGTGTCTTCTGGATATGGACTAATGAAGTTATACATTACTTGCTGGCTGGAGGACAGAAGGAAGAGGAAAAGATTTTTAGAGCTCGGGTTTAATCAGTTCAGTGATAAGCGTGGCCTGAATTAGTCACCTGCTCCCCGCACGCCGTTTCCGTTCCCCTGGTTATCTCCACGCTCAGCAGGGCCGGACCCGCTCCCCCGCTCTCGCAGCACCAGGATAAAGTTGCCGGAACCCAGCCGCTGCCGTGTGAGCATCCTTTGCTGCAGCAGAGGTTGCCGGTGTCAGGAGAGCAGCACGTGCGTCCAATTAAACTGAGAAACCTTTGCTCCGAGAAGGGCAGAAGGCAGCAAGTGTTGGCTGGCAGCGCAGGTGGCAGCTCCAATATTTATTTGGGCAGCACCATTAACGTTATTTAATGAGCTCTAGTGGGTCAGCTTTCCTGTTGGAAAGGAATTCGTAAATGGACTCATGAAAAGTTACTTGTCTCCCTGCCATGGAAAACACACGGACAGGGGCTGCGCGCAGCCGGCCCGGGCGTGCAGAGGTGGGGGGGCAGGGGGCTCCGGGCAGGTTTGTGACACCACAACGCCCAGGGCCCTCCTCGGGCTCGGCTGGCGCAGGGACAGGGACAGCGATGGCACTGGGACTCACCCCCCACGCTCAGGAAGATTTTGGCCGTTTCCTTTCCCGCTCCAGCCCCGAGTGCTCGGGGGCTGCAGCACCAAAGGGGACAAGGAGCCTGTTGTCACCCCATGGGGGCCGTTACGGGGTCCCCGCAGGGTGCTGGGGTGCCCGCAGGAGCCTCGGTCAGCCCCGTGCAAGCCAAGGCCACCAGTGCCCACGTCCCTCCCGCGCATCGGCACGCCACGGGAGAGATCTCCCTCCTCCCTCCTCCGCCGCCCACCCACCTCCCGCACCCCCGCACGTGTGACGCCGCCATCGCTGCCGCGCTGTCACCAGATGGTGCCTGACGCGGGGGGTGGCAGAGCTGGGCACGCAGGGGGCAGCTCCACCGAGCCCCGCACCCAGCCGACGGGAGTGGGGAGCTGCCGTTCCTGCGGCGGGCGCGGGGCGCAGCCTGCGCTCAGCACCACCCGCCAGAGAATTCCAGGCGACGGGAAACCCAGTGGCGAGGTGGCCCGGGCAGGGGTGCTGGCAAGTTCAGCTCCCGACGAGGCAGCCGGTCGGTGCCAAGGGCCCCGGCGTGTCCCTGAGCGGGCACGGTGCCACCCGCCAGACGGGATCGAGGGAGGCGGCCAAGGCACGGTCCTGCCCCCGGGGCCACCGTCCCGACGGGAGCCCCAGTAGCCGTCCAGCCCGCTGCTGCGGCTGGCGGCTCCCGGGGCGGGTGGGAGACCCCCGACCAGGGACGTGCCGGAGGGCGGGAGAGGGGCTCCTCGTTCCGGCCCCAGCACACGTGCCCCCGCGCTGGCGCCTCGCCCCGACGCTCGCCCTTGGGGGAGGGCAGCTGGAGCATCCCCAAGCGGCCGGGGCGCAGCGCGTCGGCCCCACGCCGGGCAGCAAACCCCAGCACCGACCGCGGCCACCCAGGGCCCCGGGGACGCGAGCGGAGGGCAGCGGCGAAGGGCTCATCTCTGCTGGCAGCTGGCGAGAGGTGGAGGCGTTGCTGTTATGAAAACATGCGAGGGCTGTGTCTGAAAACATTGCGAGGAGCCAGCTACATAAATAGCCCCTTTATGGCTCTTTCCTGCTCTGAGACAGGCCCTTTCACGCGCGCCTGGCTCCGGCCCGGCGGGGTTACTCTGCTGAAAGAGCTCTTCGTGCTGGGCGTGGGGGTACAGGGAGGCACCCGCAGCCGGGAGCCCCAGAGCTCAGCGCAGCGGAACCGCCCGGCCCAGCCCCCCCACGCCAGCACCCGCCCGGGACGGGGCCGAAGCTGGTTCGGGGCAAGTTGGAGGACAGGAGCCGTGGGGACGGCCGGGTCCAGCGCCGAGTGAGCCGGGTGGGCGTCAGGGCCACCACACGGTGCCCGGCCAGGAGCCGCCTTTGCCACCACGCGGCATCACCCGCGGCCGGGCCGGGCTCCGGGCCGGGACCCCCCTGCACCAGCCCGTCCCCTCTAGCCCGAGCGACAGGGCGCCAGCGGCTGAAGGGCCCAGCCGTCGCCCAACCCCACCCCGCTCTGCACCAAACCTGGAGAGGCCCCTCTCCATGCACACAGGCTCGGGGCTACCCCGCTCCTTCCTCCCCGGCAACAATCACCCCCTGCGGGACCGAGCCTCTTCCAGCGCCGGGGCAGCCGATGCCGAGCTCCCCGCGGGCTCCGTGTGCCGGAGCTATTTCTGTCTGGAGGCCCCAGCAACGTGACACCCCCCGGCCCCCGCAGCAGCGCGGGGTGGCAGCCCTGCCAGCATCTGTTTGCAGCCGCAAATGTGTTGACACCTGAGCAATAATAATCTCTCTTTCCTCATCCGAGATGCTCTGGGGCAAATGGCAGAGCAAAGCGCTGCGGGTCCCCGGAAGGTGCCAGCTGGCACCCAGGTAGGGGGCAAGCAGGAGGGGAGCGGGGCTTGCCCGGGCCGGAGGAGTCACTGTGTTCTGGGGGCAGCGCTGACTCCGTCCTTCCTCAGGGTTTCCAGGTCACACACCTGAGGGAGCAGCGTGGCAGGTCCCGGCTCTCCAGTGGGAGTTTCTGCTGGAAGGCCAAGACCCCCCGGCTCAGGTGATGGGGGCAGGAGGCAGCTTTGCCCTCCTGAGTCCCGGGACCTCGGGGGTCCCTCCACCGCGGTCGCCCAACCAGGGCTCCAAGGCCCAGCACCCCTCCTGAGCCGCAGCAGCACCCCGTGGGAAAGCGGCTCGTGGCCCCAGGCGGGAGCTGCGGTGCCCGGGGAGGGGCTGGGCGGGCAGGGCCAGGACGGTGACTGTGCTGTCACAGGACAGGGGCAGTGGGACCAAACCTTGGCGCCACAGCACACGGGCGCTACTAATCAGTGGCTTCGTTAGAGAGTCCTCATTAACTGAGCACCTCCGGTGGCTGTAGAACCTGACGATCCATCTGGAGCCAGAAGCCACCCATGCAGCAGCAGCAGCTCTTTATTTCCTTCAGCCACATCGATTTAACACAATTCCAGCGCGGTTTATGCCCCCTCAGCAGCCAACGTCCCCCCAGCGTGGGAAAGCTGGTGACTAAAGCAGCGGGTGAATGATTAGTGACTCAGCAGATAATTTTGCTCATCTTGTGGCTTTTTTTAGCACGGGGAGGACAGAGCTCGCACAGCAAACCCCGGCCTGGCACCGCCACCGCTCCCACCCCCCGTCCCCGGTGCCCCTGCGCCGCGCTGCCGCCGGGGGCTGGGGGGCGTTTGCAGGCGAGAGTCCGCTTGACGCGGTTCTCTGGAAAACAGGGAGAAGAAATGAGACAACGTGGCCGAGCGCTTGGGATTTTTCTTAACTCTCCCTTTTATTTTTTCCTTTATGGTCCAGGAAAAGGGAAGGGGAGTGCTGCAGCCCTGGCTGGCCGGAGGCGCGGGCAGCCCCGGCAGTGCCGTTCGCGCCGCGCTGGAGCTGACCCGGCAGCAGCTTTTGTCAGGAGCAAACGCTCAGCTCTTGTCTTGGCGGTGACCGATGTCTGAAACACCAGGTGCTGGCTTGAATTAACAAGCTCTTTGAGCTGGAATTCTGCTGCAAAACAAGCCAACGCCGAGGTGAACGCTGCCGGGGAAAACCTCTGCCCGTGGCATCTGCAGCGGGGGCGGCCCAAGGGGCGTCCCGGGAGGCTGCGGACGGGGACGGGGATGTGTCACGAGTTTCTTCTCATGTCCCCAGCCAGGGCAGCCGCGGCGCGGCAGCACAGCTCAAGTGCTGGAGCCCGACGCGGCTCCGTGCCCGGCGGTGCTGAGCTGGCTCCCAGCGTTTCCAGGCCTCCGGGCGATCGGTGCCGGAGCAGAGGCCGACGGCCGCGTCCTTGGCGCTGCCACCGCACCTGGACCGATCCCCCTCCATCCCATCCCCAGGGCCCCAGTGCCACCACCACAGCACAGGGCCATTGGTGTGACCAGTGTGACCAGTGCACCCAGTGCCAGCCGCTCCCATCTCCCCTGGGGAGCCACCTGTTGGTGGCAGACGGTTGCCCAGTGCCACCAAACGCTCTCATGGGCCCCAGAGCAGCACCCCGGGGTGTCAGCCCCAGCCACGGCGGGTGGGGGACGGGAATTGCGGCCTCCCTAAAGCGGCTTCGTTCTCACTTTCTCTTTAATGATTTCCCAGCTGCTTCCCCATTTTAGCTGATAATGGGACTTCACTATCTGTCTGGGTTTGAGAGTTGCTTGCCTTGTTCAAGCTGAAGAAAATCAATTCCCCTCTCACTCAAGTCTTTCCAAGACAGATGAACTGAAGATCGCTCCTGCCTGAGCAAAATATTTATTCAGTCTGAGAACAGATTTACTTTTGAACCTTCTATAAATACAGCTGAGGGCCCCGATTTAATCCCTTACCAGAAGACCAAATTTTATTTGTTTTATATTTTAAAAAATCCTCCCTTTTCCGACGCCCTGTCAGCAGGTGAAGAAAGGCAGGAATTTTGGCAGCCGCCTCGGCACCGGGCAGAGCCCAGCACCCTGCCCGCCTGGGCAGGGCCCCACGCACGACCCTCTGCACCCCCGGGACCGGCACCCACCGCCCCAGGTGCCTCCCCGAGCTCCTGGGTGAAGAGCCCGAGCCCCAGCCTGGCCCGGGGGATCGCTGTGCTCCCTCCAACAGCCCGCCTGTGCGTCCCCGCCCCGGGGAAGGCTCCTCCGAAGGCACAGCGTGTCCTACACCACCACTGGCTCGCTAATTTGACACACTTATTAAATTGCTATTATGCCTGTTGGCTAATTACCTCCTCTGGAAACCAGAGAGGACAGAAATTTGACATTGAGCTGTGAAAATCTGCAACGCTACGGATGCCGGCTGGGGCTGGGGTGCTCAGCGGGGCTGGAGGGCGAGCGGGGCCTGGAAACGCGGCGGCTGCTGCTGTGTCCCTCCCTCCCACCAGCCCCATGGGGGAGTGGGGGTCCCGGAGCCCCATGAACCCCCCACACCACGTCCCCGGGGCGTCAGCGCTGCCCTCCCCACACCCCGTGCCTGCCGGAGCACAGATTAATCTGGGCCGCTTTAATCCGCTAAAGCCCTTTCGTAACAGTGCTCAAAAATAAGCCTGGAGAGTTCCTAATATTTCTTGAAAATTTGGAGTTGGGATATTTATAGGCTCTGCCCTTGCGTGCGATGAAGCTCACCCGGCAATGGGCGGGAGGGCTCTGCTGCTGGGGGGGACCCGCTACCGGGCCCCCAGGGTCTCGCCCCCAGCCCTGCCGGGACCCCGCTCCGTGCCGCTCCCCCGTCTCTCGCCAGCTCGCTAACAAGCTTCCCTTGTTTGGGATTTTTTTTTTTTTTTTCCTAAAAACATTTCAGGGCTCCTCAGATGAAACTCCAGCCCCCAGCGCACAGACGGGCTCTGTGCTGAGACGCCTTCAGCACTTCAAACGAATGCAAAGCAGCGGCGCCCGCACCAAGACAAACAGCGGCCGCGGCAGCACGTGTTCCCCGGGAGCGCGAGGGCAGGCGAACGGGAACGGGAAAAGTGACACTTCAAACCCAAAACCCCCAGAACGCAGCCTGGAGGAGCCCAGCCCCACCTGGGCTGCGGTTGTTTCTCTTCCCAATAAACAGCCAAACCCCCCCGAGGGCCGGGGGTGCGCGGGGTGGGAGCAGAGCGACAGGCTGGAGGGTCCCGGCTGCTCCGCTTCGCCCTCCGGGAACGCGACACCGGGTTCCCCCCCAGCGGGACCGTCCCGGCCTCCATCAGCGTCTCCAGAGGACGAAGAGCCGGGAAGGTCCTGGAGAACCGATTCCCCTCCAGAGGTGGGCGAGATCCCGCTGCGGGACGAGGGCTCTCACCGCCTGCAGCCGCGGGGTGAAACCTGCCTCGGCGCTGAGCAGCGCTTGGGCTGGGGGCCCCCCCGGCGGGGACACCACATCACGTCTGGCTGTCCCAGAGCACAGTTCTTGGTATTGAAAATATTCATTCCCGGCCATCATTCCTCTTTTTTATATCGTTGTGACTCGCGGATTAAAAGCGGCGAGCGCGGGGGCCGGGGCTGGTGCTGGACGAGGTGGTGCTGGCTGCTGGTGGCCGTCGGCACCTCTGGCACAGCTCGGCCGGGGCAGCAGCACCGCAGCACCCGCAAGGCCCTGCTCGCCGGTGCCACGCTCTCCTGCGCCAACAGATAAAGGAAAAATACAACCCCAAAAAGCTCTTGGCCCTTTGCCACGCAGTTTTACAAAGACGTGACCTGCTGCTCCCCACTGCAGCGGGCTGCGGTACTTTCCCAGTTCAAAGGCAGCAGAGGTCTCAAAGAACTGGGAGGTGAAGGGAAGGTGAGAAGCAGCCTCTGATCTCACTCTGGCAGAACCCACCCCACGTTCAACAGCTCCTTCACCCCCCCGCCGGCGCGGAGCAAGAGCCAGCGACCCGACGTCAGAGCCAGAAATACCCAAACGGGGAATAAAGCGCCAGGCTCAGCCCTGCCAGGCGGGGGGCTGGGGGCATCCCCCCCGTGCTGCATCACCCCCGTCCCCCCAAGACGCCCCAGCTCGTCCCCTGCCTGTGGGTCCGAGGTGGGTCTTGCTCGCGGGCGGAGGCGTCACCAATAAACCCCACAGCTACCCCCCCTCATCCTCCCCGGCTCCCCGGGGCTCCTCGACCCGCTGATAGCGGGTGACTCCCACATCCCCGCGTTGGGCTGGGAGCGGGGCTGGGGGGCCAGCGGGGCGTGTGTGCCACCCGGCCTACCGTGGGACCACCGGGTCCGCCTGGTCTGGGAGGGGAGGAAAGCCCACGGGTGCGGGGGATCCGTTCAGACGGAGCGGAGAGTCCTGGAGCAAGACTTGGGCCGGCAGCAGGAGCATGAAGGACGTTGGGGAAAGACCCTCCGCTGCCCGCGGCCACGCCGAGCGCGGCCCCGCACCCCCGTCCTGCCGGCGCCTCCCCTCTGCGGAGGAAAAGTGTCTCCGAGCCGAGCCCGGAGCCCGGGGAGCGTGACGTGACAGCCGGGCCTCGGAGCCAGAGCGAGCAACACCCAGACTGGTCCCATCCCCCAGGATCGGGCCCGTTGGCCGAAGGAGCCCTGCGGCCTCCCTGGCCCCCCAGCACCCCGCAGCGGCCGGAGCCGCCCCGTCTTCGGGCAGATACGGGCAGGATTAGGACTTAACCTCAAAATGTTTCCCTTGCAATTTCCAAGTGATCTTTCTTATCAACTAATTAAAAATTTTCCATAATTAGGTCAGGGAACATCACGACTCGGGAACGTTCCCATTTCAAGGCAGCACAGATCTGTTCTGCGCTGAGGGCTCGGAGCCCCCACTGGGGCCCGGCTGCCCCCCCACCAGCACGGGGGCTCAGCCCAGACTCGCCCCGTCCGGGCCCTGCAGCCCGGGGGGCTCCCGCGCCGGCCCCTCTCCTGGCACCCCGCCGGGGATTCAGCCAGGGGAAAAGCCTGTTTACACTGCAGGGGCAAAAAAGTAGTGGGTTTTTATAAAAAAAAAAAACCAACCAACCATAAAGGGCCCTGTGACAGCGGGGGGACCCTCCCCTGCCTTCCACCCTGCGAAGCCAGGGGTGCTGGGGGCACCCGCAGTTCGGCCACGGGAGAACACTGAAATGCTGCTGAAAGACAAAAACCCGCAGCCGTGGGATCTTCCCCAGGGACGAGCTTCCCACGGGGAACCGGGACCCTCCCCGGGCCAGCCCCGGGCCGGCAGCTCCCCCCAGAGGGGCCCGAGGCTCCGTAAGCGCACAGGTTCCCTTTTACAACCTGCAGGTAAATTGTTGTGGTTCTAATAAAAAACGAGCGCTTGTAACCGTGCAGCCGCAGACTGGATTTCCTTGAGAGCGCAGATATAATTCTTGACGGGGGCTTCCTGACACATAAATTATGACACTATTTTGGAGGCAATCTCAGAACATCAGACTAAGAAACAGCCTTTGTACATCACAATATTGTTTCTAAATTGACAAATAGACCCTCATGGGCTTCATTACTCTGCTCCGGGCACGCGTTTGCATTTTTATTTTCCCTAGGAATGATTAAAGGGCTGCAGAGCCGTGGGCTCTGGGTTTGGAAAAATCAAACACCAGCCCCGATCGAGCTGAGAAACAAGAAAAGTAGCTTGAAGGGACGCGGAGCTCCGCGCTCCCGGGACAGGTTTGCCTCCAGCCCTGGGAATTCGACGGTGTGAAGCAACTCGATGACACATTCAGCACTCGACCGAGCGCATCTGTGCCAAGGTCCTTGTTCATTCGACAGGAGACTGATACCGCGCACTTGTAGAAATACATAAATCCCCCCAAAATGCCAGATAAAAGCCAAAGGGAAGATTTCCAGGAATGGGATCTCTCCAGGCTCCGCTCTGGAGCGCCGGCCTCCGCGTGGGGACAGACAGCAGGAGGGTGCAGCGGGACGGCCTGGGGCAGCTCTGCCCCGTCCAGCCCCAGCCCCGGCCCCGATGGCACATTGCTGGGACCCTCGTCCCGGGCGCACCGGGCAGCCAACACCAGCCACAGAGCGAACACCCCCCAGACACAAGCTGCCGGGGAGCACCGCGGGCTGTTGCTGCGACGTTGCTGCGCAGCCGGGGCAGCTTTGCGCCCCAGGTTCTGCCGCGTTTGTGCTCCGTCCTGCCGGCACAGACAGACTCAGCACCTCGAGCCGGTGTGTCCCCCCTGTGCGGAAGGAGACGGGAGAAGCCAGGCAGGAGCTGGGGGGCAGCGAGGCAGCGCCGAGCGCATGGGATGGCGTCTCCTCGCACGGGTTTGCTGTTGGGCTTTGCCAAGTGGCCAGGCCACCAACCCTCACCCGTGGTGGCTGGGACATGTGTCCCTGCAGGGTCTGGTGACGGGGACGAGGCCCCGAGGCCGGTGAGACACCAGCCACTGGTCTCAGGACTATTAAACCAGCCTCTGGAACTCCCCATACCGGGGGGGGCTGCTTTGCCAAAGCCAGCGACCACTCCAGCAGGCAGCAGCGGGACAGTGGGACAGCAGGACAGCAGGACAGTGGGACAGCGGGACAGCCGGAGCAGCGGGGCCAGCCCGCTCTAGAGCCGAGCCGAGCACTGGTGCAAGAGCTCGAGGATGCTCGTGCACAAGACGTGTGGCGGGAAGTCACAGCTCGGTGCAACATCACCACCCCGATAACACACGGCAAAGCTCTGTACTTTTACACACAAAGAGCCACGTCCAGGATGATACAAGCCAATTTTTTAACGCACACAGCAGACTACAGAAGCCCGACAGCACACGTTATCACCCGCCCGACTCTGAACTCTACATATGGCAGGAGAGTTTCTCGTCAGCGGTGGCTACCGAGGGACCAGCACGGTCCCTCCCATCCCCACGGAGCCGTTTCAGCCAAGTGACAAACACCACCCGGAGAAGCTGGCGCTGGGTTGGAGGCTCCATTGGAAAACACCTGCAGCCACTTAAAAAAAAAAAAAAGGCAATGATGGTGAATTTGACTTGCGTTGGCTGCAGAAACCCCTGGCCAGGCTGGCAGCCGGGGACAGAGCCTCATTTATTCGCGGACCGTCACACAGAGTGGCACTTACCATTGAGGCTGTTTTCAGGCACTGTGCCCCACACGCAGACACAGCAGCTCGCACAAAACGCCTCCGCTCCGTGCTCAGACACCCCAGATAATCACGGAGATGGAGACGATCTTTGCGCAGCGCCAGGCCAGCTCCGGCCTCACCCTTACCCTGAAAACTGGCCACGCTCCTCTCAGGGCCGGGGTGCTGCCAGCTCGCGCAGGACCTGGGGACACATCCAGCCCTCACAGGAGCGGGCAGCTTGAGCAGCGAAACGGCAACAGAACCGGTGCTGATCCCCTTCACCCCAGTGATTGACCCAGAAACCCCTTACAGCCTCCCGGATGCCAAGCTGGGCCCCAGCCCCGTTACCTTCACGCAGAACCATCTCCTGTATTTAAGATGCACTTTCAAGCTTTGCTCCGACAACAACAAGCAGCCCCGTGTGCCAAGAGGCGCTGGGAGTTCCCATTCTGTGCAAGAAGTTGTTTTCCCACACGCACACCCCACGTGCCGGCACCCACGGCCCCGCCGCCGAGGGCAGGCACAGGCACGTCCCGCGCCCCGGGATCCGCGGGGTTTGCTCTGCGGCAGAGCAGAGCTCCAGCCCTCTCCCCGACACGCGGCTCCGGCAACAACCCGCTGCGGGTCCCCGGCCGTGGGCGAGAGCCGAGGAGCAGGCGGGCGACGTTCTGGGCGAGGGTGCTGCTCCTGCTCCCGCGTGGCCAGGGAGGGGACCCCGCTCTGCCCCGGGCCCAGCCGCCCCGACACCCCGCGCTCGCTGCCCGCCTCGCTCACGGGAAGCGCTTTGGTCAGGCTTCAGCAAAAGTCCTTTTCTTTAAAAGCCGAGAACTCCTGTGGGGACGGCCGGGAAGCCGCAGCTCCGTTTCCCACTCAAACCTCCCCGTGCCTCAACCCGCAGCCGTGGGCGCCCGGCAGCCGAGCCGTGGGGTGTGCGGGGTGTGCTGTGTGCCCCGAGACCCCCGCCAGCACAGGGGGGCCCACAGCCACGGCCCTGCTGCCCACCCACAGCCACGGCCACGGCCACGGCCCCACCAGCCCCCGCCTGCGCGTGGGCACCCCGGCAAACCCACCCGGGCCCGGGCGCTGCCGGCAGAGCCGAGCCCAGCGCAGGCCGAGGGGTCACTCGCCGCACACCCCGATGGCACAGACGCCTTGGCAGAGGCGAGCGGGGGGGGCACCACCATCGCCACCCCCCTGCACACCCCCACGGGTCCCACGGCCCCGCGGGGGGACAAGGGGCTGCAGCCGGGGCCTCGGCAAAGTTCCTCTGAGGAAGTTTCCCTCCTGACCTGACACCTCCCGAGGGGGAGGTCAGCGGGACCGGGGGCTCTGCCGGCCCCCCCGGTGCACGGCGCTGCGCAGCCGGGCTTCCCCCTTCCCTGCGCCGCCGGTGGGAGCCGGGATGGAGCGTGGAATCCCCCCGGGCGGACAAACCATCGCTCCATCCCTCCACCCCTCCACCCCTCCCGGCCCCGCGGTGCCTCCCCACCGCATCCCCCCTCCCCGACAACTTTCCTACGGCCGCAACTCTCCGGGGCCCGCGGACCGGCGGTGCCGGGGGAGCCCGGGCCCCCCCGCCCCCCGCCCGCCCTACCTGCCCAGCCGCCCGGCTCCGCCGCCGTTTGCAGCATCCTCCCGCCGGCTGCTCGCACCCGGCTGGGCGAGCGCGCTCCCGGAGGAGGAGGAGGAAGAGGAGGAGGAGGAGGGGGAGGAGGAGGAGGAGGAGGAGGAGGAGGAGGAGGAGGAGGAAAGGGGGGGGATGAAGGCAGCGCGCGCGCCGCCGCCGTCCGTCCCCCCGTTCCCCCCCCGCAGCCCCCGGCGCCGTGAGCCCGCACGGGGTGGGAGGGGGGAACCGCAGCGGCGCATCCCGGTGCTGCATCCCGCAGCGGGGCCCGGGGGGGCGGGGGGATCCCCGGGCCCCCTCCCCGGCGGTGCTGCCACAGCCCCTGCGCACCCCCGGGGGCCTGCGGTGGCTCCCCAGGCCCCTTCCAGGGCATGCGGGGGGGGCCGGGGGGTGCGTGGCTGGGCGCGGGGCGGGGGGGGGATGCAGCGGGGAGGGGACCCCGATGTCGGGGCACAGAGATAGGTGCCCGGTGCCACCAGCACCCCGGGACACGGCGGGGTCAGGGCCCCGTCCTGCCACGACGAGGGTCCCCATTCCCTACCCCGAGCGGCAGCAGGCAGGGTCAGGCAGGGTCAGGCAGGGTCAGGCAGGGTCAGGCAGGGTCAGGCAGGCCCAGCTCCCCAGGAGCTCTCGGGGGGGCAGGGGGTGGCTGCGGTGACCCTGCGGGGGCCCCCGGCCTGGCCCGGAGAGCGGCAGCCTGGCCGGTAACTCCTCGCACCCTCCGGCCGCTCAAAGGAGCTGGAGGAGCCCAGCGGCTCCGGGAGGGCCAATGGGGGCGGCGGGAGGGGACGGGGGGGCTGTGGGGGGATGCTGGAGCACAGGGCACCCGCCAGGCAAAGGCTTCTTTGCTGACACACGGCTGGCTTGTGCTAAAATCAACCTTTTTCCCGAGTGCAAAAGCACGTGTTGTCCTATCGTTGCCATCGGTATTAATATTTGATCAGCTCCCAGAACCTTTAAGCGGGACCACACAGTGTCGACATGGAAGAGCAGACACGGCAAGGGCCTGCTCCCCACCCCGAGGAATATTCTGTCTAGACGCGTTACATAATCACACTTTGCCCTCCTCCAGGACGTTTCGCCGAGGATCTCAAAGCGCTTTGCAAACTGCTGAGGAAGCTTGGCAGCGCGGCTGGGAGGGACCTGCCCTGCGCTCCGCGGCTCTCGGGCCAGGAGCACTCAGGGGCTCCGTCTCCGGCAGCTCTCGCCCAGTCGCTGCTTTGCTCCGCTGAAATCTGGAATCGCTGCCAAGATGAAGAAGGTCGGACCGGCCCCGCCAAGGCGCTGGCAAGCGGTGGAGGCCGCTGGGAGCGAGGACAGAGCTCGCGCTGGGGCCCGTGGCCACCAGGAGCAGGGGGACGGAGCTCTGAGCTCCTCTCCAGCAGCTCTGTCCAGGTCTGCGGCTCTTGGAACGCAAAGCGGGTGGCCCAGCAGCGCGGGCTTGCGCCTGCCCACGCCGAGAGCCCCTTTTATCGGAGCCGGGGTCGGTCCCGGGGAGCAGCAGCGCGGCACCGCCGAGCCCTGGCACGGGGCTCGTTACGAATTACTTTGGGTTTTAAGGATCCTTTCTCCAAAGCTCGGTGCATCTATTTGCTGTGCCATCTGATTTCACAACGTAGCGTGGCTTTTTTTTTCCCTCCCTATAAATAATTACAGGCACTCTAATGGATCTCAAACCTTGCATTACCTTAGCTGTCAGGAGCTCGACGATCACGGTGTAGAGACACGGGGCTGCAGCTCCTCCGCGGAGTTTTTTCCTTAACGTTAACCCTTACAGCCTCGTCCCACCTCCACCCGCTGCGAGGAAGGGGCCGTCCATGCTCCCCTCCCAGGTGTGGGACCAGGGAAGCGCCGGGATGAGGCCTCTCGCCCCCCTCCACGGCAACTGCTGCCCCCCCCTCCCTGCCCCAGGCAGCCGCTCACATCGCTCACGCTAATGCAAAATTCCTCTGGCCGTCTTTCCCATCTCCTGAAGTTTTCATGGTATATTTAGCAAGCCTGCATGCAGGGATTTTTTAAATTAAACTAAACTTTCATGCCCATCCGAGCCTGCCCCTATGAAGGGACCGAGCCGGTGACACTTTGCTGTGTCAAAAAGATGAGTGAGCGCGTGGGGCGGGAGGAGGGAGCCGGTCCCAGCCGGAGGGTCGGATCCCATTGGCTCTCCCAAACCGTCCTCAGCGGGCCCCCCCGGGTCTGCACCACACAAACACGCTTTGCTGATTAAATTCCTCAGGAAAATGCTTTCAGTGGTGCTGACTTCACAATCTGCTCTTTATTTCCCACACAACCTTGCCCAGCCCAGTCTGCTCCCATCTTCCCACACGGACGCAGCCTCAGCTGGCTCAGAACAAACTCTCAGGCTGCGAGTAACTTGTTTTCCCTTCCAGAAAGGTGCACGAAGAGAGGGCGAGGCAGTGGATGCGCTGTGCAGCTCGGCAATGCTGGCTGAGCCTCCCGGAGACGCCTCTCTGCTTGTGTTTGGTTCAGTTCTCCAGAGACACGGTCTGTGCCGAGGCCAGCGGGGACTCATCGCCCTTAAACCTCTCAGTCTGCTGAAGATATTTCTGAAAATGACGACAAATCTCTAAACAAAGAGAAGGTCATCTCCAGCTGCACCTCGCTGAAACGCTCTGGGACAGATTAGCGGGAGGAACAGCACATCCGAATCCTCCATCTCGCTGCAGTTGCTCGCAAAGTTTCTCCCGCCCCCGTGCTCGTTTCTTTCCAGCAGCTTTTTGCATTCGAAGAGAAGAAACGAGCCTACAAGGGAACGGGCACGCGTCGGGGCTGAGGCTTCACCTTTCCTCGTGTTTGTGGAGTTCGGCAGCTCCGTGTTCAGTAAAGAACTTTTATGATTAACCCAACGGTCTACGTCCTCCCGGCAGCGGGGACCTGCGCTGGCGGCCCCGGCGGCCCTGAGCATCTCCCCGTGCCGGGAGGTGCTGGCGCTGCCCGGGGACACCGTGGTGACACCAGGCCCGTGAGCCGGGGGGTGATGGAGGACCTGAAGGCCGTCCTGGACACGAAGCAACTGAGACATTTCCGATCCCGATCATGGAGCCACGGGCCCACGGGCCCTGCCCGTGTCCTGCCCGGACAGCCCCAGGCTCCTGCGCAGCACCGGGATCCCGGAGCGCCAGCGGGCGGGAGGGGGACGATGAGGAGGAGCCCACCCCCAGCCCCCAGTTGAGGCCCTCAGCCTGGAGGCACCAGCGACGGTCCAGGAGAGGCAGCAAGTGAGAGGCTTTTGAAACCAATTTTAAGCAGCCGATGGTGGCAAAGCCCTTCCCTGCTTGGGCCGGCTCGGCCCCGAGCCCCCGGAGCCCGCGCTGAGCCCGTCTGCAAACACCGGCCGTGGGGCCGGAGCCGCCGAGCGACGGATCCCCCCGAAACGCGAGAGCAGCTCGTCCCCTCCCGAAGCCTCGCCGCCTCCCGCGCCGGGGGATGCTGAGGGGCTCCTGGGCGCCCCGGCCCACGGGACACGGGTGGGCAGAGGAGGGTCCCGCAGCCCGGGAAGGTCGATGCGGGCGGCTGAGCCCCGGCGTCGCTTTCCAGGAAGCCTCGCTGGCTCCTCAGCGCCGCGCTCAGCCCTGCCAAGCTGCTCCAGCAGCTGCCGCGGCCGTTCAGCAGCTGTTAAGCCTATAATTGCTCATTGAGTCATAATTTCTTTCTTTTTTTTTTTTTTTTTTGGTGAAAGCCGCACCGTCAGGGAATTAAAATCTTTTCAAAAGCCCATAAAGATTTCATAAATGTTTCGGCTCCAGATCAGCGGGGGTTAGTGTCTCTACAGCCGGGAGAAGGGGCAGGAGATGGGGAGACGGGCAGCACAACGTCTCAGCAGCCATATCCAGTGACAGAACCGACAGCGCCGGGCAGCCCCGCCACGGGCCGGGTCCTTTGTGCCGAGGCTGCACTGACCCTGCCCACCCCCAGCCCCGGGCAGGATTGGCCCCACTCAATAGCCCGGGTGCGAGGGCCCATCTTTGGGGGCTCCAGGTTGTTCACTTTGAATTCCACGGAGGATGCTGCTGATGCGGGCGGTGGAGTGCCGGGACGCGGGCACAGCCGCCCCACCAGCCTCCCGGAGAGCCAGGAGCCAACGCGGGCGAGTGGGGGCCCGAGGGACGGCAGCACCGCGGTTCTCCGTGCCCGTGACCGGGATTACAGCTCCCCTGGCTCTGGCCGGGCACGGTGACCCCCCCGCAGCCAGGGGTGGCCTCGGCCCAGCAAACACCCACGTTTGGATTCAGAGGAGCCCACGACGTCCTCAGGGGAAAGGGTTTTCACTCTGTAATGTGAAAATGGAATAAGCTTTCCCATTTATCCAGCCCTTTCCACTCGAGCACTTTGCAAACAGCTCATTAATTACATCTCAGCCCTCTTCTCCCCGGTTGGGCCGTTCCCAGCAGCTCTCCAGGGCCTGCGGTTTGAAGATCCTCCCGTGCCCCAGCAGCACTTTCCTTTTGCTTTGAACAGGGCAAGAGCCCTGGGACAGCGACCGGTCCGGTCCGTGCGTCTGTCTCACAGCCGGGCCCTGCGGACCGCCTGGTCTGCACCCCGGGGTCCTCACAGCCACCAGCACCCTGCACCCATGGGTGCTGCGGGCACAACGGGCCCCGTTTTCTAACGGGGGTGCAGAAGCGAGAGCACAAACGGGCCGGAGCCTGCGCTGCCGGTGGCTCTCTGCCCGGCCGAGCGCCCTGTGGGCACCCATGGGTGCAGGACACCCCTCACCGCTCGCCCTCGCGGCCCCGTGCCGGCGCTGGCAGCTCTTCCTCGGCCGCGGCACCAGCGCCCCGAAAAGCCGCGTGAGTGAAAGAGGCACCGGTGACCCGGCGCTAGCGGAGAGATTTCTATTATTTCATGGCTGTTGTTCTTTCCTTCCCGTGGTAACTTTTAATTAAAATCTACAAAAGGAAGATAACTACTCCCTCTGCATAATTGCAGGGAGTAAATTTTATTGTATAGAAAAGTGGTTTTAATTTTTAATTGACTTATTTTTAAGGAAGAACAACACTTTGAAGGGAGCTGTGAGCCCTGGTAACATTATCAAGGGCGAGAAGAGGAATGAAGATGGGTTTATTACACATTCCCTATAAAACTGTTATTTTAGGGGAGTTTTGTGCTTCCCCCTAATGAGAGATGAATTGCACCAGCTTCGTTTGCTGTAGGAGGAAAATTAAAATGAAACTGATAAGAGGCCCAGCCTCTAGCGTCTGACTTACCTCCCAATTATAAATGAAAGCTCACAGGCATTCCAGAGATGGGACTTGATGTCTACATTAATTATAAATAAATTATCTACACTTAATGTTTAAATGAAATTCCAGATAAAGCTTTATATTTAGAAGAGCGTTGCATCAGCACATAAATATTTATGTGAGGAGTCTGGGTGAACTGCGGCTGCTTGGGTGTGACGTCGGAGTGGAGCCGGAGCGGGGACCCCCGGCCGGGCGCTCGGGGGGAGCGGAGCCGAGCGGGAAGCGGGGCAGCCGCCTCTCAAACCCAAACCCCTCCCGTGTCTGGAAAGGGGAGGCAGCGGGACACGCTGGGGCTGCGCCAGCCTGACGCTGGCCACGTGCAGAGCAGCAGAAACATCCACTGCACGTGGCCAGGACTGAGCATCCCAACCAGGGCTGAGCATCCCGGCCAGGGCTGAGCATCCCAACCAGGGCTGAGCATCCCAACCAGGACTGAGCATCCCAACCAGGACTGAGCATCCCAACCAGGGCTGAGCATCCCGGCCAGGGCTGAGCATCCCAACCAGGGCTGAGCATCCCAACCAGGGCTGAGCATCCCAACCAGGACTGAGCATCCCGGCCAGGGCTGAGCATCCCAACCAGGACTGAGCATCCCGGCCAGGGCTGAGCATCCCAACCAGGGCTGAGCATCCCAACCAGGGCTGAGCATCCCGGCCAGGGCTGAGCATCCCAACCAGGGCTGAGCATCCCGGCCAGGGCTGAGCATCCCAACCAGGGCTGAGCATCCCGGCCAGGGCTGAGCATCCCAACCAGGGCTGAGCATCCCGGCCAGGGCTGAGCATCCCAACCAGGGCTGAGCATCCCGGCCAGGGCTGAGCATCCCAACCAGGGCTGAGCATCCCGGCCAGGACTGAGCATCCCAACCAGGACTGAGCATCCCAACCAGGGCTGAGCATCCCGGCCAGGGCTGAGCATCCCAACCAGGACTGAGCATCCCAACCAGGGCTGAGCATCCCAACCAGGGCTGAGCATCCCGGCCAGGGCTGAGCATCCCAACCAGGGCTGAGCATCCCAACCAGGGCTGAGCATCCCGGCCAGGGCTGAGCATCCCAACCAGGACTGAGCATCCCAACCAGGGCTGAGCATCCCAACCAGGACTGAGCATCCCGGCCAGGGCTGAGCATCCCAACCAGGGCTGAGCATCCCAACCAGGACTGAGCATCCCAGCCAGGGCTGAGCATCCCAACCAGGGCTGAGCATCCCAACCAGGGCTGAGCATCCCAGCCAGGGCTGAGCATCCCGGCCAGAGCTGAATGTCCACATGTGACCCACCAGGGAGGGTTGGACCAGCAGAGCCTGGCGCAGGCGGCCCAGGAGTTGCAGCAGGGTCACCTTCTGTATCACAGCGCTGCACAAGTCCTCGTTCTGCAACGGGAGCAGTATCTCATTTCTTCCTCAATTAGCTCCTGATTATCAGTGTCCCAGGGCCCCTTTCCAGTCTCTGTTTAATGCACCATTAATAATTCATTTCTCAGATAGCAGGAACGCAGCACGAGGTTAGGGCTTTGTGACTAATAAGTACCAGAGCAACCCCCATCTCCAAGGGACAAATGAAGGGAACAAAAATTAAGTGAAAGAATCAAAGATAATATGTTCTGTGGCCTTTAATCAAACACTGGATAACGGGTTTGATTACTCAGGTGAAGAACACACAGGACACTCCTCCTTGGCTCCCAGGCCTCACCAACCGCCGCCTCGCTGGCACCAGCACCGCCCCAGTGCCTTCCCTGGCAGCAGAGAGGGAAACTGAGGCACCTTGAGGTGCAGCTCAGCAGGCGCCAAGGCAAAGCAGGGGCTGGCCCACACCACCCTGTCCCGGGGCTGGAGGTTCAGGCGCGAGCTGGATCTTTCCTCAAGCTGGAAAACCCCGGGCACAGATTTCCCCAGTGCCCGGCCCGAACTGTTGGTCCCTGGGGCAGAGAGAGAAACCAGAAATCCTGGCCTTTTCCTGGAAAACCCCAGGTGTCGTCTCAGAAGCCCCGAACGCTCCAGCCCTTCCCCGGGGCTTTGGGGATGGGTGGGAGGTGCAGCCTGACCTGACCAAGGGGTTCCGACATCCCACTGAGCAGCCCGAGGCTCTGCGCTGCGCCCGGGAGGGTAAATCAAAGAACTTCCACAAACAAACGGGACAGGAAGGAAAAACAGCTCCTCGCTCCCTCCCCGCCGTGCCCCGGTTTAGGTAATAGCAGCGAAATTGCAGGAGGGAAACAAAAACCATCCGCTAAAATAATCTCGACTTCAGGGGGAGAAGCAGCCGGGCAGCGTGCGAGGCGGGATGGACCCGGAGCACCCGCGTGTCCCCTGGGTGCAAAACCTCGGGATCTTCATACAGGAACCCGCAACTGGAGCTGGCAGTGCCGGGCTGGGACGGGAGTCCCGCTGCTCCCAGACGGGAGGGGAGAGCTCGTGGTGGGCGAGGGCGATGGGCCGGTGTCTGCCCTGGGCGGGACGAGCTGCGCTCCGGCACGGGTGGGCAGCAGCGCTTGGGATGCTTCTGCAGCGGGCTGGGGCCATGGGCACGTCAGGACAAGGCTCTGCCCGCCGAGGGGCAGGCAGCGGGGCAGAGCCAGCGCCGGGCGCTGAGCACGGCGAGGAGCCGCTCGGCGTGTCGGCAGCTGCACATTAAGTGTGACGGGTTTCTGACAGATCCAATTATAAAGCCGGGTCTCAGCAGAATCGCAGCCCTGAGATACAGCGCATGAAATTTTGTTTGGGAATTTTCCGATATTGCAGCTTGTGCCGCGGGTCCCTGCGGGCCCCAGGCTGTGCCAGCACCCATCGAGCCGTCTATGGGTCTCGCCCCCACCGTGCTCCATCCCCTCCCTTCGCCCCATCCCGCCGATGCGCAGCCCAAATGCAGAATCACCTCAAAAACAGCAAGAACGAGCGAGGCAACCCCCCCGGCAGCGCTGAGGAAGGGGGATACCTGCAGCCTCCCTGCTCTTCCGCCCGACGGGGACGTGCCCTGGCCTCGGCCCCGGGCGCCACGTGCCGGGATCGTCCCTGCCCCTGCGCAGCCCCAGGGACAGCGGAGCTGGACCAGGCACAGGCTACGGGCTGTAAATCACTCAGGCTTCCAGGAGCTGAGGATCTGCCCAGTCTTTCGTGGCACAGCCCTAGGACGGTATTTTTAGTCAGGCTTCCTAGAAAACTGAGGTGGGCACGTGCGGGGCAGCGTCTGCCGGGGCACTGGTGCCTGTCCGGGACCTTTCGGCCCTTTTCAGCCCATTGACCTGTCTTAGACCGAGGAGGTTCCCATGAGGTTCCCTAAAAGCAGAGAGCCCGGAGGGGCAGGAGGAGCAGGAGGGGCAGGAGGGGCAGGAGAGCTTTCCCTCTGGCGAGGGGATGTGGTGGTTTGGCCCCGCGGAGGCAGCTGCAGGGACAGGAGCTGTTTCACCAGCGCGGCTGCTGGGGACCTGCCCATGGGCTCACGGGGTCCCGTCTCGGGAGGGGGAGAAGGAGGCGGCCCATTGCTGGAGGAGGAGGCACATGGCAAATCCCCCTCAGGAATAACTCCCCGCAGCATCCCCGCTCCAGGGCAGGAGGAGCCCCGGACGCCACGGGGGAAGATCTCGGGGGGGTTTCTTGGCGTTCTGCTGAGGAAGCAAATGACTGTGCTCCCCCCGCTCGCAGCCCCACACCAGCCCACCCACCGCCGCTGGCCACCCCCGCCCCAGGGCACCTTCCGCAGGCAGAGCCCCCCCTCCCCTTGGCTGACCGGGACTTGGCTGCCCTGAAAATGCTCCTCGGATGAAAGTGGCCAGGTAACCTCCGGGGACCGAGGGGACGAGGGCCAGAGAGGATGTGGGGACGTGAGGCTGGCGGCTCCCCCGCGGCGCTTTGGTCCGAAGAGACATCGCGTCTCTGTGCCGAGCACAGGGCCGGCTGCTCTGCCCTGCCCCGCCAGAGCTGTGTGAGCTCTTTATATCAAACACGCTCCACGGATTAGAGGGTTTGTTTTACTTTGTATATAGTGGCTGAGAGGGCAGCGCTGTGCCCCGGCACTGCCAGTGGATCCTGCGATGGCAGCTGGGGGGGAATTTTGGGATGAAAGCTGGCAAGTCCGCAGCACGGCAGGCGCCGGGTCAGAGCTGCGTCAGTGCCCTGGCTCCGGGAGCTGTGGGGAGGACAGATTTGCTTTCACACCCAAAGGCTGTTCCATCCTCTGCCGCCCGCAGCCGAGCCCAGGCTGCCAGGAGCAGCAGGGAGGAAGGTGCTGGGGCAGCCCAGGCGCTGCCTGGAGGCTGGGAGCCTCCCCCTGCCCCAGCCCCGGCTTTCATGCCCTCCTCAGGGGCATCTGATGACCGGCTGCAGCCCCTGGGCACTTGCACGGCCACACGGCCGGGCCACGGCTCGGGCTGATCCAGCTGTGGCGGTTACACCAGCAGGGACCCCACCCCGAGCCCCCCAGCACCGGCAGCCCCTGGTGTCGGCATCCCATCGCAGAGCCGGTGGGGACACGCGCACGGCTGAGGCAGCGCCCTCCCCGCAGCACCCTGGGCACGTGGCATCACCCGGCCACTTGCCAGGGAGCATCTGTAGCCGAAGCAGAATAAAACTGCAGTGATTATATTTCCTGCCTCCCCGCTTGGGGCGGGAGGGAAATTGTTTGATGCTAATCCCCTTGTTTAATCCACCAGCAACCTGACATGCTAACAGTCAGGATTAACTCCCGGCGGGGATCAGGCGTGCAGCTGCGGGGACGGAGGAGCGGAGCGCGACAAGGACGTCCCCGCGCGCTTTGCGGGCTCCCGCGGGCTCTCGGCAGCAGAGGAGCGTGCAGGTACGAGCAGAGTGGAGAGAGGGCTTTTTGTTTTCAGGATCGAGTTCCTCCACTGTGAGCAGTTTTCACCAGGCTGGAATTTCCCCTGGTACAGAAAGGGAGGCTCCAGCTGTCCCGGGAAAGGTCACCCCGGGGGCTGATGCGCTCCCGAGCAGCGATACCATGAGACAGCGAGATTTTCAGATGCGCCTGGGAAGCAAAATTCGCCCACGCTGCCACCGGACTCATCCTGCTACTGCCCAAGCCCGGGTCTGCACGGGGCCAGAGCCATAGGGCAGGACAAGGCCATCCCCAGGTCAGGACCCCCGGCCCCGGGCACCCGTGGGCCAGCCAGGGCATCGCTTCCAGAAGGGTGCCCAGGGATCCTGCTCCGCGCCCTCTGCGCTGCACCACGGCACCGAGTTTGAGTTTCAATTTGTCTGGCTTTATCTTCAAGCCCTCAGTTCTTATTATTCCTCTCTCAGCTAAGTTAAAGAGCCCTTTAATACCCGGCAGTTTTCTCCCTGGGAAGGTACTTGCACACCGTAATCAAGTCACATCTCAGGCTACTTTTCGATAAGCTGAACAGCTTGAGCGCCGAGTCTCTGCTGAACACCCAGCCCCGGGAAAGGGCCGCGCTGAGGCGCTGCCAAGCAGAGCGGAGCCAGAGATTTTTCAGCTGGTGCATTGAAAGGTGAATTGTCGCTTTCTGATGTGCTGATGATAAATGAAATGGCCTGTATAAAAATAAATTGCTGCGTCGCCCTCACCCTGGTCCGCGAGCAGACGGCTGCCGGAGGCACGAGGGGTGCTGGGGAAGGAGGACGCGGGCGCTGCTGGGGCTGGGCCCGTCCCCACGCCATGTCCTGGCCTGGCAGCCCGTGGGGCCCTCACCTGCAAAAGAGCAGGTGGAAAACACCTTCGCCCCACTCCTGCCAGCAAGACTCGCTGCAGCAGCTGTTTGCTGCGGGCCGATGGCGCCTGTCTCCACTTACCGGCGGGGAGTCACGATGGCCAGGAACTGAGTGCTTCGGGGAGCTGAGATAAGCAGAGATGCTCCAGCAACAGCCTTAAATCCAGGGGCTATTGACAGGGGAGGTGTCAGCACGCCAGCAGCCTGCCCCGACGCCCGCTGCGGTGATGAAGTGGGGCTTCGGGCCAGTTTAATCACAGGACGGACCCGCCCGGCGCTGCCCAAAGGGCCGGGGAGGTTTGTCACTCTTGATGGGGGCACGGTCACGCTGTGCCACGGGAGGGGGGAGCGGGGTGGCACAGGGCAGGGTGCAGCACCCTGCGCTGGGGATGGAGGGGAGGAGAGGGACCCCCTGGCCAGGGTCTGACCCGTGGTGGAAGAACGAGTGGCGTAAAGACACCGTGCACGGGGAGCAGGCTGGGGCTGGGGACACGCTCGGGCCGCCCCGCGACACACAGACCTGCTCAGGCACGGACTTGCGGCCCCCCCGAGTCCTGTGGCTCCGAAGCCGGTTCATCAGTAGCTGCAGGCCCGATCGATGGGCAGAGACCTGGGTGGCTGATCAGAGGGGAGCAGCCGCTGCCCCTGCGCCGGGCTGGGGGAGGCAGCAGCGGCGCACGCGGAGGAGTAACGGGGGTCGCAGGGGCGCACGACCCCACAGCTTCACACAGGCCACGGGCAGCCCGGGGGCTGAGCCATGGGGGGGCGGCTCTGAGGGACACTGGCTCTGAAGGACACTGGCCAAGGTCACAGCACCGATCGCTGCAGCTCGGCTGCTCCCTGCTGCCAGGCCCAAGGTGACCGAGCCCCTGGGAAGGAGAAGCCCGGTGGGGCTGGTGTTGAAGCAGAGATGCTCAGGGAGGAGCGAGCAGAGGCTGGGTGCAAACCCACTTGCAAAACCCACAGAGTCCCACAGGGAGACACTGCCCCGGCTCTATATCCCATGGGGTCAGGTGCACCCCCTCAAAAATGGGCAATTTTGGATCAGTGTCGCAGAAATTCTGGTTTCGGCACCGAGGTGGACCAGCAGACCTATCCGGGCTGGTGAGAGCTCGTACCACTGGGTGCTGCAGCACCCACCAGGTTAACTCACAGCCTGGATTCTCCGAGCACAAATCAGGGCAACTGGAGCTCAGCAAAACGATCCGGGGTCCCTGCAGGGGGGAGACTGCCTGGGGAGAGGCAGGAGAGGCCATCCCAGCCCACAGAGAGCCACAAATAACTCAAACGGCCTCATTACCCAGTTTCTGATGCACGGAGTTGGGTTTCGTGTTTCCCCCGGGGCCAACTTCCACCTGAAACTGGGCTGCGCCCCGGCACGGCACAAGCGAAGTCGGGCCGGGCCCCGCGCTCGCCCCGACCCCGCGTCCTCGCTGGAGGGAACCGCCGGCAGCGCCCGGGGCGAGCAGCCCCGACGGCGGCAGTGCCGGGGTGCCCCGGGGGCTGCCCGGAGAGGGGACGGCTTGGGGGCGGCGATCACGCCCGGTGCCCCCACAGCCACCCGGCACCGGCGGAAAAGCCGCTCCTCGCCCTCTGCGGGAGCCGCCGGTGCCCCGCGGGACCGGGCTGGGAGGACGGACAGACCGCGGCCCCCGGGGCGGCCCGTGACCCGGCGAGGAACCGCGCTGCTCACCGGAGCCGGCGGTGCCGGGACCCGCTGCCCCGGGCACCCCCCGGCTCCCCGGGCATCGCCCGCGTCCC